>NW_022196906.1:110899653-110962161 GCF_008632895.1 Mastomys coucha | reverse complement strand
GCCTTCTGTCCTGTACCCCTGCCTTCTGTCCTGTACCCCTGTCTTCTGTCCTGTGCCCCTGCCTTCTGACACGTACCCCTGCCTTCTGTCCTGTGCCCCTGCCTTCTGTCGTGTGCCCCTGTATCCTCTTGCTACATCTACTTACTAATTTCTGTTCTTAGCTGTTCTTTTACCAACAGCATGTGTGTACATATTTGCCTAAGGTGATATAAAGTAGTAGTAGTTACACGTTCCAAGCCTGCTTCATTCCTTCCTTGCATTTACTCTGACAGCTCTATCGTATTTCCTCTCTCCTTCCCTCCTTCTCTCTCCTTCCCCCTCTCCCTCCCCTCTCTCGATTTCTCTCTCTGTGTTTGTGTGTGTGTGCACATGTGAGAATGTGCATATGTTGAATAAGGGAATGCACACACACCAGGCATGCACGTAGAAGTCAGAAGACAACCTCAAGCATTGGTCTTCACCTTGTCTGAGACAGGCTGTCATTTCATAAATCGCTGCACTTGCCAGGTAAACTGGCCCACTGGCCCGTGAGCATCCAGGGACTGTCTTGTTCTGTCTCCCATCTCCCCTCAGGGGCACTAGAATTACAAATGTGTACTATCACATCAGGCTTTACGTGGGTTCTGGTGCTCTGAATTCATGTCCTCATCCATACACAGGTGGCATTTTAGCCCCTGACCCTTCTCCTCAACCTTATCTCTTTCTCCCAAGTAGGAACACTGTCTCCCTTACTGTAGAGCTACTTTGACTGAGGCCAGGCCAATCTTGATGGATGTTTTCATTGTAAATGCCAACAAAGAAGAGACAGACCCTATATGCTGATGGGCTCTAGAAATGAGCTCTTAGGTTAAACCCCTAAGGGTTGTAATACCACATCAAAGGACCCCTGAGCTCTCTTTAAAGTGCCCACAAGGATATAAATCATGCCTTTATCTTTGACAAGTCTAGTTAGTCTGCATTTCCTCATGGTCTCTTTTGCTTATGATCAACAAATTAATTCTTTTTCCCCAAGCTAAACATTGAAAAATGAAATCTTGTTCTTTTGTTGTTATATGTATCTCTTATTTGCATATTTTCCCAGAAACTTCATGCAATTTAAATATTTTTATTTAGTGCTGTCACTTAAAATACTTTATAGAAATTACATGTTTTAATGTATATGTATACATACACATACACACATATATATGTATATGTATACATACATATATACATATATATATACATATATATATGTACATATAAATATATATAATTTTCTCTAAATCATTTTCTCCATTTTGTTTTTGTCCATATGGAAACATGAAATATTTAGGTAAAAAATCTTTCTTTTTCTTTCTTTCATTTTTTTTTTGTCTTTTGAACCTTCCATGTTTTAATATGACTAAGACATCTCTCCTACACAAAGACTATCAGCCATAGTTTCCTCTGCATATTTTCCCACTCTCTTTATTTTCTTCTGTGGAGCATATGCAATATACAGCATATATAATTTACATATTTTCCTGCACATAGAAACATACACACATTTGTTGAGTTTTGGTCCAATCCTTAGATTTGTAATCCCAACATTAATTATAGAGTAATTTCTCTTTTTAAACTGACTTAAAATTTAGTTCTGTCATGAATTTAACTTCCACATATTTTTGATAGATTTATAAATTCTTTGCATTTGTTCAACATTTTTTGTAAATTTATCCCCCAAACAGCTTAATTAAAAAATACAATCATTAATATTTTAATACTATTCACACTTCATTTATAAAAATTGCTGCAAATCTTTATCTATTTCTTATCTTTATACTTCATTTATTTTATATTTATATGTCTGTGTGCCTACCTGGATTTCTGTGCACTACATAACTATATGTAGGGCTAATGGAGATCAGAGGACAGAAGATGGTCCCTCCCTATCCCGCTTGCCCCAAGCAATGTAATTTATTGTCCCCTGGGCATTTTTGCCAAATGACATTTGGATTTCTGTGGGATAAGTTATCCAGATCCACACTTCCAGATGAATATGTACTCAGCTTCCTCTTAGCAAAATCTCATTGTTGTTAGCCGGAGCCATGCCCACTGTATAGCTCCTCCATCTCATTGGCTAATGTTAGTCAGGGCCACGCCCACTGTAAATCTCCAGCTCATTGGTTTATATTAGTCAGGTCCATGCCCATTGTAAAGCTCCTCCAGCTCATTGACTGATGATAGCTAGGGCCAACCCATTGTGTGAAGCTCCTCCATATCATTGGTTAATGTTAGTCAGGGCCACACCCATCGTAAAACTCCATTCTAGTTGAACTGTGATCTTTCCTGGAAAGTCAGAACTTTGGCTTCCTGAAGTAAAGTCACGTGTTTGTTTATATCCTTGCCACTCCCTCTCCCACAGCTGATTCAGTGATAGCCTGACTGCGGTCATGTACTATGTGTGACACCTCAGAGACCCACATCTGCCAAGTGGCAGTGACCCGTCCCTAGAGCCTCTGCCATGTTGGCAGCTGCCTGTCCACAGCATTAATAACTCTTCTAATCAACGTCTTGCTCAGGAGACAGTCATTCTTAGTGTCCCCCTTCAGTCCCATACTGATGCCTTTCTATAGGCACTCCAGAGTTGTTTAAATCTCTACCAGGCATCCTTCAGCATCCAGTTAGGATCATCAGATCAAGCACGTGCGCTGGCAGGCTCTGGCTGGAGAGACAGGGCTTTTCTCTATGTTTGTTGGCTGGTTTTTCTTTTCTTTTCTTTTCTTTTCTTCTTCTTCCTCTTCTTCTTCTTCTTCTTCTTCTTCTTCTTCTTCTTCTTCTTCTTCTTCTTCTTCTTCTTCTTCTTTTTGCTTTTAGGATTATTTTTGTATTTGATTTGTTTTTCTGCGAGATGGCCCTTAAAACTGTTCTTACAGTTTGCTGAGTGACCATTGACATTTTTAACTTTTCTTGGTGTTTTTACTTAACCTCTAAAATAAGAAAACACTCAAATATTTAAACTTTTGCATGCTTACTTCTCAATCTGCATATAAGCACATGATGTGTGTTAGTATTTACAAATGTATGTGTATTTGTGTATGAGTTGTATACTTTTTATTCATTTGTGACGTAGAATCTGTAGCTGATTGTCTTCACCTCTCTCTCTCTCTCTCTCTCTGTGTGTGTGTGTGTGTGTGTATGTGTGTGTGTGTGGTGTGTGTGTGTGTGCATGTCACAGTCTTCACTTGTGCACACAGAATAGAACATACTGAGCAGTTTTCAGGGATTTCCATGAACTTGAAGCAGAGCACGGGGGAAGCTACTATTCTTAATTCTGTGAAGCCCTATGAATGAGATTCACACCTTGTCCATAGTAGGATGTCCTGTTAGTGTGAACCAAAAGGAATTGTGTTTCCTGGCCACTCACACTCACTCTGGGTCAGACTGCATTCTAGGAACTCTACTGAACTCTGACAAGCACTTCTGAGAGAACTACATTGTTTGTCTGTTTCATTTTCATGTGGGGAACTGAGGCACGAGGCATTTTAGCAATGTGTTATAGAGTGAACAGCAGTGTTTCACTCCCAGCCAGGATCTAAGCCTGCCATCTGGCTCCCAAGCCATCAGTTGACCATCCCTGATGCTGTGGAGAAAATGGTAATGGCCAGAGCTCCTACTGTGTTGGATGTGCTGTGAACAAGGACCACAATCCTACTTACCTTTCCATCTCTGGCAGGGCATCATCACAACACCTGGCAGGGCATCATCACAACACCTGGTAGGGCATAGGTTTTCTTTTTGTAGCCAACTTAACTGCTATGTAGTTAACTTTTGAAAAGTCACAATAAGCCTAAAGTAAGATACTGTAAGAAAACCAACTCAGATTTCTGTGAAATCGTCCTCATTTGGCTTACCGATTAATTCTCAGTTTTCACCAAAGCATTCTAGTTCTAAAAAGTGGTCATGTTCAATATCCTTGAGTTTCCTGACATATTGCTGGATCTTTAGTTAAACCAAGCAACTCTTATAGAAATATACTCACAGTAAGAAACAATGTCTAAAGAAAGAATACAAACAGAAACAATGTATAAAGAAATGAACAGGGAAGGGCCAGGTCATCCTCTGTGGCACTTGTCTAATTGGAAATGCGGTCACATGTTTGTTGTGTCCTTCAGCCAAAATCTAACCGATTACAGCAATATTTAATCATCTGCTGTGTCAGTGGCTTCACAGTGTACCCTCCCCCCATTTCTGAATCCACTGCTAGATAATTCCTCCCCTTCAAAAGGAATCTAAATGGAATCTTTACTAAGAATGACTTATACAAAGCAAACTGGCACAAATCTTCTACAAAACTAAGAGCATCCAGAAAGTGTGATTGCTTCCGCCTTTGTTTTGGGAGGGGGACTATGCACTGGTCACACAGGAGGTCTAGAATCAAAGGATAGGTAAGATGAAGAACAAGACAACGCAGTGGAATTCACATGTAATACTCAAGGCAGGCCTGGAAGTTGTCCTAAGGCTTCCTGCGAGAAGATGGCATCTAGCAATTTCTCTCAGCTATGTGGTATGTTGTCTTTTTCCACTGAATGATGTCTCTGGGCTGAGGTTCCATGGCCCTCCCAGTCAGTGGTGATGGAAAAATGCCTTTTCTTTATCTTATGTTAACCTGGTAGGCAATACTGGGGTGCCCAAGATGCCAAGCAATTAGGCTATAATAATCCTTCAAGAGAATACTTTTAAGGTGCTTTATTGGGCCATTAAACCCTGGGAAGAAGCAAAGAATGAACCCTTCTAGTTTCAGAGGGCATGGTTAAGCTACTTCTGCTTGTCAAGACTAGCCAAAATGAGATCTTACAATGACCTCCATCTTGCTAAATAAGTTATTACGATTTGGTTTGTTTATTCTTGTCAAGATGGAGTATGAAAATAGCATAGCCACAGTAGATGGCACATGAGTCACATTTCCTCAGAGAACTGGGTACCTTTAAATGGTTGGTAGCTTGTGCTTATGCCTGTGAGTGAGCTCCAGTTTCCAAGGTGAATATTTATTGAAGAATATGAGCTGTGTGGCAGCACTCATAAGGAAGCTCATGACTGTCTATAATCCCTGCCACAGGGGATTTCACACCCTCTTCTGACTTACTCTGGCACTGCACACACATCGTGCATGGGCAAACATGCAGGAAGAACACTTATACATGTAAATTAAAATAAAATGAAAAAAAACTTCAAGAAAAGAAAGGTAAAAAGGAGTTGCAATCAAGGTTGGATTTGCTATATTGTTTCTTTCCAAGTGCTACAACCTATATTAAAAATATTGAAGTTGTATTTGTACGGCTGTTTGGCTTACATGGTCATCTGTTCATCATGTACAAGCAGTATGCTTGAAATTCAGAAAAAAATGTATTGGATTCTCTGGAACTGGAGTTACAGATGGTTTTGAGCCACCATGTGGATGCTTGGAAGCTATCCAGGGTTCTCTGAAATGGCAGCCAGTGCCTTTAACTGGTGAGCCAGGCTTCCAGATGAACCACTTTCCTTTTGATGGAATTGCACAGTCAACAAACGGCTTAAATTGTTTTGACTTGTAAATTGTTAAGTTCAACCAAAATGAGCACTGCCTTAGGATCTACTTCATGGTTAATGTCATGCACATTGTATTATTTACAATTGTGAGTTAGTTCTTTGGGTAGAGTTCCATTTGGGATGTTACTGTGAGGTAGTACTGTGAGACATTTCCTAGGGACACATGGACAAGTCTCTTCTCCTCGGGTAGGGAACCAATGACAGATGGACCAAACTGTTTCACCCAAGTATAACTCAAAGAATTTGTCAGATTTTTAAGGCTCCTGTACAGGAACATGCGTGAAGGTTATTTACAGGAACAAGGGTGGCTCTGAGACAGTTACACCACTGAAAAACCTTCCCCAATGGGATGGTGGCAACCCAAAGTCCATCTATAAAGTTTTCTGCACAGTTTTCAGGCATCTTTGCTAGCTGAAGAATCATTTTTCTCCAGCAGTTGTGTATAATCTATTGTATAATATTGGGGGGGGGGGCTGTGAGTTCTGTGAGCTTCAGGAGCTTCCCGAGCCTTCTATGTTTCCTTTGTTTTCTGAGTCTTCCGAGCCTTCCTCCTTCCTTTGGGAGAACCTTCCATTTCAGAGATGATAATATATGAGCATACATACTTCATGTATACTACTGTGTACAAAGCGACGATTAAGCACTTGCCTCACTCATAAAATTCTGTGTGATATAGACATCCTTCCTCTCCTATCTGCTCTTGAGGTTACCTTGCCTACATGCAGATCTGTCCTAAACCCCAGATCCTGGCTTCAGTATCTAGAATTTATTTTAGTTTTCACCTCAGGACCTTTGTAGTTCTGCTTGGCATCTCCTTCTCCTTTTACCTAAATCTACTGAAGTTTCACATTATTCAGAAAGAATGAAACACTTTTCATGCAGTTTATAATACAGCTGTTTGAATGGAGATATGCCTCAAAGGAATGAGAACAGATTATTATTTATTTGGATTTGCTTCCTCTCTGGACAAGTGTCCTAGCTGCACATCGTGGCATAGATGTTAGCAAAACTCAATTGTCCTAGAATGTAAACACTCAGGGACTCCAAGCCAGATTTCCTGAACAGACTGCCCGAGGCCTCACTATCATGTAAAAATATTCACAGAGTAATATGAAGGCAATTTTGCTAGCTGAAGAATCATTTTTCTCCAGCAGCTATGTATAATTGTATTACATAATATTTGGGTGGGGGCTGTGAGTTCTGTGAGCTTCAGGAGCTTCCTGAGTCTACTATGTTTCCTTTGTTTGGTTTTAGACAGAGTTGTGTATAATACAAACTAGTCTCAAACTTACTGTGTAATTGGGGATGATCTTGAACTCCAGATCCTCCTGTTCCTCCTTCCTGAGTGCTGGGGTTGCAGGCATGAGACACTATACATAATCCATGCGGTGCTGGTGCTAGAGAATAAAACCCGGACCTTCACACATGCTTATGGAGCACTTTGCCAACTGACCCACATCTCTAATCCCAAAGTGAATTTATATTAAAAGTGACATCAGTAAGACTACTTGTTATCAAATAACTAAAAACATAAAATCTGGATCACACTGTGTAACAAAGGAGAGTTTCTGTGTATGTATTTTTTTTAAATATTTTAATTTTTTTGAGTATTCAATATATTTTGATATTATATTTTGATATTTTGACCATATTTGTCCTCTCCTCAACTCTTCCCAGATCACTATCATTTTCTTCCTCTTCCACTTCCTCTTCCTCCTCCTTCTCCCTACATTAAATCCACTTCATGGTGTCCAGTCACTATTAAATGGACCCTGCCCCCACCTGTACTCAACCTTCCAGAGCTCATGTTATTAGAGAAGCTGCACTCTTCCTTTCTCCACAGCTCAGTTAAAAAAAAAATAGTACCTCCCTAGAGATGGGATTTCCAGCCCACTTTCCCTCCTCTATGCTGTGTGTTTTCTCTGGCTTGAGCTTGTGAAGGTCATGTGCATTGGTAAATACTAGTAAATCTCACTCAAAATCTTTTTTTTTTTTTTTGGTTTGTTTATTTTTAAAAAATTACAAGTTGAAAATATGCACCTACTTTCAAAAGTCACGACCCTTAGTTCCAACCTTTCCATATCTAGGCATTCAGTGTACATATGCAGAATCATACGAAACCATACGTGTAAGGGGACATTCATTACAGACTTGTTGCAAACCCCTAACTATCAGAAGTGGAGGGAGGGATGGTTAGATACAGAACATGTGGCATTGAAAAAAAAAATCAGCTGTGTGGTGAATGGAGACAACTCTGAAGAATCCAGTCTACAGAACAACTGTGTTAACAAATAGGGAGGTGGGTACATCTCCTACATGTATGCTATCTATTGTGCTACAGAGGGATCACTGGGCACCAGAGGAAGTAGGAGGCTGGGAAAGCTGTCACTGGGCAGAAGCAGACTCAGAGGGACCCCCTGTGGCTCTCCTGGGCTGTGTTTGCTTGCTTTGTGCTGATGTGGGTTGGGGTAACAGGGTCCCACACTGGCTAGGCAAGTACTCCACCATGGAACTATATCCCTGTCCCAAGCTACATTTTATGACTAAGTAGGGCAGCAGGATGGCTTATCCTCACCTTAGTGTCTTACTTAGGGTTCTAAGCATATCAGGAACAAAACAGAGTTTTGCATCTAGTAAAATAAACAGAAAACAACAACAACAAAAAAAAAACAAACAAAAACCCACTCAAATATTTAATAATCTGCCACCAGTCACCCTCATATCTGCTGATCATGTGTTAAGGTAGCTCTCGGTAAAGCAGGGGAGCGGTATCGGTTGAATTTTGTGTTGTACGTGCTTTATGTATCCTCGTCCATAAAAAAGATGTTTCAGAACCAGCCCTGAGAGTCCTTCAGGAGTAGCCCAGTCCCTGCAGCCTTATTAGAAGCTCAAACCTGTGTTTCCTGGGGAGAGTCTCCTGCTGGGAAAGTCATTAGAGTAATGAATTAAACCTCCCTGCTCAGCATTAAGGCCTCTTGTTCATTTTCTTTTAAAGCTTTGCCTTGCTCCTGTAGCTTGAGGTATGGGGACTGTCTTAGTTCTCCTTCCTAAGTCTTGCCAGCCTAATGAGTTCATGAAGTCACTGATGCATAATTTGAGGAGTTTGGATGGCTGCAGCTCCCAGGGTCCCCCTCCCCGCAATCTAGGAGCTCCCTGCAAAGGTTAGGATTAATGAACAGAAAGTGGCTTCTCAGGGTCAGAGCGGGAAGTCACAGAAAGCAATCACTTTTAGTTTTTGTTGTGGAGACTGAGCCCTTCATATCAACCCAACACAAATTCATAGGCACACGGACATGATCACATTTAATTATACATGCCTCCAGATAAGTTTTGCAAAAAGGCTCCAACCATACTGGTTAGAAATTGCTGTATGGGGAAAGATTTTTTTGTGAAAATTTTCTGAAAGCAGCTTGTGTAGGTTTACCACAAAGCCTTTTGAAAGTGAGGGTGTGTAAAGATTAGAAAATTGAACATTTCTTCCAGAGTTTTCTCTTTTTCTTTCCTTTCCTTTCCTTACCTTTCCTTTCCTTTTCTTACCTTTCCTTTCCTTTTCTTTTCACTTCTCTTCTCTTCTCTTCTCTTCTCTTCTCTTCTCTTCTCTTCTCTTCTCTTCTCTTCTCTTCTTCTCTTCTTTTCTCTCCTCTTTTTTCTTTCCTTCCTCCCCTCCACTACCTTCCCATCTCCTCTCCTTCCTTCTCCTTCCCTCTCCTCTCCTCTCTTCTTCCCTCTCCTTCTTCTTTCCTCCCTCCCTTCCTTTCCTTTCTTTGCTTGTTTAGAGACAGGGTCTCACTGTGTAACCCTAGCTGGCTTGCAACTCACTATGAAGAAAAGGCTGGCCTTGAATTAAAAGGAGATCCTCCCTTCTCTGTCTCGGAAGCCTGAGGGATTAGAGGTGTGCACCATCACTCCCGGCCTAAGCAGTGCTATCTTATGTCATTGCCCATCAACTGATAGATAATGCATAGTAAAATTGGAAAGGAAAAAAATGTGTAATCTACATGTATTGGACATAAAACAAATATCCTAGTGCTTTTCTGTGTTGAGCTGTGTGCCCTGACCTTTGACCTCCTAAGACCAGCTTCCTGCTGCTGGGTGTCTCATTCTTTTAGTACACAATTCCACTGGTCCTGAATGAGAAAAAGAAATCAACTTAACTTAGGAGTTTTCTCTCAAGTTGCTTACCCACGACCAGCGATTTGTTACATAATGACCTGTGATTTGTTACATAATGTCTCCAACCTGGCATCTGCAGAGACCTCTCTCCATTTCTCAAGCTTAGTCCACTGAGCCTTAGTGAGCCTCTGCTGGCTGTTGCTCGTCATCAAGTGTTCTGCTGATGCTCCAGGACTGGCTTATTAGCGCCACTCATTTGTGCTCTCTGTTTTGACTGAAAGAAGTCACATAGTCTAATTTTTTTGGAGAGAAGATATAAAATAAGAGCAATACACAACGGGATGGAGACATCATTCTTTGTAAAAATATAACAAGTTAATTTTTCCATTAAAAAGAATTCATGGTGATGTGTTTGTAAAATGCTAACACATGGAGTGTATGGGAATCTGTGAGTATAGCTCAGCTGGTAGAGGGCTTGCTCAGCATCCATGAGGTCCTGATTCCTAGCACCACAGGAACCAGGTCTGCAGGGATGCCCTACAACTCTAGTGCTCTCTGGGTCTAGGCAGGAGGATCACAAGTTCAACTGTTGCCAGTGCCCTGAACTACTCACTGCCTGGCTCTACCTGCCCTTGGGGGTTGGGGGGTGAGATGAGGGTTGGAGGTGAGGTCGCACAGAGTCAACAGGAGCATGCATGTGAGAAATGCTGCCGCAAGCATTAATACCCTTTAATACCCTCCACCTGTGCCCCATTGGTCCCAAGAGAGCAGCATCTCTTCTATACAGCAGTTCCCGATTGGCTGGCATGGTCTGCACCAGCAAACCTTGGTCTCTCAGGCAGTCCTCATTTAGGTCCTCCTGCAGGAGAAGCTTTTGTAGCTGTGCAGGATGCAGGGGTGGGGGGTGGGGTGGGGAGGGGGGAGGGCATTTATATAGAGGTGGCCTCCCGCTATTACTGCTACATTACACATCAGCTTTGGCTATAAAATGAGTCTGAGGCCAGCTTGGAATATAAATCATCCTACTTTTAAAAAAGATAATAATAATGCCAAACCTGGTGTGGCATACATGTCTGTAATCCCAGTTAGTTGAGAGGACTAGACCTAAGGATTGGGAGTTTCAAGGCCTCCCAGAGCATCTTTATAAAACACAATCTCAAAAAACAACAACAACAACAAAAATCCAAAAAGGATAGGAATTACAAATGAGGTAGAGGATTTACCCAGCATGTGGGAGACCCAGGGTTCAATTCCCAGTGCCAAATCAAAACAAGCAGCAACACTGGATTTCTGTGTTGTGTGACAATTGCCTTCTCAGGGTTATGCAGACCTTACCAATCTCATGGATCTGCATTGATCTCTTCGGGAACTATGAAAGGAAATGCTGATCCTAAAGAAAATTGCCTCCAGTTCTGTTCTCGTTAAATCAGAGAGGTCCATGATGTGCATGAACTAAATATCAGCTTCCTAACTATCCCAGAGACAATGCCAGACACTTTAACACAAATGTGGGGATCCCTCCCGCTCACTGTATAACTGTTCCTTCTGGGTCCTACGTGAAGGAACCGCGTCCTATGTGTAGGAACCACGTCCTATGCGGAGGAACCGTGTCCAATGTGTAGGAACCGTGTCCTATGTGTAGAAACCGCGTCCTACCTGAAGGAACCGTGTCCTATGCGTAGGAACCGTGTCCTATGTGTAGGAACTGTGTCCTATGCGTAGGAACCACGTCCTATGCATAGGAACCGTGTCCAGTGTGTAGGAACTATGTCCTATGTGTTGGAACTAAGTCTACCATTGTCTGTCTGTCTGTCTGTCTGTCTGTCTGTCTCTCTCTCTCTCTCTCTCTCTCTCTTAATCTTCAAGTTCAAATGTGATCATGCAACTTGGGCCTTACTTGGCCATCTTTGGTCAAGTGCTTTAAGCAAGTCATAAAGTTGACTGGTGACCCAGATGTCTAACAATAAAGGAAATATATAATAAAGAAAATATATTTGATGACACATGGGAAAAGTAAAACAGAGAAGGTCCAGTGTGTGTGTGTGTGTGTGTGTGTGTGTGTGTGTGTTTGTGTGTGGTGAGGGGGAATCAGGGCTGGTCCAGGGCAGTAAGTGCAGAAATCACATCTGAGTTGAATTTAGTTGTCTCCCATTTCTGGTGACTTTGATTCCAAGGGTTTTAATTGCTGGCGATCAACTATAATTCAAAATATCAATATCTGTGTTACAGAAATTTTAATTTTCTTTTACTTACTTTCTATTTCCAAACATTATGTTATCAATATCTGTTATTTGTCTAAGCAGGAAAACATGGCCAATGGTTTGTTTCTGTTCTTTTGTTTTTTACAAAAAAAGTGTGAGCAAGGTTAAGAAGTGTAGATACACATTTTTAAAATAATTATGTTATAGGGACAGAATTTCCTTCGTTTGTTTATGAATTCTTAGGGTGAACATTTTTACGTGTTTTAATCTATTTTTCAAGAATTTCACACAATATGCTTTTACCGTGCTCCTTCTGCTCCCCAACCTGCCCCAAATCTTCTCGTAAACACTCTAGGTGATGTGCTTTCTCTCTTAGATAAAATGTCACACACATAGCAAGAAAAAGAAAGAGAGAGGGAGAGAGGGAGAGAGAGGAGAAAAGAAGACCAAATGCGTACAAGGAAGAGGTCTGGCTTGTGCTCACCAGCTACTCCTAAGCTTGGGGCCCGCCCTAGAGTGCAGTTGATAAACCCAGGGTCACTGCACTGAGGGAAACTTCAATTCCCTTGCCCAGCAGCTCGCAATTGCAAACAGCTCCTTGGTTGGCGTGGGACTTTGCCCACCTCCTTTCTTCCATGCTGCAATCCTTCCTAGCTTGAGTGTGTGTGCATCTGCCCTATAGCAACTGAAAACAGGAAGTCATCCACCACTTCCGGACTCTCAGAATCTTTCTACCTCTTCTTCCTCAGAGATCCAGAGCTTTGAGGCAGAGATGTGATAAGAACATCTCAGGTCATCCCATTCATGGCCAGGCCCGGTGTCTCACTCTGCAAGAATCACTTTAAGGGCATCTCGGGGCATCCCATTCAGGGCCAGGCCCAGTGTCTCACTCTGCAAGAATCACTTTATTTTAGAAATAAAGGGGGGGTCATTTCTGAGGCTAGACAATAGAATATTCTCCTGTGCCTAATCAAGTGTTCTGATGCAGCTAGACCAATAAAAGCTACTAATTCACTTTCCCTCCAGTGAGATTGTTACTAATCAGGAAGGACGCGGGTGGCTTTATTTTATTATACTTTCCTGCTCTGTTCTAAGCCAACTCATGAAAGGAAGTACTGAGTGGAGTGTGTCCAAACATCCACAGAACAATGCCCAAGGTTTCTACCCTGGTGAAAGTAAGTGAGATGTTGCAGCATATGCTTTTAAAGACCACTTTACACACTGGTCATTTGAAACCATACTCTTTGCTGTCTGAGAACTGCCTTTTGGGGGATATTCAAGAGGCCTTAATTTGGACGACTCTGTCTGACGGAGCACAGAAATTTCCACCTGATATCATCTGTAGTTAGAGGTTAGGAGTGAGGGCAGAGAGGTGGCTCAGGGTGAGAGTCCTTGCCATGAATCAGGGGATGTACAGTGATCTTTGAATCCTCGGCACCCAAGTAAAAGCTGGACATGACTGCGTAAGCCAAGAACCCAGGGCCTGGAGGTGGGGGTGGCACAGACAGGGACATACTGGGAGCTTTCTGAACAGCCAACCTGTTTGAAATAGTGAACTTAAAGTGAAGCAAGGGATCCTGTCATATGTATGTATACATACATACATGTGTGTATACACACACACATACATATATACATACATACATACATATGGTAAAAACTGATAAAGATACCCAATGTTCTCCTCTAGCCACCACATGTAGAGGAATGGGCACCTATAGCCAAACAGGTGCACGTGTGCATGCATGTACACACACACACACTCACACAAACACATAAACACACACTCACATACATAAACACACATTCACACACATAAACACACACTCACACACACATACACACTCACACACAAACACACACTCACACCCACACCCACACACATAAACACACACACACAGCTCACACAAGTGAGGATCGAGTCTATGATAGCAGCGATTGACAGAAAAGGCAAGCAAGGTCTATGGTGTAAGGGTGATGTGGGTTGGTGGACCAGGAATCCCTACTGAGTTTGTGCCTGTCACCTGGGAAGATGGACGTGGCCTTACCAAGATGTGGAAGGCCCAAGCACAGCAAACACAGCACGTGGGTCTATGGTTACCTTAGTGGGCCGGGGAATGGCTAGCACCTCTCATTCCCAGTAGCTGGTACAGTACCTGGTAGTCCTGTGTTCCGGAGCATCTGCTGAGTGAGTTCACCCTGGGCATGCACTTCTCTGCTTTACACTGAGAATCTGGGGGGTCTGTTAAAAATAAAACAAAGAAAAAAAGGCCAACCAACCAACCATCCAAACAAACAAACAAACAAAACCACCTTTATGCCCACTTGCCCTTCTTCTTGCTGAGATTTTTGTCTCAGTCGAACTTGTGCAGTCTGGGAATGGGGCCCCAGAATGATGATCCTGAGGACAATGGGGACTTCCAGTGGCAGCCATTGCTGTCTCATTGTCTAATTCCAACCCAGGATTTACAGATAACTGTGCTCAGAAAATAAGCAGTTCTCTCTGAAACGTTCATGCCAGGCCCCTCACCCCACATCCAACCTAATTAATGGGAAGACTCAGGGCAGACTCCAGAGCCGCTCGTGGAAGCCGTCCTCCTGAAGCCTAAACTCATGCTCCTCTGACAAGCAGATGACGCAGAGTTCTGGGAAGGCTCCAGTGCCTTAGAGAGCTCTGGCAGCCAGGCTGTCTGCTTTTTCTCCTCTCCTTCTGCTTCTCTCAGACGTGAGGGTGACCTAATAGGTTTGACCAGAGGAGAGGATGAAGTGTGCGTGTGTGGGGGGGTGGGATGTGGAGAAAGAGGCCTGGGAGTTGATCTGCCCTTCAGGCTAGGGGCTTGTGTTCATTGGCATTGTAGGTGGTACACAATGGGGGTCCAGCAGGGATCCTAAGCAAGACACTTATTCTCAGTAGACAAAGCAAGGTGTCTCCTCTTAAAGGTTTCTCAGAAAGGGGACAGCATTCTGATCACTGTGCACATTCAGGAAGTAGGCTCAGTTACGGTGAAACCTGTGCTAGGTGGCCTCAGTCATATTGACCCTGAATCTCAGGTGGTGATGGGTGGGTGAGAGAGCCTTGGGTGTGGGCTTCGCTTGGCGCCCAGCCTTTTGGATTATATGGACTTGAGGGTTTTAATGGCACTGCTTCTGGCTTCAGTTGGGTTTTTCTGAGTCCATGAGTATGTCTGAGAAACATGTACTATCCTGTATTCTATGGCGTAAGATTTATGTAAGCAAACTGTCTTTAGGCCCTCACCTTGTGGTCTGCATGGCAAGTATTCAGATGACCATGTGGTAGAGCCAGAAGTTCAAGATCATAACTGACTACATAGAGTTGGAGGTCAACCTGGAGATCTATGTGAGATCTATGTGAGAGAGAGAGGGAGGGAGAGAGAGAGAGAAGGAGAGAGAGAGAGAGAAAGAGAGGGCAAGAGAGAGAGAAGAGAGAGAGAGAAGAGAGAGAGAAGAGAGAGGGCAAGAGAGAGACAGAGAGACAGAGAGAGACAGAGAGACAGAGAGACAGAGAGTACCAAGGGTAGAAGATAGGTAGGATTAATTACAGGTAAAAAGGAGCTCCCTCAAGGATGAGAGCAGACAATGTCCAAAGGGGTCAGTCACTGTGGCAACATACATTTTAGGCCAGCTTTGTTCTATTTATAAAGTCTCTTGAGCAGATGATGATGGGTGATTGACAGGTCACTTGTATTAACTCTTCCTGTGAGGAGTCAATGGCCTGTCCTTGCTCTCTACTAGAAACCCCCCAGCTGAGAAGTAACTGCAGGAGTTTCTAACCAGCTGAGAATGTCATGTGTTTACTAAGGACCAGAGATAGGACTCAAACCCTGTCCTTTTGACAAGCAAATGAAGTCCTTCAGTTTTACTTACTGGTGTTAAGAGCTACATGAGACCTGTGCTTGTAATGCTCATCAAGCCTGCCAATATCTAACTTTTCAAATGTGTTTATGCTGGGGACTTATGTGCCATTACACACCTATGGCACCTATGGAGGTCGGAAAGCAACTTACAGGAGTCTGGACTCACATGCATGGGTTCCAAGGATTGAACTCAGGGCCTCAGGCTTGGCAGATACTGTTGGTCTCTAAGCCATTGTGCTGGGCCAAATCTGATATCTAACTAGCTATTTAACAACAATAGAAAATGCCAATTAATCTGAACATCTCTCTTCTGTGTTCGTTCTAGAACAACTGGGGTTTCCTCTCTTTTGGTAAACATACAGCTTGTATTGATCTATTGGACTTTAAGTCCCTGCTGTAGTCTGCCTGGGATGCAGTCTCTCCTGCCCTCTGGATTGTCATATTGAGATTTTAGGACATATCCTGGTGGTATGATGCAACCCCCTTGCTTCCCCTCCTCTGACTCCTGCATCACAGCATCTAATAAATCAGTGTGGGAGTGTGACAACCAAAGGCTCTTTTCTGTTCCTTTGTTAAATCAACAAGAAGGTTTGAGTCTTGCTTCAAGACGTGCAATAATTTATACTATTAGTGTGGATTGTTTCCATTTTTTTCTAGAAATAATAAATGACCCAGTGAATAGCGTTTGGCCAGAGGCACATGAAAAACAATCCATAGGGTATGGATTTGCTCAATGGTATTTACAAGACCTTGATTAGAATTCAGCCTAGGCTGAAGGTGGGAGGGCGCTGTTTACCCGTGGCCATTTGAAGTTAGACTGTGTGGCAGAGGCTGGAAAGACTCACAGAGAGAAACATCCTCCAGTGGCCCAAGCCAGCTGTTGGTTGGGGGGAGCGGGTGCAGGGGGATGACATTTTGCAGGATAGCTATAAACATGCTGAATGTCATGATGGTGGGCACTAGGTTCATGGTTCTGTTGTATGTTCCTTTTATTTAGCTTTCTGGCAACAAGTTGGGTCAGCATGCCCAAGATGTTAGGCTTTTAAAATTAAACTTTAAATTAAGAGAGCAGTAGTTCTTTACAGGGATGTGCCTATGTACCCACACCTGTATTCCCACTCCCCACCAAAGAATGTACCAACACCTGGGGTGGGTGATTCAGAGGCCTTTCTTGGATGGCCAGGGAGAAGGCAGACAGGTCAAAAGGAGCACCAAGGGACACACTTAAATAGTTCTTTTTTGAAATGGAAAGAGAGACATGGACTGGTTTCCAGAGGACGGGAGGGATCCCTGTGAATCTTGTTCTTGATGGGCCAGGTTAGTTCGTTCACTACAAGCAATCTGACTTAAGGATGGCTGTGCAGTTATACTGAGGACACCCACACATGTATTCCGTTTGCTAAGTCAGAAATGTGACCATTGTCTCTGAGAGCAAACAGCAGGCACACAGAACGACGTTGAGCATGTGACATTACTGTTTGTGTGAATAGATACATGTGGAAGTAGGGCACTGTTACACCTATGGGCAGCAGGCACTACCATAAGCAAGTATGGTTTCTGGAGTTGAAGGAAGATGTTGCTGGTGCTCTGGTTTTTTCAGGAAAGCCTGCAGAGAGTTCAAGATGATACTCTAAGGAGGAGAAAGTTAGGCTAGCCACTCCGTCACTCCGGCACGTGGAAGGCCTGATGGGATAGCAGACCGTTCCATGTACAAAATGAATTCAAACAATTTTCATTTTGTCATATCGCTTTCACCATTAGAAGATCCATTCATTCTTGTGTGCATGCATGAGTACATCCACTTATGCAAGAAGGCATGTGTTCCTTGAACACTTTTAAAGTAATCAAGACGCTTCCCTGTTCCTTTAGGTGGGTGGAATTCAAAGACCATTGTTTTATATAAAAGAATAATGGACAGAGACTAAGAAAATGCCCAGTTAAGGAGAGGGGGATCACAGAGGCACACAGAAGTTTTGGGTGTTTCAGTTGACTACAGTTGGTGTGTACATATAATTCAATTAAAGAGTTAAAGGGCCAGAGAGAGAACGCAGGTGGTACAGTGCCAAGACAGGTGAGCTATGCACTTCTAATCCTATCACTGGGAGGCAGAGGCAGCCACCAGCCCAGCTAAGCCAGTGATCCCCAGTCCTAGTGAGGACCTTGTCCCAAAAATGAGGTAAATGGCTCCCGAGGAACAATACCCAAGCTTGTCCTTTGGCTTCTGCACATGTATACACACATACCCAGACATGTATACACACTTACACAAATACATACACACACACACACACACACACACACAGGAGTCAAATTGAAATAGATTTAGTAAATGTTCATAAATAATCTTATGAAAACATTGTTTTAATTTTGTTTAAAATGTTTGTTTAAAATGTTAAAATTCTAATACTTCTCTGCTACATTTGTCTTCATCATGCCCCATCATGTCCCCATCAACATCATGTCCCCATCATGTCCTATCATATCCTATTATGTCCCTATCATGTTTTATCATGTCTTATCATGTCCTATCATGTCCCATCATGTTCCACCATGTTCTATTATGTTCTATCATGTCTAATCATGTCTCATTATGTCCCATCATGTCCCCATCATGTCTCCATCATGCCTCATCATGTCTCCATCATGTCCCATTGTATCCCTATCATATTAGGCTTTTCTGTTTCTGTGTTAAGAAAACTAAATGGAAAATTTAAAACAAGGAAAACCTTAAGACTTTGCCACACTTGGATTGTTTTTGTGAAACTGGATCTTTCTATGTAGCCTAGGCTAGCCTGCAATTCTTAGTCATCCTGCCTCAGCTTTCTTGTGTGCTAGTACTCTGGGCATGCAGCTTTTCTGGATTTTTAATTCCATAGGTCAGGAAGTATGGGACTGACTTCTGGATTGGTGCACAGGCTCTCTTAGTTGGAAGTAACATGCTTTAAGGTGTAGATATATCATCTTCTGAGCTCATTTCTAATTCCTTCTGTTGGCTTGCTAAAGAACCCAATGATCATTGATAGCCCTTTGAATTATCAGGCGCAATATTTAAGGAAGAAGTAACTTGAAAGTGTGTGCAAATCCATAAACAAACAGACACACAAACAATCAAATAGTGTGCTGAGGGTGTAGTTCAGTTGGTAGCAAGCTTACCTAGTGTCCATAAAACCCTAGATTTGATTCTCCACATCAGAGACAATGGAGTAGGGTGTCACATGCCTGCAATGTCAGGACTTTGGAAGGAGAGTCACGAAAATCAGGGATTGAAGGTCTTCTCTCCACTATATAGCAAATTTGGCCCAGTCTGGCATACATTAGTACATATCCAAGAGAGAGAGAGAGAGAGACAGAGAGAGAGAGAGAGAGAGAGACAGAGAGAGACAGAGAGAGACAGAGACAGAGAGAGACAGAGAGAGACAGAGACAGAAAGACAGAGAGAGACAGAGAGAGACAGAGAGAGACAGAGGAGGAAGAGGAAAAGAAGGAAAAAGGGAAAGGGAGAGGGAGGGAAGATAGAATTAGAGATAGAAGGAAGGAAGGAAGAGAGGGAAGGAAGGAAGGAAGGAAGAGAGGGAAGGAAGGACACTAAGAAGAGACTGTTGATCTTCTGTCAATGAAATTCTCCCTAAACTCCCAGTGGTCAGGAACAGCAGAGGGCTTCCCAGGAATCTTTCTGCTGCACAGTAAGGATGCAGGAGACTTATGGGAAGAAAGTGAGCGAGACTAGAACAAATGGAAACAATTAACCAAAGAATGTAAAAAGAAACCAGTGTCAGCCCCTTGGCCTCCACCTGGGAAGTAAGCCTGGGTGCTGCCTACAGCAGTGGTCATGGCCACCTTCCCTCCCTGCCTGTGGACTGTCAGCATCAGGGAACTGAAATCCCTTCTGCTTCCACTAGGAACTGGAAAGGAATGCCAACACACAAACCAAGCGGAGAAGTGGACGCAAGGGAGGCAGAGGGAGCCCTGTGGAAGGCAGGCAGAGGGAGCCTGTGGAAGGCAATGTGTCTTTTAAAGGAATGCACGCTGGAGGGCTGCAGAGATGGCACACTGCTTATGCAGAGGACCTGAGTTCAGTTCCAAGCACCCATGTTGGTGGCTCCCAACCACAACTGCAGCTCCAAGGGGTCCAGCACCCTCTCTGGCTCTCTCAGGAACCTGAACTCACGTGTGTGATACACACCCACTACACGTAATTGGCAACATTTAGAAACAAGAATACTAACTGGTTTCTGAGTGCGTGTTTCAGGAAATGAAAGGATTGTTTGTAAACAGCAGGGTGTGGGCAGCTAACATTCTCAGAAATGGAGCAAGCCTTATCAAAACGCCTGTGTACAAGTGGGGTGTCTTACTTTTTCTCAGGAGCCTGGGGATCACACCTGGTCCGATTTCTGGGGTTACCATGGTCAGGGGAGGCCAAGTGTCTTGGCTGGTGAGGTTTGGTTCCACAAGTGCCCCATGAATCAGGTATCGTACTGTTTGTCGGATTCCAGAGTTGTGTCACTAACTGTATTTATGGCCATGGGTGCACCCGGAAAACATCATGTGACTGCAGTTGCCTTGCTTTCACAAAAGGTACCCAAGTTAGGTTGCCAAGGAGACGAGAGTAAAAGCATTGTAAGATGAAGTGTTTGAGATGATTCCTCATCTCCGCACATAGGGCGCACATGGTGATCCTTTCCCCGGGCGTGCACGGACAGAAGCTGTACACGGAAAGGAGCCGGGAGCTCCATGATCTCAACCCACGGAAGTGAGTCCATGATTTACCACAATGGAGATGAAGGAAATCCACGGCAGCTGGGTGGAGCCCCAGAGGAAGTCACTAGCATCTTACTAGGAACTGCATGGTCCCTGGTCCTTGTGATTGACAGAAAAGAATCCAAGAGGAGAGCAGTGTGGGAGGAGCTTCCCCGGAAGCATCTCCCTGACCTGGTGATGGGCAGGCCCTTTAGACTAACTCTAGGGGAAGGGAGGAGACTGGGGAAGACTGGGGACACACAAGTGCCTCTTCCCAGATAGTGATCTCATGGCTTTCCAGGCAGTTCAGAATGTAGTGTCTGAGATTCCAGAGCCTGAGTAAGCTGTGTCTCAGATTCCACACTTCTGACAAATAATCGGGAGCCCCGCCCTTTCATTCCGGTCTCTACAAGCTGATGATTCTGAGAAAGGGGTCCATCCTCGGCTACTTTCAAGCCTGGTCATATCTAAGTAGCTGTGCCATCTGGGATGGCCATCCTCTTACCTTCGTAGGAAGTTACCTACGCGAGGGCGGAGACGCCAGCCTTTTCAGGAGTGGTTAAAGGGGTGCGGCCTGTTAACTACATTGCTGTGTGCTGAAGGCAACTCTCTGCCAGGCTTTTCCGGTCTCCACGGTTTTCGAGCGATAGGGCGAGTGACCTTGCCTCCGCTGTCCCCACCCCAGGTAGGAGCAGAGGCTGTTAGAAAGTCTGAGAAAACCAGAGAGGCAGAGCGATCAGATGTGCTGAAGTCGAGCACGAGAAACACGGGCTCCTGTTTTACTGGAGGAAGGGACATTGGGATTCTTAGAGGTTTTCAGATGGTATCACCAGGGCTCTCAGATTGAACACTACCAGTCTAAACACAACTGATACTAATTTCTGCATCCCTTCTCCATTCTGGTGTCCTTTTATATTTATTTTAATTCTAGTATCTAAGCTGAAGGTGTTCTTAAAGATTCTGTGTCCTGCTCAGTTTTAGTGTAACACTCCTTAGGCATTACATAGTGGTATAATTATAAGCTAGCACTTATATCTACTGCCAATAAGTTTATTGATTTATTATCTCATAACAGAGATAGTAAACAAGTAACCATGGACCTTAAATATGATCTATGCTCTTCAGTTTTTAGCGCCTAGACTACCAGAGGTAGCTTCCTTTAAGATAGGAGATAGCTTACCTTATGTATAACAACTCACAATTTAAAATAATACAGATGCCTCTCTTTGAATCCAGAGTCCAGTGACCTGTGTTCAGATCATGAACTGATGATTTGAGTTCTTTATTCTGCATTAATTGAGGTATTATCATAATCCTAGCAGGACCAGAAACACACTTGATGGCAGGCATGATGGTTCAGTAAGTGTGGCTGCTTAGCACCAAGCTCAACAACCTATGTTCAATCCCTAGAACACATAAGGTAGAAAGAGAACCAATTCCCTACAAGTTGTTCTTTCTCTGCCCCCAATAAAAAATATAAAAACAAACAAATTTGTATAGAAACCCAGTTTAGTTAGCGTCTCTGAGATCAGCTTTTCATGCTATGGGAACCTTCTGGACTGTCCCTTGACTCAGTGAGAGGCTCAGCTGTAACCATCTCGGCATGCCTAGGACAAAGTCAGCTAAGGATGATCACTTTCCTAGAGTCACAGATATTTTCCTACAAAGTCAGCAAGGGCTATGGGCCAGCAAAGAGAAATTTCTTTCTCAGCTTCCTTCCCATCTGCCCCCATTCCTTACGCTTATGAATTGAGTTGCCAAGAAGAACCCGTCTATCGGCAAGCTTTAAGAACCATTACAGATGGCTAGTTAACTTTATGGCGATTCAGACTTGAAGAACTGTTGTATGTGGGTGTGCCTTTGGGACTCAGGGAGTAAGATTCTGTTCGTATTGAAAAGCTAATCCCTTTCTGGTCTCTGAGCTCAGCCAGATCAATCTCTCCACTCACTACACTTCCCTGGCCCCTGACTCAGTGCCTGGCAGTGGATGGTGTTGGCTAAGAGTGCAGGGGTTCTAGGTTCTAAGCATCCTGCATTAGACTATGGTTCTGCTGCATCAGAGAGTGTAGATACTCAGTGTTCGCACCTAAAACCTATAAAATGTAGGCAACTGATTAATGAACTCACAGACACACTGGAAAAAGGAATAAAGCAGAACGAGAAGTGTGCCCGATTCTGTCTCCTAATGAACAGGTCTTTGTGAATTGTATAAAGTAAACTTACAGAGACACCCAACTCTCAAGTGAATAGTTGCCCGTGGTGATTGATAATGACAAAAATTATAATAGGAAAGATTTCAGATGTAAAGATGGAATTCCAGTAGCTTGAAGAGTAAAGATCACCCCTACCACCACCAAAAAAAAAAAAAAAAAAAAAAAAAAAAAAAAAAGCTAAGGCCCAAAGACTCCAGACAGTAAAAGCCACCTGGCACACAACAGGAAGGAAGTAGCACCCTGAATAGGGGCTCAGAGCTCCTTTTTTTCTAGTCTGAAGATTTTTATTAAAACCACCAGTGTCATAAAACAGGGAGAGACATTTGCTACCAGTGAGGGTAATTGGATGCCTTAACCACATTCTCTGCAGAGCAGGTGAAACTCTGCCTTGCTTTCTGGAGTCTTAAAAGAAAGGTTGGAGAAAAGATGTGAAGATTTCACAGACTCTGAGGCTGCTAAACCAACAGGCCACTTCCGGCCCTCCTGCTCTGCATAAAGTGTCCTTGCTCCCCAAGGACTTCTGACATTCCTGCTGCGTTATGAGCCAGGAGGAGAGAAAGATGTTTTTACTGTGCTCAGGTTTCTCCTTTCTGGTAAAGGAAAGTGTGTCTGTGTTGTCACCGCAATCCCAGCTGTCCCAGACAAGCACTCCTGACACAGAGACCCAAGAAGCTTTGCCTCCTGGAATTTAAAACAATGCCTTGTTAAGCAGCCCCCGCCTGCCATCTCCTCAACCCTGACCTCGATTTCTGCCTCTGGTGTGCCACAGGAAGGGGAGAAGGCAAAGCATGAAGAATACATGCTTGATGATGCGGGGCATAGGGTTTGCCATTCAGAGAAATGCTAAATGGAAAGCAAGCATGGATAGAGAAAAAAGGAGACAGAGCTTTGGAGTATACTGTGTCCATCCAGGTGCCACATTATGATTAATGCTCAATGAATCTCCATGGCTGTTCAGGTTCCCCTAAGACGCCTAGAACTCTCTGGCAAACAGAGTCACATCCAAGCCCTATTCTGGATACCCTGGAAGTTGAAACATCTAATACAAAAAAAAAAAAAATCCTCAATTTTCACTTAAAAAAAAATTCTTTCTTACTACTTTCTCTAACTGAAACTTAGGTATCCCCAGAGATGCTGCTTTCTGCAGGCCACCTCATCCTGGGGAACTGGATCCTTCGGATACCAGAGTGTGTGTTCTCTTTACCATCTATAGCTTGCTTCTGCCACTTCTTCCCTAAAAACCCAAGATGGTTAATCTTGATTGACAGGACTTAGAATAACTATGGAAACAAACCTCTGGGCTTGTCAGTGAGGTGGGGAGACCCAGCCTGAATGTGAATGGCACCATCCCTTGGACTGGGTTCTTGGGCTGATGAAGAGAAGGAACGGAGGCCTAACTTTTATTGCTCTCTGCTTCCTGACTGAGGATGTAATGTAAGCCGCTGCCCCATCCTCTGACCACATGCCTTCCCCATCATGATGGGCTGTAGACTTGAACTGTGAGCCAAAGTAAACTCTCCTTTGCCAGACACTTTGTCACAGCAAGGCAACAAGGAGAGACAAACACGCCCGCTGTGTTTTTGTGGTGACTCATGGTCTTCTGCATCCTTCTGCCACACCTGGTAGTTTATCAGTTTTCACCCCTTCCTCTCCTATATGATTTCATCATTATTGAGCCTCAGCCTCCCACCCAGTGTCACTGTCCCAGACTCTGTCATTACTGGTTACCTAACCCTCGTTCTTCATCCTGGTTTCAGGTCTTTTGGTGACTCAGACCTTCTTGTCCTTCTAGTTCACCCTGTCTGGATTTTTCTGACACCAGTGCTCACTAAAGTAATTGTAATCACACCAAGAACTAGGGATTGCTGTTCTTGTAATCTTTTCTTTATTGTGTTACCTCCTCATATTCACAGTGTCCCGCTGATACTTCATAGAAAATCATAATTCTATTACACATACTCATAGAACATCCTCCTCTCTCCTTTTATCACTGTGGAAAGATTCTAATTCCAGATGAACCCAGCTTTCTTTTTTTTTTTTCCTGTAAACACACACTGCAGCCATACTGGAGAGCAAGATTCATCGGTCTTCCTCTAATTCCTTCCCACTCACCTCGGGCAGGTCCTCAACTCTGCCTCACGAAGTGTTCTCTTGCCTGGGTCTGTTCATGTTCCCACTCACCTAGGATGACTAATTGCTACATTTTCTCTCCTGCAGCTAACTCTGCCATTTCACTGAAAATGTAAAAGCTGCTCAACGTGAACTTCAAAAGGCTTCCTGCATAACATGTCCAACCCTTCCAAGCCATCCCCCTGCCTTCACGTCCCCCCTATGCTCCCTTGCTACTGCAGATGACTCATTGCCATCCTGCGAAAGGTCACCCTTTTACTCATGCCCAAGTCCCATACTCTCCTTCATGAGACACCCTCAGCTAATCTGTCCCCTTCCATCTGAATTACAAACTCCCACCTGCATACAAACATCTGTAAAGCTTACTATTGGTTGTCAACTAGACAGAATCCATAAAGTCACTAGAGACAAGGCTCCTGCCTTATTTGGAATAGCTTTTAGAACTGTTGAAGTGGAACTCCCTACCCTGGACATGGGTGGTAGCATTCTAAAGGTTAGGGTCCTAGATTGAAAGAGGGAAAGAAAAGGAGAAGCCAGGGAGTAGCCAGAATTCCCTGTTCTCTGCTTCCTGACTGTGGATGCAATGGGACCTGCTGTTTCAAGCTCTGGCTTCCATGAATTCCCTACCACAATGGACTAGCTGTGGAGTCAGACTATGAGCCAAGCGAACCTTTCTTTCATGAACTTTTTGTTGTTGTTGTTGTTAGATACTTATTATAGCAGTGAGAGGAGTAATTAATGAAGCATTACAATAACAAGTGAATAGATAAATGAGGGAACAAATAACAGCTTGCACAGGAAATGAAAGCTCTTGACACCTTTTGCAGAGATCACCTAATCTCTCTGCCTTTCTTCTACAGTCTTAGGCACCTCCCCTTCTCATTTCCTCTTCCTGTTCTCTGGACAGATCCCTCCAGGCATTTTGCTGTAAACAAATTTCTAGTCAGTGACTCCAGAGAACTTTATATTGCTCAGACCATTCTCACCTCTCATTTAATTTTACATCTCGGTAACATTTAACATACTTCGTCCATTTTCCTTCTCAAAGCTAACACGGTGAAGGGCTTGGGATGTAGCTGAGTGGAGCAACCTCTGCAGGTATCGTGGTCAAAGCTCCAATTTTGGTCCTGGTACCATACAATGAATAAATGAGAGATTATCAACCAGACACTTTGTGGTGTATAGGCAGACTATTAGAGACTATTAGAGAATGTGGCATTGAATACTCTGTGGTCCCCACATCAACTTTAGGCTTTGCTAATTTTTTTCCCTGTGGTGACAAGATGCCCTATTGTCTTGCTCTAGTTTTGTTCTGCTGCTGTGACAAAACAGTCTGACCAAAAGCTTCTTGGAGAAATTATTCTTTGAGTTAAACTTTCAGGTCACATTCCATTATTAAGAGAAGTTAGGGCAGGAACTCAAAGCTGAAATCACATAGGGACACTGTTTATTGACTCTCACACAGACTCATGCTTAGTAAGCTTCCTTATACAGTTCAGGGCCATCTACCTAGGGAATGGTGTTGCTCACAGTGGGCTTGGCCCTCCCATATGTATTAACAGTTGCAACAATCTCCTATCAAGCCATAGGCCAATCTTAACTGGAACATCCCTCAATTAGGACCCCTTTGCAGGCAGCTCTAGACTTTGTGGAGTTTTTAAAGCCAACCAGGATGCTTTTCTTCTTACTATAAATTTTCTTACAAAAGTCAATGTTGGTTCATTCCCACTGATTTTTTTTCTCTTGCATTTGTGAAAACACACACACACACACACATCCTCAGGTTCCAAGAATGAGTAAGTTTTTGCCAGATTCAGTACGACAACTATCTCATAAGGTAAAGCCATGTCTTTGAGAACTGAAGCTCAGGGGAGGGGGAAGGGCTGTCTCAGCACAAGGATATGGGCCAGGTTACTGCAGTCTTTGGTCATGAGACTTTGCACTGTAACCTTGCAAAACACATTTATATGAGGACACAGACGAGGACACACAGGATGTGTTCTGTCACTTTTCATTTTACTACTGCTTCAGAAGAAGCCAACTTTAAACAAACGTTTCTTTGGGGATGTTGCCCTTCTTCATACGGAACCTGAAAGTCAATTCTTTAAAGTTCTGCATTTCTCAGAGAAAATCTTTAAAGTTTTTCATTTTTCAGAGAAAAATCTTCAGAGCAACTTGCTTGGCTTTTGTTTTTGTTTTTGTTGCCATCACAGTGTTTTTATTAAGCATCTAGCAGAACAGACTCTTTCATATGACAACATAATATACTGTCCAGCCTTATATGCATTTATTCCTGTCCTTACCAATATTGTGAAGATATATTCTCTAACACAGAACATTTGTGATTCTGAGAATTAAGACATGTTAGATTGTCTAAAAAGGAACACAAGGTCCATGGTGGGATACCGTTATGTGAATAATTACAGTATCGTAAATGAAGGAGAGGATGAGCTTTGAAATTAGTTTGGATATGAAGACAAAAAGAATTCTTAATTTTATTTTCATTATTTATGTAGAGGTATGTGAGTCTGTGTGTGTATGAATGTGCACATATGTGGCCAGGTGTCCCTGGGAGCCAGTAGAAGGCATCAGATCTCCCCCCCGAAATTGAAGTTATAAGCAGTTATGAGCCATATATTGTGGGTGCTGGGTTCTGAATTTGGTTTCTTTATAAGATCAGCATGTGCTCGGAGATGCTAAGCTACCTCTCCAGCTCCAAGAAAATTGATTAAAGAATTCAGAGTGATTTAAGAGGTAGAGATCTCAAATGATATGCACATCCAATTAATTAGATGAGAGAAACTAAGAACAACCAGGAGATGGATGACTCAATCAGATGCCCATTTAGCAGTGTCTTGTTTAGCCAAACTTTCCTTGTTGCATAGAATGAAAACATCTATTTTGCTAAACATATATTTTGTTAAAATGCAAACCAGGCCATGTGACTATTGATCCTCAAGCCCTAGAATGATTCCTTCATGTCCAGAGATTGTCCTTCCTCACCTCTCTGATGGCATCTTCCATCCCCACCCTCCAGATCATCTTACAACAGCCAGGATGGCCTTGCTGAACCCTTGAAGTTGGGAGTCTTAGTGAGCTTTGCTATGGTTCCTTCTGCAGGACATCATTTCCCAGATAGCCACACGTTCTTAATCTTTTGAATATTCTGTGCTCAGCATCATGCCTCAATTTATAATCTCTATTTCCTACCTGTTTCACCAACCCCATCCCCCAGACTTCCAATGTTGTTCTTATTGTCTGTTGCATTTGAAGTCAATTGATATAGAAAAAATGCCCGAAACCCTTGTATATCCTTAGTGGATCCTAACTTGAACATGAAAGTATTGGTTATTGTTGGCTGTAACTGCTTTTTGGGGCATATGTTCTACCATAGGTTTGTTCTAATCACAATCTGATCATTGAGACTAGCTATTTCTCTCCTCTGCAATTAAGTATTAGCATGTATAGTAACAATCAATACATAGATGAACATTTGAATGTGTATGTCATGTATATACATGGTAAAAGAAGGTAGGGGCTAGAGAGATGTCTCAAAGTTAAGAGAATCAAAAACACTTGTTGCACACTCATGAAAATAAATTCAGATTCTAGCACCCATATCACAAGCTGCCCATATTTATCTGTATCAGCTCCAAGAAAGGTGGAAATAGGAGGACTGCTGGAATTGCTGGATTTGCGCCAGTCTCAAAAGCCAGGTACCAGGTTCACAGAGAGACCCTGCCTCAAAGGCATAGGTGGAGAATGATAGAAAAGAACACTAGGTGCCCTCTCCTGGCCTCTATATACACAAGGATGGAAACATTTTTCTATTACTGTGTATCAGTAGATACACTTAACTTCATGTTAGTAATGGATTATATTTTTATAATCTACCTTCAAAAGTATGAATAAGTAACCATGATTTCAAGTCAACACGTTTTGATTTTCTAAAAACAAACAAACAAAAAACAAAAAATAACACTATTTCCACAGTCCAATTTAGTCTTTGAGATGGTCAGGGACCTGTATTTGATCCAATTGCTACTGAGCAATAAAGTGTTCTCTTCTGGCATTGAATATGGTGGTACTCCAGCAGCCCCATTCTGAGCTAGTTATGGAGAGGGCCTGGAACTGGAGCATCATCACATGGAAGTCAGTCCACAGACACCAAGTGATTTACCGATGTAGGAAGGGAAACATTGATAAGGAATTCTTTGCCAAAGACTAACTTCCTGCACATGGCTTATGAGCTGTAGACCAAAAGAAAGTAAATATACAATGGAAGAATGAAACAGCCATTCAGTCAGTAATCATATCCCAAGCCAGAGCAGGCAGATGTCCTGACCCTGTAGATATGATACCTTGAGAAATGCACAATATAAAAGTCTTCAAATGTTGGTTTCCTGGTTCCAGAGGGTTCTATCAATATTAGATTTGCTGATATTATTATACTATAATCACCCCAGAGATGGTCTTTATTGTTTTGAAATGTCCAATGAAGTTTAAGACACAAAAGGACATGTCATACCAATTGCTTAGGTAGTCCAGAGAAAAACCATGTTCCACACAGATATCTAGACAAAGTAGACAGTTTTAAAGCAAATAAATTGAAATTTAACAGGTGAACCCGGGGAAGGGCATGTTGGTGCTTCCATATATGTTTGCACTATTTTTACAATTTTTTCTGTCTTTGAAATTTTTTCTACACAAAATACTTTTAAAAAATGTCTCCAGTAACTGATGGCTTTGTTTCTTTGCCTCATCTGAAAGTATTTGTTTTCTTTAGTAAGTACCTAACTTACAATCAGTCAGGCACTTAGTCTCCAGGGAACTAAGATGTTTTGTGCATAAAAATAGCAATAGAGAGGTGTTTGATATGTTAATATTTTACTGTGTCTTCATTTTTTATTATTTATTATTAATGAGATGCAGTTGTCTTTGAATCCTGCTGAGTGTTTAATAATGGAATTGTACACCATTCATTTCCAAATGTCTGTGTCCCATATGTGTTAGAAACACAAATTCAATATGCTCTTCAAGTAATTTCGTACAAGAGAACCTCGAATGTATCAGCCAAATGACACTGTAAACTCAGGCTTATATGTTCCATTGGCTTGGTAGCTTGTGTGGCTATGTGCTGTAGGTGAACACCCTAGAGTGGTGTGCTGAATATTTACTGAGGGCCATAGTTGAGTAAATTTACTTGCAACAAATGCTGTGGTTGTATTACATTCCTTAAGATCCCTAGTCCTTATGTAGATTAGAATCAATCAATCTTTGGGCCAGAGATTAAGAGCTCAGAGGTTAAGAGCCCTGGCTGCTTTTTGGAGAGGATGAGAGTTCAGTTCCCTAGAGGCACACAGTGACTCACAACTGTCTGTAACTTCAGTTTCCAAGGCTCTCACGTGCTCTTGTAGACTCTGTGGCCACCTGCATACATGGTGCTCACACATAGACTGATACTCATGCACATAATAAAAGAAATGTCTTTTAAAATGGCAAATAGTCAGTCTTTAGTTTTTGATGGTGCCCTCTCCAGTTGGTCTTCATCTTAAATATCTCCCCAAATCTTCCTCACATACATGTCCTTAGCATGTGCTAGATTTGACTAGTTTGGGAGGAGGAAGGGGACTTAAAGAGACTATGTCCCCAAAGGATCTCTTTATTTCTCCTCTCGTGCCTCTTTGTCTTCTCCTCCTACTCACTTTTTCCTTCTTCAGATCTGTCTTTCAAGGTGAACACTGTTATCCACAGAGAGCTTGGACTATAACCACAGTTCTTGCTGCGGGACAATTGACAGGAGAAGTATAAAGCAATGTTTTCATGATGACTCCATGTGCCATCTGTGAGGAGGAACAGGGGATGCACAACACCCTGCATTTAATTTTCCTTGTGGCCTGTGCAGGACCGAGGCAGAGTTGCTCTCAGTGTTGTTCATGAGGGTAAAATGCCTAGACCCAAAAGGGAGCCATTTATCTCCCTGCACACTGCTTCTCAGATGTGCGAACATCACAAAACACATGGTACACCACGGGCTCTGCATCCTGCCAGTGAGGGCAGTAATATTACCAGTTCAGAAAGCACTTTTGAGCACAGCACACTGCCTAATACACGATTTGTATCATTATTTTCTTCTTCAGCAGCAGCAGCCTCTAATAGTACTTTATAGACAATTCACCTCTTTCATTCCAGGATGCCTTTTCTAGATCTTTCTGGGTTGAATACAGTATGCATTGAAGGGCTCAAGGAGAAAATGAAATACATTCCTCTCTTGAATTTTTGTCCTCAAGAGCTCCCTGACCAGTATGTCATCAAGTACACTTTGTAGAAAGATGTGCCAACCACTGAGTGAATAAAATAGTCTTCTAGCTGCTAATAACCAGATACTGTGTTGGCAAAATGCAGAATTTTTATGATTTGAATTTTTTTTTTTTTTTTTTTTTTTTTTTGGATAAGAGATGAAAAGGCTTTGTCTGCTTTTCCCTACTGGCAGAATTCCAAAAAGGACATATGGCTGCTGCCTGTCCCAACTGCTTGTGAAAGGGGCCTCTAGAAACACTGTAGAGATGTGGAGATGGGCTTGCAGAAAAAAAAATGTGTTCTTGGTGCTCAAAAGATCCCCACCTTCCAAGAATGTCCCTTTGTTGAAAGTGCAAAGTGACCAAACCAACTTCACAGGACATAATGAAGCCTAGAACTATGGCCCCCGGCAGGACGCTTGAGTTGGTTGTGTCTATGAGAGACAGAGTCTGAGTTAGACCATCTGGACTTGGATCTGAAGAGCTGGAGTTTGCTGGGCCTTTTTTCAATAATCTGCTGACCATCCGAGAAGCGCTTCTTGAGAGTGTTGACCATTGTTTTGTAGGTCTCAGAAAAGCAGTTCAGCTGCTTCCTGTGCTCCCAGCACTGTGCAGAGCTCTCAGCCGTATGAAGCTCTTCTCTTTCTTTCTATCCCTGTTATAACTCCTTTGCTCATCCATAAAGCCAAAGATCATGGCTGAGAAATGTGTGCACTTAACCACAAGTAACATTGAATCTCCAAGGAGCTTGAAAACGTGAAGACACCTATGCCAGGAGGCTGACTTAAACACTCCAGGGTTGAACCTCTCTGTACAAGCTTCAGATTCCCAAAGCACAATAGCCTCATCATCTCAAAAGAGTTGCAGAATCTCCATCATCACGTCTTTGTGTCATCCAGGGTCTCATATGTTGTACATGTTAAAAGTCACAATGAAACCCTAAAGGAGACAGAAAAACTAAAGGCATCTTCCAGCTGAGTTTATAACCTCCATTATAAAACCAATTCCTTCCCCCAAGCATGCATGCACTGAGCCAATATCTAATGATATTGTGTTGGCTAAACTGCTGGTCACAAAAGAAGTAGAATGAAGGACATTAGCTGAATTGGTGAGCTATATGTGTTTGGCAAATCCTAAGAGAATCTTGAGCGATGCTGATGTCAGAATGGTGGGTGAGTATGGGCAGGAAAGCGTGTGTAGGGGTCAGATCATGTTTGTGTTCTATGTTATTAGAGTGAAGTTCAAAGGTACGGAGCTTGGAAAGTATGGTGAAGTCCTGCAAAGTAGAACACCCCACCGCAGTGGTCACCATGTGTTTCAAGTGTCTTGTGTTTTTTCCTGTCCTGTTTGTCCTGTTAGAGGAGATAAGGCTCATGAAGGCAGTAACATGGTGGCTTTACTCACTTCAAGACAGACAATTGAACCCTGGGAGTACTTTGGGTTCTCAACTGTTGGAGAGCATTGAGCTGATGGCAAATGAAGTATGTGTGACTCAGTCTATAACACAAGTGGGCCTCGAAGAACTCCAGCCAGCAGGCACAGGACTGTACCTTGTCCAGTATAATAAGAGGAGGTGTGAGGTGGAGGCAGGGGAATCCCTAGAAGGTTATGGACCAGCTGTCCTAGATTATGCAGCTGTGAACAAGAGTTCCTGTCTCAACCTAGAAGACTGACTTGTTAATACAGAAATGTACAGTACACACATATGGACATACAGACACACATACATACAAACACACACACACATTTACAAACATAAAATGATTTTTAAAAGAAACATTTAACTAAATTAAGCCAGATACTAAAGTACTAAAGGATTGATGCACTTTATATGATTCATTTTATGGTGCATACCTACAGAAAGAGGTTCCATGGGGACATAAATAGGAACGTGGTTATACAGGGCTGAATGGATGGAGAAATGGGAAGTGTTGTCTAATTGATGCAGTGCTTTGGTTGGAGAAACAAAGAAAAAGTTCTGGGGTAGGATGCTCATATTGGACATTCAACCTCATGAATATACTTAATGCTGTCAAGTCAAAAACTTTCAGAAGGTTACCATGGCAAACACCACACTTTGTGTATTTTCCTGTGGTCTACACTGACATACAACAGTGCGCCGGCTTTAGGCCCAGTGGGTAAGGCTATTTGCTGCCAGTTCTGACAACCTGAGTTCTATTCATCAGAACCCATCAGAAGGAGAGTAGCAATGCCAGGACCACCAAGTACATAAGTCAGAACATTCTTTTCAAAGCCACACGTACGCTACGCGCTGTAGGACCAAAGCAGAGCAGCCTCCGTGGAAGGCACTCAGCGTGGCCAGAGGAACAATCAAACTACTTCAAAGCTAGGCGTTTCCTACTAAGTATCCCAGAATGAGAGGAAGCATCTGTCGGGGCAACAGGTGAAGAGGATATTATTAACTAAGTCAAAGAACACATACCTCTGCAGTCCGGAAGTGTTTACCAGCGTGAGGTGGGACTTGCCGGGTGTTCCGGCTCGGAGGTAAAATGGCGGAAAAGGTGGGAGGTATTTGTGAGGTTTCCCAGGATGAATGAGAGGACCTGTAGCCCCTGGAAGATGCTTTGGTTTGCTGCTCACCAACTTTGGCTTGCCTTGAAGGTTAGGTATTGGATTGGGAGATTTCTCTGAACTCAGGTGGAGTACTGTAAGGGGCAGGAAAGAATTGCTAACGAGATGATGTGCTTAGAACTCTTGCGGTGGGCTGCTGGAGCGAGAGGGTAAGACAGGATGAAGTTAGTGGTGATTCGAGACTGAATCCAGGTGACAAGGGCTGCTTGCTGTTCTCTCAGTGGTCATACTAATCATCAATCAGTCAGCTGGCTAGTAAATGAGTCAGCCCATATGCAGAGTCTAGAAATGTCTAGCACTCACTGTTGAAAAATAAACCACATTAGTCCAGCATGGTGACTCATGCCTACAATCCCAGCACTTGAGAAAATGAGTGAAAAAATATTCTACATTAATTTAAAATTATTAAAAATGCTCTCTTTGACCATTTAGCCCTGGAATAAAATATGTTTTAGTTAGTGCTATGTCATCAAAGTGTTGATAGCTAAAAGTTATAGATGGTTATGTGTGCCTTTATTAAAAAAAAAAATCAGGGGGCGGTGGTGGCGCACGCCTTTAATCCCAGCCCTTGGGAGGCAGAGGCAGGTGGATTTCTGAGTTCGAGGCCAGCCTGGTCTACAAAGTGAGTTCCAGGACAGCCAGGACTATACAGAGAAACCCTGTCTCGAAAAACCAAAAAAAAAAAAAAAAAAAAAAAAAAAAAAAAAAAAAAAAAAAAAAAAAATCAGGCAGGAGAGCTGATTCAGAGGTTAAGAGTGCTGGCTGCTCTTGCAGAGGACCTGAATTCAGTCCCAGCACCCATGTCAGGCATTTCACGACTTCCTGTAACTCTAGCTCCAGAGGACCTCAACCCACTTCTGCATTCTTGAGGAACCTGCATACTTATGACACACATAACTAATAAAGTACTTATTTTTCTTAATATAGTGACTGCTCTAACTTTTAGACCACAAGACCACGATGTTCAGGAACAATTTGTCAAAAAGAGGAAGAAGTCATAGTTAGATTATACTTAGGTAAGACTCAAAGTATGCCATAAATCCCTACCAGAATGGGACAGGATGTCGCATGCACAGCGCTCAGCAGCCCATCCTTGAGATCACTCAGCGACCTTCAAGCCAGTGTGCCTTGTTTGTATTCCCTGCAGAGTTTGTGCTCAATAAATGTTCCTTGAATGAAATAAGCAAGGAGTCGTGTGGGGTTTTACAATATCACAAACCAAATCTATGAGTCAAATTCTTCAGCAGCCATGAGCTCTGCTTTTGCTGTCCGGTTTCTTCCTTCTCATCGTGACAGCAGTGAGTTAGCTGTATTGATTTCTTTAGGGATCTTGCAAACATTCCCACAACTGACTATGAAGTCTGCTGATCAGAAAGATGTCCTGTCAACCATCGGATGCATTCGGAGACCTCCCCTGTGTCACAGCACCCGGATTAGAATCCTCACTGACTGGGGAGCTTCTCCGAAGGATGGACGCTTGCTCTCTGCACTGTGTGTGCGGTTCTGGGGCACAGACTTTATACTGAACCAGGTCCAAGCAAACTGAGAAGGAAGAGTTCAAGATGAGGGTGAGGGAGATGATCTAAATTTTGTTAGCACTAAGAAGCAAAGTATGAGATCTTGAGTGTTTTGAAGTAAGGAGTAAAAAGGGAAGGGATATAAATGTGGTTCATAAATGAATCAAATATGGCCCATTTTCCAGCCAAGTAACTATGCAGCTGGGATGCAGAGGTCCACCACTGTCTGCCACTTACAGATGCCAATGAGAAGAGACAGGAATGGAATCTTCTAATACCGTGCCTCAGAACTGTGGAATAACATCCTAGAAGTCTGAATCCAGCCTATGAGACATGGAGAAAAGTCAGCCTCCCATTCCAGAGCTCAGCTTTGTCAATGCATCCTGAGACTAGCAATGTTCGCACCTCTCTGGTCATTGCTCTCTTCCGCCATGGCTGGGTTCATGTACTTCTTGGAACATTGAGTCAATGTTAATTTCTGCTGGCATCAACCTTGTACTTCTCCAGGGACATCTGTCCTGGGGGCAGAGGGTTAATTCAAAGCAAACAAACCATTCATGGTATGCATATGCAAGACTAGTAATAACATGTATCCTTTGATCATTCTTCTTACATGGTGGAGTCTGTCTTTATAGTACAGAATATAAAAGTTCACCCACCTGTCCCTCCTATTGTATTTTGTAAGTACGACACAGTTAGACATAATAGCTAAAAGCTTTTTCCTGCTTCTTGCATGAAAGAATTGTAGCTATATTAGAACCAGTTCCTAACCATGCCCAACCTGGGGTTCAGCAAGAGGTTGAAAGGAAAGAATTGCAAATGGCACCGATGGGCCATTTGGTGACCTATCTCATCTTTCTTAGTGCAGGAGCTTTTTAAAACTTAAAATCACACGTATTTACTGGGAAGATGTGTATGTGTCCCAGACACGTCAGAGAGCAAGTTGCTAAAGTCAGTTCTCTCCTTTCATCACGTGGGCACTGTGGATCAAACTCAGGTCGTCAGGCTCGGCAGCAAGAGTCTGTACTAGGGGCACCATCTTGCCAGCATTTTTAGAGTTGAATATTTGGGGGTCCCTTTGTTATTAGGTTTAAGTGTGGCTGAAAGAAGTCTTGTAGAGAGTCCGTGTCTGATCTGGCCTGAGAGCCGTGGAGAAGTTGATATTGCCGTAGTGCAGAGGGCTGGGTGCAAAAGGGGTTTCTCATGTGAACCAAGATGAAATGTGTGTGCACAGGCATACATGTGCATGTGTGTGCATGTGGTATGTGTGTGTATGTGCTCTACTGCAAACTAATATTAAATCAGATGCAGATTCCTATTAAATCAAATATTTGGATGTTATATCAATGTCAACATGTTTTTGTATCTTTAAAATCTGAAACATTTCTCTTTATCACATATGTGTATGTGTGTGTCCATTGTGTATATGTACATATACAAGTGTGTGCGTATGCTCATGGAGGTCAGAGGTCACTTCAGGTGTCATTCCTCAGTATTTTTCCACCTACTTTTTGAGACAAGATGTCTCACTGACCTGGGGTTCACTGATGAAGCTTAGCAGGCTGACTGGCCAGCCAACCCCAGGGATCTACCTGCCTCTGCTTCCCCTATACGGGCATAAAAGCCTGTACCATACAAGTCTGTTTATGTTCCCATGGGTTCTGAGGAGAGAACTCAGATCTTTATGTTTGCATGACAAGCACTTTATTGCTGAGTCATCACTCAGCATGACTTCTAGAAGGTCTATTCATTGTTGGGTACAAAGGTTCATTGTCTCTCCTATTTATAAAATGAAGTGCATGCACACCGATGGACAGTTGGAGTTCCGTGGTCCCGCTGCTCGTTCATAACACTGGCTTCCTCCTGGCCGGGAGACATGTGCCCTATGTCTAACCTGCTATTGAAGGATTCTTGCCTGATCCTCCTTTGACCAATGAATGAGGACAGAGCGTTAGCTGTGAGCCCACAGGCCGTGGTCCACACTTACCTTTTAACTATGGCATCACCAGATTTTCCCCATCACTTCCTCTGGGGAGCAGTGTCCCTAGGTGGTGGCTCTGACTCTCTAGCAATACCCCTGACCCATGTCACCCTTCTGGAGTAGTAAATGGTGATGGGTTGCCAGGTCAATACTGAGTGGTAAATCTTCTATTTGTTCTGCTCACATGGGTGTGAGTATTGAGTTACAGGTAGGTCACTTCTGAGAATGGTCAAGCATTTGCCAACGGAACACACTAATTCCTCTTCTCACACATTTTATCCCTGGTGGAAAAAAAGGTAGACCTGAAAGACAGTTACAAAATATAACTGTAAAATTATCAAATAAAATGCTCCTTCATAGTGATTGAACCATGGAAAGAATGTGAAACTGAATGGTCCTTCCACTTCCTCTGAATTTCAATGAATTATAATAAAACTGAGAATGGGAGGAAACATTTACCTTGCGTTAAAAGGGAATGTGGCCGGGAGATGGCTCAGTCACGAAAGTGCTTGCCTTGCAAGCATGAGGAACTTGTTTGAATTTTCAGTCCCCAGGGAAATAGCTGGACACGGAGGTATAGCATATGCCTGTAATCCCAGGGATACAGAATGAGAAGAGGAGGCAAGCAGGTCTCTGAAAGCCGTCCAGCACTAGCCAGCTGGCCTAGCTAATGTAAGGTAAAGTGCCAGGCCAATGTGCAGCCCCCTTTCAAACGAAAGTCAAAGAGCTAGAGGAGTGACCACACCCCCTGTGAGGATGTACTCTGCCCTACACATAACTATACATGGATATGTGCTTGCATGTACCTATGCAGAGACAGGTAATCCCAAGCACATGATTGCACACACACACACACACACACACACAAAACTGTGAGTGAAGGACTGATTATATGCTGTCCCAAGTGTACATCAGAATTAGACTCTAGATCTAACCTCATATTTCCTAGATTGTAAAACATTCTCAAGAGAAAGAGAGTGAGGAGGTGAGGATTTTGCCCAGGAATGAGTTCTGTGAAAGAGTCCAGGTTCTCTGAAACTCTAAAACTCAGAAAGAACTTCTCTCCAAGAACACACAGGTTAAGCCATGAAAGAACTTCTCTCCAAGAACACACCGGTTAAGCCATGTTGGTGCTTTTGGTAGCTCACTTCTAGGATGTCCATGTCCTGTGTTTAGGTTAAAAACAAACACACAGAGTTGCTTTGCCACTTGTTCCTTTTGGGACTTCTTTGTCCTTAACTCTTTCAGATAAAAGAAATAACAATTGTATTTTTTTCTCTTAGTACGTAGTACCCAGATCTATTTTTATATGTTTTGGTGTCAAATCAAGGTTCATTATTTTCATGGGGGCATGTGTTTAGAAGTTGCCATTCCCTGTAAGTATGGCTTAAGTAAGGTGGGGGAAGAGAGAGTGTGATGGAGTCTCTCTGTCTCTGTGTCTCACCATATCTCTGAGTCCTGTCTCTGGCTCTTTCTTACACACACACACACACACACACACACACACACACACAAACACACACACACACACACACACACACACACACACACATCCTACCTCATCAGCAAACCACATGGCAATTTTTCAACCTGTATCAGTTGTCCCAGCAGTGGAGTGAATCCAGTCATCTCAGCAAGATTTCCACCCAGGGTTTACCTAACGACCTAGAAACTGATTTGGAAAAGAGACCTTCTTGCTTTGGCTTCACATCTTAGTTGCTCCTGGGTGAGTTGAAGATGCTATGGAGCTCCTGGTCCGATTTGCCCCTAAAAGAGGTGCATTCATTTAGAGAGATTCAAGCAGAAGTTAAATAACTCCACAGAACTCTAATCAAACCTAGATATATTTTGTTTTCCTGCTCCATTTTCTAATTTTGAATTAAAGAAGGAGGAAGAGGAGGTAGAGAAAGAAGAGAAAGGGGAAGATGAGGAGGAGGAGGAGAGGGAAGAGGGGGAGGGGGAGGAAAAGGAGGAGGGGAAGGAGGAGGAAGAGGGGTACTGAGGTCACAGTTCTGATGGTAACGTTCCCGCTGTGTGAGCATGACAACTTAACTTCCAGTCCCCAGGCTGCACATAAGCTGGGTGTGGCTGCAGATATGCCTGTGACCCCAGCAACCTTGGGATAGATGAAGGAAGGCCACTGAGGCTCTCTGGCTGCTGGCCTAGGTTCATGTTCAGTAAGAGAAGTCAGAGAGTTAATATTGAGTTTCTCTTTGGGCTTCTATATACACACACAGACAGATGCATCCATAGACATATCTACATGCACCCCTCCCACATAAATTCAAACACATGACAAAAATAAATTTTAAAATGATAAAAGTTTATAAAATGAATAAAATTTCTAGAAGGACTTCCTGCAAGATGCAAATAAATGCCTTTTAGCCAGCTTTCGGGCTGTAATGTCAGCCATTGTATCGGTGACCCGGAAGTGAATTAGAGGGTGCGTCTTTGGTGCCATTCTGAAGGGAACAACCATTAAGCATCCCGATCCACTGCCGATAAGTTAGACCACTGTGGCTCCTAGCTACACTGTCTCCAGATTCATTCTGTTGAGGCTGACCTTAAGATAAAGTAAAAAAGCAATTAGCTTTAAACAGCGGGAGTGCCAGCGGTGTGCCAGGAGAGACTCACAGTGTTTAGTGATGCTGAAGGAGATTATTAAAAATGAAATCTGTACTAAGAGCTGTGATTGTAATTTTAAAAAATCTGACACAGAGCACTGTATTCATTTCAAACGACTCTGTAAATGACAGTGTGGGTCCCCTCTATGTCTTGTCGGAAGGTAGCCTGGTTCATTCAGCCCCACGTCAACCCCTGAGGAGCTAAGCTGAATATTTCTTTGTTGAATATTCCTGAGTATTATATGATTTGCTCAGTTCCTTTCTTTTTATTCAGTGTTTCCAAAAAATATTTATAGTGCCTATATCATGGTGTGAAACCACATTCAACAAGAGAAACCGTTTTTAAACCCTTGATTTATTAAATATACCTTTAAAATGTGTTAAAAAATATATGAGTGTGGATAGAGAGATAGTTCAGTGACTAAGAACACTTACTGTGTAAACATGAAGACCTGAGTTCGCATCTCCAGCCTCTATGTAAAAAGCTGGACACATAATCCCGTTATTGGGTAAGGCAGAGACAGCCACATCTGTGAGTTCGCTGGCCAGCCAGCCAAGCTGAAAGCCTGAGATTCTGACTCAGGAACAAATGCTGATTCAAGGTAACAAGACATCCCTTTGTAAGGTCACATGGTAGAGCAGCCTTAGGGCCAACTATGTCCACTCATGCTGTGTCTCACATTGTGATTACTTAGACTTCATGTACCTCTAACTTGATTTAAATATGTTAAGAATGGGTATCTTAATACAGACAGAAGCTCCGTGCTTATCTCATAATATGATTAAGTGAACTTAGGGAATCTTAAGAATAGGAACATGTGTTCGGTCATTAACACTTGCCCAGGGCCGACATCTCTTCATGCCTCCTCTTCATTCTCTCTGGCCGAGGGCAGAGCTTTGTGTTTCTTCTTTCTTTGGGAGTGACTGCTTTCATTTTTGTTTTACCCCCTAAGATAGATTTTTTTTTTCATGGTGCACAGGTCTAAAAGCTTTTCCTACTAAATATCTAAAAACTATGGGCTGGGGCTGGAGAAGGTGCTCAGTCAAAAGTCTGTCTGCCGTCAAATATGAAGAGCTGAATCTGGCTCCCTAACACCCATGTCAAAACCAGGTATTATGTGAAATACCTGTAACCCCAAGGTTGGGAAGGCAGACGCAGGGCACTCCTAGATGATCATGGGCCAGACAGTCCAGCCAATCAGGCAGTGTCATGGCTCTAGCCTCAGTGAAAGACCTTGTTTCAAAAATTAAGGTGGAAAACAATAGAAGAAGAGAATAGAAGAATAGAAGCTCACGTGACCTGACCTCTGACTACTACAAGCATATGGATATACATGCACCCACATACACAGGTTGTCGCTTACATGACCACTTACATACACACATGCCCAAAATTAAAGTAAAAGAAATAATTTGGGTAGAACTTTTTTTTTTGCATTCTTACTCTAACTAGGGAAATTATCAGATAATTAGCTAACATTATTAGTGGAAATAAACTGAATGATAAATATCAGCATCTTACAGCACATCATAAGATTTAGAGGAAAGTGGTGCTAATTGGGGACTTTGAAAGCGAAGCCAGGCAAACCTTTCTCTTTGGTGTTCATCATGAAGAGTTCGTTTGATTGGCACCAGTCTTAGATTTTTCTCTTGCTGATGACTTCACACACTAGGCATCTCCCAATGCAGCTATTAACTCTTACTGGAACTGCCATAATAATTAGCTCAGGGGGTCAGAATCTGCCTCCAGTACCTAATAGGTGCCAGGCTTATTTCCAATAAAGGTTTTAAAAAGTGTTTTAAGAATACAGAATCTTCAGCCCGTGGCTTAACTATTGGGCCCTGTGGAATGCCAGTCCCATAATTCATCTCCACACGTCAGTTTCCTAACCTGCAAAGTGTTTAGAACAGTATGTTGCCTATCATAACCACAAAGCCAGATGGCGGTGGTAGCGGTGGTGATGAAAAACTTTAAAATGTGTCAGGATACCCAAATGATTGAGCACACCAGAATCAAAATCTTTCTGCATCAAGAAAAAAAAAATGAACCTTATGTTTTATGTTTAATTTGTGGAGAATAAACATGTGTTCCTAGTGTAACCTGCTATGTAACATGGGAGGAATCACGCATGTAAGTAGTGGGGATGTGCTCCTCTTTAATGATATTACATTACAGTATCTTTTATTCACATCAGTAGAGCTTTTTAATAATAGGTTTAATTACATTTCAATGTGTTTATTTATTTGTATTTGTGTAAAGATGTGTGCATGTGTGGGTGTACGCCATGCTTACTTATGGAGGTCAAAGAACAGCTTTTGCAAGCCAGTTCTCTCCTACCACCAGGAGGACTGCAAGGATAACCTCTTGATCAGTCTTGGTAGCATCTTTCCATCTAGATCGTAGGACCCTTACAAAGCACCCATCCCATCCCATGGTATTGTATTACCACTAACCAAACAGTTAGTTTCATTATAACCCACAGAGAGAGAGAGAGAGAGAGAGAGAGAGAGAGAGAGAGAGAGAGAGAGAGAGAGAGAGAGAGAGAGAGAGAGAGACCCAAAAGGCTGAGCTGGAAGGTTTGGAAGGTTTATGTGCTTTACCCCCAGATGGATTTCTGAGACCCGCTGCAGCCTGGATCCCCTTCTTTTAAGGAATCTGCACAGTGAGCTTGCTGATGTGGTTGGTCACTTGCAACCGGAAGGATGCTAGTAGCTCCACCTGCTAGGCTTCAAGCAGATGAAATGCCGCAGGGCAGGTTCACTGCCTGGAGAAAAGACTGGGTATTAATGACTCACTGTTTCAATTTTAAAGGGAGCTGATAAGTGGCAATAAGTAACAAAGTAACAGAGTTGCTTAGAACAATGACTTCTTTTTTTTTTTCCCAAGGTGACTCTGTTTTGACTTAGCTGGCCTTGGTGCCAGGTGGTTCCAAACACTTTTGTTTGTTTTTGTGAGTATGCTTGTGTGGTATAATTGTATGTATGTATGTATGTATGTATGTATGTATGTATGTATGCATGCATGCATGTATGTGTGTTTGTATGTACGTATAATGGGTGTTTGCATGTTTGCAGATGCACATATGTGTGGGTGGAAGCCAGAGGCTGATGTAGGCAGTCTTCGTCCCTCAGTCTCCACTTCCCTTTATTTACTGAGGCCAGGTCTCTCGGTGAACTCTGAATTTGCTGTTGCTAGCCAGCTTGCCTTGGGATCTCTTGCCTTTGCTCCTAAGATCTGGGATTGTAGGTGGCTGTTGACACTTTTCCAGCTTTTACTTGAGTTCTGGGGATACAGGCTTTGGTCTTCTAGCTTACATAGCATACACTCCCCACTGGATTGTTCCCCCAGCCCCCATATCCTTTTATACAGTGCCATGGGTCATAGACTTAGTTCCACTGATGTATGTATTGTGGTGTTGAGGGTTGCACACTGGACCTTGTACATACTTTAACGAAAGCTTCGCCTTCAGCCCAGTTGAAGTGATATATACAGCCCCAGTGTTCTGAGGACGTGGCTGGGAAACATGGGTTTGGGGCACCTCGGTTCTCTGCATCTCAAGCTGTCTCTCCCTGTGGACTCTCCTGGTAGACGGCTCTGGAACAGGCATGGTGCGTGTTTAGTTAGCACACAATCTTCTCCCTGCTTGCAGTATCCTCCGAGCTGCTTCTCTGAGAGATGAGTTCTGAACAGCTCCAAAGCTAAGTGCCGCAAAGGAGTGTCTCAGAAGAATAGGAGCTGCACTGTGCAAGCTTGTGCATGTGCCCTACTATGTGCATCTGATGGCCTTGACAAAAATCAGAGTATGAGTACAAAAGAAGTGACTCTTTCCTTGGGGACCGATATGTCCGCCTGTCCACAGTCAGGGCCCAAAGCACCTGCAGCATGAGCTCACATATATGACTCAGAAGTGCAGGCCTCTTAAATTCGTTGACCTTGTTTGTTTTTATTTATTTTGCATGTCTTTGAGCATAGTGAACAGTCTTTGAAGATTATATGACTGAGGAACAATTCAGGGTTTTCAGAATTTGACAAACAGAAAAGAATGCTCACAAAGCTTTCAGTATAGTTCACATAGGTTTCAGTAGCTACTGTTTTTTTATTTTATTTACTATCTTTATTTACATTACAATTCATAAGAGTAGAAAAATTATAAAGTGGCAATGGAAATCATTTAATGGTTGGGGGTCACCACTGTGTGAGGAACTGTACCGAAAGGTCACAGCATTAGGAAGTTTGGGAACCACCGTGTTAGACTCTGAAGAGTTCTCAACACCTTCATGGTTCAATATGGTTCAAGTCTCCAACCATACGACAAGAAAGAAGCCAGTGTCTTCAGCCCCGAGGAGTGAAGTTATGTGAATTGTTGGTAGGAAATGATTCCCTAATAAACATGAAGACAGCAGCATTATTTCTTCACTGGAATGGAGGGAGTCAGACTGCGAGCTATGCTAAACTATGTTAGCTTGTACTTCTGGAGAAAAACAAAGGCTGCTGCCCCCGCACACAGCTGCAAGCCTGCTAACCGATGACCATGCAGGGGAGGAACCAAGGGCTGCTGGAATCTCTACAAAGCCGTATCTTACTTACGTGTGGCTTCACATGGTGTTTCTGGAACCCTTGACACACACCTGTGCCATTATGCAAATTGCTTAAAAACTTCATTAGGCTGGTCTAAGCCAGAAAAGCCATCTGTTGAGTTCTACACTCTCTCTCTTGGATCCTTGGTGAGGAATGCATCCTGGAGATGCCCAGATGGGGGAATTCAGGCCCATGTCTAGTCCTAGTCGCCTCTGGAGATTTTAACTTCTGCTCTATTTTATTGACTTTAATCATTTGACACAATTTTTTCCTCTCAAATAATAAAAATTTTAAGAATAAAATTTGAATAGACCATAAACCTTTTCTACATGCAAAAAAAAAAAAACGACTAGGAAAAGCCTTCTGTTGGAAAAATTATTATATTAATATGGAAGTTTCTGTCCAGTGTGAGAGTCTGAGGAGGGCAGGGGAACATGATTTCAGACTAGCTGGTCCTTTTCTGATGTTGCTGATGCTGTTGGAAAGCTGTAGGAAGCCATAGGATATTTTAATAGTTCTGATCATTGAGGATGTCAAATAAAAATGACTTTATAATTTCTTCTGAGAAAGAGAAAGAGAGAGAATACATATATTTAAGATGTTAGTAAAGAAATTCTTAATTTCCTTTCTGTCACTGTGATAAACTCAGAAGGAAAACAGTTCATGGTGGAGGGACGTCACAGCAGCCACTTAGAAACAGACTCTGTGGCAGAATGCTGACTGCTGGCTGGCCCTCTGGCTCACTGCTGGCTGGCCCTCTGGCTCACTTCTGGATCCTTGCTCGGCTAGCTTTCTTATCCAGACTAGGACTACATGTCTAGGAAATGCTGCGCCCAGAGTGGACCTGACCCTCCTGCATCAATTGACAATCAAACTGTCCCTCATAGACTTGTCCACAGAGCAACCTGATGAAGACAGTTTCTTAGCTAGGACATTTCGTCACTTGTGTTGCGACTCAACTAGGACAAAGTCCAACTTCTCTTTCTTGTAGGTGTTATGGACCTACTGAAGCTTCCAGTTCAGCTCACATTGAAAACCACAGACACCAAGTTAGAAGTGAATCAGAACAGCCATGTCTTTGATAACATTGACAATAGCCATCATGAATAGGCCTCTTCTCTGCTCCTCCTAGACTGAGGGGCCGTGCATGTTCTACCCATGTGAGAAAGTGAGAAAACAAGTTGTCCACCTGAAGGACTATGTCAGAGGTCAAGATAGAGCTTCTAGAAATAACTATATAATACCTTGCAATCTAGGGTCAGAAAGAGAGAATACTGCTTCAATAAAAAGTTCTTCAGAGTGTGTTTAGAGAGAGACGGCACAGCGGTTAAGAGCACTGGATACTCCTGCAGACTAGACAAATCTCACAACTGCCTATAACTCAGTTTCCAGGGAGATCCACTGCCGCCCTCTGACTTCAATGGACAATACATGTACACTGTACACGCACAAGCAAACATACACATTTTAAAAATCAAATGTTAACGATATTATTCAGGTATATGTCAGTGTATGAAAGCTTTCAAGACAGGAGTATGTTCAGTCCTAAGGAACTCCTGTTTCAACCATATGAGAACCTGTGTTTGTTTGGGTTCTGGTGTATGTGTCTGTGTGTGCAAATGTGTGCCCTGGTGCACATGTGGAGATTCAGAGGACAACTTGAGGGAGTTGGCTCTCTTCTTTGACCATGTGGGTTCTTGTAGTGGAATTTAGATCTGACCCACTGAGCCGTCTCCCTGATTCAATAACCTGTTTTCATTTTCTAAGACCTACTTCAAACAACCTATGGGTATGTTTGACAGGATTTTTTGCGGTAGTTAACTGTTTGCTAATACTGTCGGTTTAGAAGTTGGAACAGAGCCCCTTGCCAGAGAGAGAGCGAGAGGAACTTTCAGGCCCAGGAGGGTTTGGATGAGCAACAGACTTCCAGCCTTGTCCGCAGCAGATGTCCTGAGTGCGCTTTGGTAGTTTCCTCTGTGTGGCATGCAGATGATTTCCCTCAACGATGTTGATGGCTTTTCATTATGGATGCGTTTGTTCTAGCGAAGCAGACATCTTCTCTACCATTGGTCAGAAGGAACGACTGATTGGATTGGTGTTTAATCTTCTGACACTCATGCGCATCCAATAGGAAATAGGGGAGATGAATATGACTTCCCCCGTCAGTCTAAGAGGAGACAGTCAGGGAGACATTACTGTGAAAATGGGTACAGTGCTGTTTGCTCAAAAATATTTTAACTCATTTAGAGCAAGACTTAAACATTTAAACGTAATAGGTAACCAAACATTTTTTATTTGTATGTGTGTGAGTTTGAGTGTATGTGTGTGTATGTATATGTGTTTGAGTGTATGTGTATGTGTGCGTTTTAATGTGTGTATGTGTATTTGTGAGTCTATGTATGCGTGTTTGAGTATATGAATGTATCTTTGAGTGTGTGTATGTGTGCTTGAATGTGTGCATGTATGTATGTGTGAGTGCATTTGTATATGTGTGTATATGTGTCTATGTGTGTTTGAGTGTGTGAATGTGTATGTATCTTTGAGTATGTGTATATGTATTTGAGTGTGTGTATATGTATTTGAGTGTGTGTATATGTATATATGTATAGCTGTGTTTTAGCATGTGTATATATGTATGTTTGACTGTGTGAATGTGTATGTATATTTAAGTATGTGTAAGTGTGTGTATGTATGTGTGTGTATGTATATATGTGTTCTTCAATGTGTTTATGTGTGTGTTAGAGTATATGTGTGTTTGAGTGTGCATATGTGTGTGAGTGTGTTTATGTGTATGTATGTTTGAGTTTGTGTATGTGTGTATAGGTGTATATGTGTGTTTCAGTGTGTGTATATGTGTGTGCTTGAGGGTATATGCCTGTGTATGTGTATTTGAGTGTGTGCAGATGTGTGTTTGAGTATGTGAATGTGTATGTGTATTTGAGTGTGTGTGTACATTGAAAGTATGTGTGTGCATGAAAATCAAAGGGCAACTTTTTAGAATAACGTCTTTCCTCACACCTTGTTTTAAGGCAGGGTCTCTTTTGTATCCTCAATGCTTTGTACCCTGGCCTAGCTGGCCTGCAAACATGTGGCCGATTCTGCCCTCCATCCCCACCCCCAATTTAGCTGTAGGAGTGCTGGAATTACAGATGTGCACCACCATGTACAAAATGTCTTGAGTCATGAAACTCAAAGTCCAGTAATCAGGCTTGAGTGGCGGGTGCTTACAAACCTGCAGAGACAGTCGCTTGTGTAAAGTACATTTAAAGGAGGGAGCAGGAAGCTGCAGTGGTGGTGCATGCATTTAATGCCAGCACTTGGGAGGCAGAGGCAGGGGGATTTCTGAGTTCGAGGCCAGCCTGGTCTACAGAGTGAGTTCTAGGATAACCAGGGCTACACAGAGAAACCCTGTCTCGAAAAACCAAAACCAAACCAAACCAAAATAAAACAAAAAGGCGGGAGCAGGGCCCTCGTTGTGACACCTTTACCGTGCTTCACTACTAATGTTGGCACCGATTGTGCCCGGCAGCCTGGGTTGGACATTGATATTATTATCTCTTTCTCCTTATGGAAGAAAGACTCACCACTGAGAAGCCAGGGGGCTTGGGGTTGCTCAGTGTAATAAACAGAGACCCTCACTAACATGCCTCACCTGAGTCTCTAGGGTTCTCGCCACTTCAGAATTTCTGGAAGAGTCACATGCATTCATATGTAGTAAAATTCAAAACATGAAGTCTACTACTTTTCCAGTTTTGGCAGACATGAATATTATCTAGCTTGAAATAAATCTGTGGGTTCTCCCTCATCAGTAATGAGCAGATGTGTTTTTATGGCCAGGTAGCTCTCAGGTGCAGTGGCTCTGTCTGTAAGCCACACAGTACCAGGAATTGGACTCAGAGGGAGCAAAGAGGAGAGAGATGAGGCTGGTCCACTCTCTGTCTCTCCGCCTTGCTCTCCTGACCACAACCCCTAGCACACACAGGTCCACTCTCTGTCACTCCTCCTTGCTCTCCTGACCACAGCCCCTAGCACACACAGACAACTGGAACTGTTACTTGTGTCTTAACTGTGTCTTAACAACTACACAATGGAGCAGATAGTCACTATTTTATTAGCATGAAAACTAAGGATGCCATCCCTTGGAAAGCTTCATCTTTGTGGCAAGTGACCAATGTGTAAAGTTGGGGACTCGCTTTCCTGTGTAAAGCCGGTGCTTGGGTCAGGGCCATTACTCTCTCTCCCTTTCTTTCACGTAATCTTTCTGCTTCTCAGTCACCAGTCTGTCCTGCTCTCCCTGCTATAGACTGGTAGACATGGCTGCGCTCCTCCCTCTTTTCCCTCCTGTTGTGTACCTGTGTATTGTTTGTCAGTTGGCTTGTGACCTAGGGCTGGCCTAGGAGTCCCTTCTGACACCCCCTGCACCCCCACCCTGTGCCCCACTTCCCAAGTGCAAGAGTTGCAGCCCCTCCCCACCACAATGGCTTATGCAATGCCAGGGACAGAACACAGGGATGTTTGTGTGCTAAGCAGGCACTCTGCCAGCCGAGGCATACCTTCAGGCCCTCACTTTCCTTCGTGAATGTACTTATGCAGAGGAAAAGCTCACCTTGGAACATCTTCCCCTTGAGGAGGAGTCTTTCATAGTCCAGAGAGGAGGCACTATTGGCAGTTATCTGTGCGCCTTTCTAGTGACTGCTACCTTGAGGCGGGGTCTCTCCTGTTTCTGCTCAGCTGCACATCCAAGCTAGCCGACCTGCAAGGACAGCTTGTTGCAGATTCTGTGTCTGTGCTCGTGGCTGATTGGTCACTGATAATACAGAGAATTTTGCAACTCAAAATTAAAATCACTTCGGGTTGTGAGTAAAAAAGAGAGACTTGGAGAGCGAGTGTAACAAAATATGTAGGGAGAAATACATCCTTCTCATTAGATAAGGCCCCTGTTAAGGGCCAGGAGGATGGTTCAGGGGGTAAAGGCTCTTTCTTCTAATCCTGATTCAATGATCCGTGTTCAATTTTTTAGGCCCGTGTGATAGGAGAGAGCTCAACATGGTCCTCTGACTTCTACACACATGTCATTGCATGTCTGTACCTCTATAAATAAATGTAAGTTTTAAAATCCTTAAGTTCTAAGATTCCAGTCAAAAGACCACCTATTTTTCCCAGTGTGCTGTACCTCACTTTCTGCCAGTTGGGCACTTTAATCCCACAAAGATAACCAACAAGGACTTTCTGCGGAGGGGAAATCAGTTACAATCCCAAACAAAGGAGCATTATTCTCCACCAAATAATTTAATTACTGAGAAATGCTTTTTGGCGAAGCGTAGTCGCCAGGATCTTCCATCTTCCTGCTATTTATCCGTGCTCTGCATTACCTCATTCATTAGTCCTGACAAGGGACTGCATTTGTAACATTGCCTGACAGATGTGTTACATGCTTCAGTCTTAAAATATTCCACTCTGAGCACCATGCTGCATACTTGGGAGATGATGTTCAATCAGCCTTGGCAATACACCGCTGTCACCGTGCCAAATAACTCAGGGGGAAAAATGATAAGGGTATAAAGAGATCAATAAGGCAAGAGAATCCATGCCTTCAAAAGTGAGGCAAAATATGAGAAAGACTATCCATCAAGCATTGGGGCATAAATAAAGCAAGAATATGCTGTGCTGGGGACACCCTCATACCACCGCACAGCAAGCCATTATCCCAGGAGTAGTAAATTTCTCTTGCATTTTGTTAACTCCTTTGAACCTGGTGTTTCAGAAATACAGACACAAGATCTTCTAGCACATGCATCAATGTGACATGGCTCTTCTTCCCCTTCTGATAGAATCAAATGAGGACGTGGCTGACAGAATGCTAAGGACAGTGCTTAGACCATTTTGATGTGAGCGCTCACCCCTGCGAGTTCTCCCTGTGTAATGAAGATTTGTGTAACTCTGGCCTCTTTGTAAATATGAATTAGGCAAATACATTTCTGCCCTTTGAGATGCTACAACTCAACAGGGCCCTCGTAAATGTCCAGCTATGTTGGCTTTACAGATGGAAAGCAAGCCAATCGTAGACGCTGGCAATTTGGAAATTAAAACCTTCAGTGACTAACAGAGATACTTTGATGTATGTCAGGAAGCAATACTTTCTATTTTTTCAGCCAAAAGCATTGCATTATTGTAAATTTGCAATAATAAATGGAATAGCTTCAGATTCTAGGCAGTAAACTTTATGGCCCCTAGGAAATCGAAATTTAGTTTTGTGTGCTAATGGTCAAAAAGACCGAGAAAATGGTTCTGAGCCCCCAAACAACTGAGGAAGCTATGCCTGCAGAGTGTGGAGAACATCACAGGCATGTTATTCTTAAGGTAGTTGTGCAGCATGTGAAAGGGACCTTTGCTGTAAGTAGATGAAGCTGACGGCCAGCTGCGGGCAGGATAGTTTACAGCCCCCAGGCTTGGGGAGCAGGGAGTGGTGTGAAGGTAGTTAGTTCCTATGAGCGGCCGGCCATAGACAGAGTAATACCGGAAGGAAGGAATGCAGATGGTAGGCGTGGTCGGAAGTGAGAAGAGAAGCACCTGCAGGGCCTGGGATCTGGAGGAGACACAGGTGAGGACTGACAAAGCAGATGTGCCCAGATGTTATGTCTCCAGGACACAACTGGTCTGTGGAGATAAGCTGCAACCTTCAAGTTCAACAGTGAAGCCAAGTTGAACCTAAGACACAGTATAAGAAAAATGACCTATGTCATGATGTAGGGCAATACCGAGTGGTTCCAGTATGTATGCAGATCATCAGGAACTGTCCAAGAAGAGGACATGTGGATCATGGTCTGAAGGAGATTGGAAAGGGGACACGGGATAGAATAAGGATGAAGAGATTGCCTTCACTGATGGAAGGCAGAAATGCGGGTAAAGAAGTCAGAGGTGGCACTTTTACCTGGGAGCTGATGAAATCTGTACGTTAGGGATTTCCATTTCTCCAGCCTTCTTCACAATCAGATAGCCAATCCTGTATTGTCAGTTTTATCTTCTTGACTTTAAAACACAGCCTGTAGTAATCCACACTGTGTAAACGCTAGGCTTCTCAAGAGTTATCGTCTTCTACCAACTGACAGTGTGTTCATATGCCTCTCTCTGTCTGTCTGTCTGTCTGTCTGTCTGTCTGTCTGTCTGTCTGTCTCTCTCTCTCTCTCTCTCTCTCTCTGTCTCTCTCTCTCGTGTGTGTATGTGTGTGTGTGTGTAAATTTTCCAAAAGGGAGAGATTTTCATTGCAACTGATTCAAACTTGATTTTCCATCTCAGCTTCCAGTATGCATACATTATGGTGCAAGTATTTTGAAAGGTGATCCATCGTGGTTTTGAGATAGGGTTTCTCACTGGCCTGGCATTTGTCAAGTTGGGTAAGCTGGCGGTCAGGCGACTGACTCCAGGAGATCTTTTGCCTGATGGCCCCTCTAGCCCTGGTGTTATAGGTTGTGTTACTAAGCCCAGCTTTTACATGGGCTCTAATCTTTGAACTAAGGTCCTCATGCCTGTGTGGCATATGTTTTCCAAATGAACTGTCTTCCCAGACCAACTCTTCTCTGTTGTCCAGAAAGAATAATCTATACTATTAGTTTGTAGTTAGACATGGGAAAATCACAGTTGGCCACTAGAACCAATGTGTTAAGTACACACAAAAAGTTCTTATTTCATTTGCCAACAGGTCTGTCTTTGGTTTGCCAGTTAGACATAAGTAGTTCAAAGAAAGGAAACATACTCTATGATACACTTCTGTCATCTAATTGTCAGACAGAAAGTGACAATCATACTTTGTGTGTGTGGGGGGGAGGTGTGGTTGTTTCATTGGAATTTTCTAGCTCATAGTTTGAGGGTACAGATTGGACATTCAATACAAAGCACAGGAAATTGTCGTGTAGAATATTAGGCCTGTACATTAATGCTTTGGAATGCAGAGATAACTTATTATCCCACGTCCAAATAGCACACCACTTGTTTCAACTACCCTAGGGTATGTGTATAATTTTGTTTAAAATCAGGCAGATGGCTATACTGAAGCAGAAAGTCAAAGGCACTGGCTCTTCACAAAATATTCATTCGGATGGGCATTTTTAGTGTTAGAAGCTACAAGACTACTTTTGCCAGTTTTTTAGGTATAAGGACTTCTAGGCTGTGGAACATGGGCTGGTATGTTATTGAACTTGTGAACCTTCTGGAAATCAAATCTATCTTATTTTAATGAATGTCTTAACAATCTATAGATATTTCCCCTGTAGATTCTGAGAATAATGTGCCAAATAAGATTAGACTTACACTTATTTGAAGGAACTGAACGGAGTGTCATGGATTCACCTCAGGCATGTTAGAGTCAGGAGCTAAAGCAAATTCATGATACTAATATCACATTCACTCCGACAATTCTGGATTTGTAATCTGTAAGATAGCTATGAATGGGAGCTATATTAATCACCTCTCCATTGCTGTGATGAAACACCATGACCAAGGTAACTTACAAAACAAAGTATTTAACTGGCTTACAGTTTCAGTGGGTCAGAGTCCATGATGGCAGAGCAAAGGCACAGAAGCAAGAAGAGCTAAGAATTCTTATCTCATTGTTCAAGCAGGAGGCAAAGGGAAGAGGACTGTGAGTGGCAGGAAGCTTTGAAGCCTCCATGACTCCCCCATGACACCCTTCCTCCAGCAAGGCCACGCCTCATAATCTTTACCACCCAGTTCAATCAAGAGGGGAACAAGTGTTTAAAGATATGAGCCTATGGGATCATTCTCATCCAAACCACCTCAGGTTCCAACAAAGAAAATTGTAAACTTTAAGTTAAAGATTCTTTTATGACCTTTTTTTGGGGGGGGTTGGGTGGGTTCTAATTTATTGCACAGTCCTCCAGTGCAAAGTTTGTACATGATAATATCATTTTTTGCAACGTCAAGAGATTGGGCATGCCTGGTAGAGAATTCCAATTTGGCAAGCATCCATGGGCTTTGTAATTTGTGTTGTAAGATTTCACAGCGAGTATGTTCATTACTCTTCTCACTGCTCTGATTGGATTTCTGACAAAGGACACTTAAGGGGACACAAGGTTTCTCTAGCTCCCAGTTTGAGGGTACTGTTAGTGGAAGCAGAGAGACCGAGAGGAGGGCATGGCAAAGGCATGGTAACAGGGATGTGAAAGAACTCATCCCATTGCACCAACAGTCAAGAAACAGAGAGAGACAGATGCTGTGTTCCTCTCGCTCTCTTGATTTATCCAGACCCAAACCATGAACAGTGCTGCACATAACGTGTTTCTCCCCTTCAGTTAAATCTGTGTTGAAACTCCCTTACAAACACATCCAAAGTGTGTTTCTATGGAGATGCTGAGGACGATCGACAGTAGAGGCTAAACATCACACTGGGGATCTGAGAGTTGAGCTGCACATAAGGCTTGCTTCAAAAGACTACTCACGTTCCTGTTAAGATGGGCAATGTGGAAATGCTTTAGGATTCTCACAACAGCTATAGTGCACTGGAGAGGTGGCTGTGGGCTAGTTACTTTTCTGTTACTATGTTGAAATACCAGGAGATAGCTTTCATTCTTATACAGGAAGGAAAAAGGACACACACACACACACACACACACACACAAACACACACACGGGGTCGGGGGTGGGGGGAGGCGAAACAGACAGACAGATAGGAATAAGAAGTAGTGCCACTTTTTAAAACCTCAACTCCCAGCCCCAGTCACGCACTTCCTCCAGCAAGGCGCTGCCTCCTAAGGATTCTATAACCTTCTTCAACTGTGCTGCCAGCTGAGCACCAACCAAGTATTTAAACATCAGAACTTATTGAAGACAGGGCTGGGGGTATTCACATTTGTACCACAGCATGGCTTTATGTACCGTCCCTCATTTGAAAGGTTTACCAACATTCTGTTAAGCTGTTGTGCCTGCTCACTCTTACAGATGAGAAAGGGGGTAGAAAAGACACAGTTATTTCTGTTGGGTAGTAAGTTGTAAGAACAAGATATGGACCTGGGGCACGGACTGCTTATGATCTGTGTTTTTCCCCTCAGCAATGACAGCAAGCAACCCTCCTCTTGTTTCTTAGGAAACAAGCCAATCAAGACTAAAGAAAGGGCTGCAGTTTGCCCATTTAGAATGTCAATCACTCTGATAAATAACAAAGACCAATTAGGGGAGTGGAAAGTGGAGCCACCTTCCTATTGGCTGCAGTCTGTCCTAGAGGACAGAAGATTGCCTCCAGTACAAAGGAAAGATTGTTGGAAATTGAGTTTGTGTACGCTATTCTAAGAAACTTTCTCAAGTACAGGGTGTTTTGGCTTGTAATACACAGGGAAAAATGAGTTTTGGAGTTTGTAATTATGAGAAAGAGAACTTTGGATGTGTCAATATTTGATATGTCTGATAATATAAAAATTGTAATAAAGGTAGCTATAAGGTTAAATGTCTGGTAGATATTTTATAGTTTCAGTGCCCAAGAGTAAGAAATGTTAAAAATGCTATTTATGTAAAATTATCTAGTCAAGCACTTCTTTTATTCTTTTCATGTTTATTCATTCATTCATTCATTCACTTATTCATTCATTCAGTCAGTTATCTACAGACAAGGTCTCGTGTATACCCAGCTAACTTCACAGTGGCTGTGTAGCTAGCTAAGAGTGACCTTGGACTTCTCATCTCCATTCCTCACATACTAAGTGGATCAGAGACATGCACTGCTGTGTTGGTTTATGTTGGGTTGGGGATCAAGCACAGGACTTCTATGTTAGAATGAAGCGACTCTTCTAAATTGGGTTAGCACTGAGGCTTGAACCCAAGACCTCCCGCTTGCTAGCTGAGCACTTCCCAGTGAGCTACATCCTTACTTCTTTGTATGGGAATTTGTTTTTAAATACTCTCATTAAGTTAGCCATGCCAGCTCTAAACCGTTTCTTTCACCTATGTGACCTTGAACTTGTGACCTTCCAGCCTCAGTACCTGGTGCCATAAGGCTGCACAAACCAGGTCCTGCCTACTGTCATGCTTTTGATCTGTGTCCTAATATTGTCTCCGGTATGAAATTCCCTTATGCTTTATCGTCCAAATTTCTTAGATTTAGGACTTTAAAAGCTTACTTTCTCCTCACATTTAATTTTGCTGCACCATTAAAATATGAATAAATAGGTTAATAAAACAGCGAAACTATTTTATGTCACAGAGTTTAGGTTGTTGTTTATGGATCTGCAGACTTTCTCTGTTAGCTTGTTGTAAGGAGCTCTTCTTTGGGTTTCAGAAGGAAGCCTAGGAGAATGGCTTTTTGTGTGGATGCTGGAAAGCAGGGAGCCTTTCTTCAATGTTCCTATAAAGCACTTGAAGTGTATTGAAAGTGTAGAATGATCTAGGTAAAGAGCTTGCCTGCCAAAGAGACAGACAATAATTCCGTACCAGCAGTTCATGTCAGTCTCCTTCTGACTCCTTCCCCTTGCCATTTTCTTCCTTCCTTCCTCCCTCCCTCTCTCTTTCCCTCCCTCCCTTCTCTCCTCCCTCTCTCTCCTTTTCTTCTTCCTCAACCCTCTCCCTTCCTCCTTCCACCCCTCTCTTCTTCCCTCTCCCCCTCCTTCCACCCCTCCCTTTCTCTCTTCCTCCCTCCCTCACTTCCTCTCTCCATCCCTATTTCTCTTCTTCCCTCCCTCATTTCCTCTCTCTGTCCCTCTATCTCACTTCTTCCTTCCCTCCATCCATTCCTCTCTCCCTTCCTCTCTCCCTTCCTCCTTCCACCCCTCCCTTTCTCTCTTCCTCCCTCCCTCACTTCCTCTCTCCATCCCTATTTCTCTTCCTCCCTCCCTCATTTCCTCTCTCTGTCCCTCTATCCTCACTTCTTCCTTCCCTCCATCCATTCCTCTCTCCCTTCCTCTCTCTCTCCCTCCCTCCCTCACTTCCTCTCTCCATCCCTATTTCTCTTCTTCCCTCCCTCATTTCCTCTCTCTGTCCCTCTATCTCACTTCTTCCTTCCCTCCATCCGTTCCTCTCTCCCTTCCTCTCTCTTCCTCCTTTCCCCTCCCTTCCCTCCCTCTTTTCTTCTCTCTCCCACTTCTCTCCATCCCTCTCTCCTCTTCTTCCCTCTCTCTTCTTCCTTCCATCCCTGATTCCCTTTCCGTATTCCTATTCCTTATTTAATTTAACAAACCAAATTTTTATAAATCATTAGCCATCAGTCAGCAGATCAACAACATGAGATTTTAATATGAAGATGAACTGATCGAGCAGGGAGATGGCTCCCTGTTCCTGTCGCCAGGATGCTCTTGATGGAAGGGGAAGTGTTGAAAGAGTTAATTTACTAGTAATAAAGTGTTGCCTCAGCCTGTCTTTGTCAACTACATTTATCAGTCTCCCTTCTTCTTCTGTGGGAGGGCAAACACGATGCAGCTAGGATTAATGGTGAGCATTGCTGCCGTTTCTTATGTCAGGGAAATGTTGAAAGTATCAGGTTTTAAAACAGAGATGAGCTCTGAAAACGCAGCTCCTTAGCATTATTTTAAAAGGACTTCTAAATATTTAAAATTTTTAAATAATTTCTCTTTCCTCCTATGTAATTAAGAGAGAGAGAGAGAGAGAGAGAGAGAGAGAGAGAGAGAGAGAGAAAGAGTTTGTGTGTTTGTGTGTTTGTGTGTGCATGTACAAGTGATTATGGAGGCCAGAAGAGGGCATGAACCTCCTGGCTATCCTGGAACTTGAGCTACCATAGTTGTAAACTGCCTGTTGTGAGTGCTGAGAACTGTCGCTGGGTCCTCTGTAAGAGTTGTATGTGTTTCCTAACCACTGAGACATCTGTCTAGTCCTTGTTATTTGAGAATTTTAAATCAAGATGAAAAATACTTATTCATTACAAAAAAAATCAGTCTTATTCTTCCTACAAATTGAATTTTCCTTGCAGGATTAGTTCTGTCCCATCTGTTCACGCCAGTCTCCTGCAAGTCTTTTTCAGTGGCTTCTACTCTGGTCAGAGTCAGGTCAGCTGAAAGATATTTTATATGCCATATCTTAGACCCACTTCTAGAGTGTCCCTTGAACTGATAGCAGAGATTCCATTCAGAGATGTGGTTACTGTCAATATTCCTAGAAAGTGCTCTTGATCTGACACTTGGTCCTCTTGTAGTTGACATTGTAATCTATGCAGTCATGGCTCATTTTTCCATAAGCACCAGTCACCATCAGCATTGGAGTCGTGAGGTTTCGGGATAGAGTGGTAAGCACCTGTCTGGTGTTGGTCTCAATGCACGAACACGGCCCTGTCAACTCAGCCTATTGCACCACAAAATTTGAAGTGGGGGCTAATTTTATCAGTTTTTCCTTGAAGAAATTAGGAGTTGGCGAGCTGAAAGGAGAGATTTGGGCAAGGACTAGGTGTGCGTGCTGTTTGGAGCACTGGCAACGTTGATAAGAGACTGTTGGTGTACTTATAACGGCCCATTTCTCCAGCTTATACATGTTTTGATGAAATTTGTCGAGTGGCCCTTGAGCTGCACAATAACTAGTTTACTTGTGTTTTCAAGTACCATGAATTTTAAAATGTCATTTAATATCTAAGCCTCTAAACAGAGTTTAATGACTGTCGATGACGCCTATTTGTCAACAGAAAAGAATACCGTGCACACTCATGCAGTCTGCCAAGGCTTTAAAAGCTAATATGTAAGCAAAACTGACTCTCATCCTAACAGAAGTATGATTAAAAAATAACTCAGTAGTGATTTGTGAATACCTTGGAACTAATTAGCCATTCCATGAGACATGATGGTCTCATTACTGTTCCATGACCATCTTCTGGTTCTTGATCAAAATGGAAAAGCTGGGCTCAGATGGCTTAATTTCAAGAAGAATGGATCCAAGGCTTTAAAAATTAACTAGCTCTTCAGCATTCTCTTCAAGGTAAATGATGTCTCTTAAAAACCAGAGACTATGTTTAAGGATCTCCCTCATGAGGATGGTATATGGATGCTAAAATTATACCATATATATATGTTTTATATATATATATATACATATATATATATATAAAACATAATTTAAAAGTATTTTGCACTACATTTTGGATTATCATAGCATATAAAATATAAATAAAGTATAGTTATATAAAAATAAATATACACAATTATATAGTTTATACATATAAATTGTATAAGTATATGATCAAGTGTTGAGCCTGCGCCTAGTGCTATGTTCAGTATTTTATGTCTTTTACGTATTTTAGGTTGACAATATCCCAATGAAGTGAAATGAACATATTTCCCCCTCTTCTTATGACACAAGGTGGACTGGAGGAGCCCAGTTAGTGATGGGGCTGGCAGAGGCACAGCAGGCTCCCGGAGTTTATAAGCATCAAGTTCCTACTGTTGATGGAAGCTATTACCTAGACCAACAGACAGGGGATGCTCACATGATTGCCTTTTGTGAGCGGCTTCCTTCTTTATTGCTCATTTCCATATCTGTGCTGTGGGCAGGAAAAGACAGGGCAGCCTTCCACCAAACTCTATTATCACTGCCGGCCTAATGGAGACCATTGTTTTCAGTCATCCTATTCCAGATAATGGAGAGGCAATTGCCTGGCCTGAAATGGAAAAAAAGCTGTAATGCGCATGGTTCCTGAAGCCGTGGCTGGAATTGTGTGGCTGGTCTGAGATACTCATTTAGATGCATTTGTTATGGCTCGCAAGCACCGGATTCATACCGTCACCCTCCTTTTAGGCTCCTTCAGATGCACTAATGGCCGCCGCCCTTCTGATCCTGCTCGCTCTCTCAGGTTGTGTCTGTGCTCCACGTGGAGAGGTGTGCAGAAGCAAAGTTATATGGAAATTAGCTCTATCTAGGGGAGGAATCCAACAGTCACCAGAATATTCTACCCCAAGCAATGGACTTCTTGTGCATGCCAGCTAAATAATGTACGGTTTAAGGCAGGAACGTGGTCTGTATTCACTTTTGGAGTATAGAAGAGTTGGCATGTCAATCCCCTGGGAGATGTTGTTCTATGGGTGGATAAAAGACTATGAATTCTATCATGCTGGAGATGAATAAAAACAAATTGGGTAGACCATCCGCAAAACAGACTGCTGTGTGCCGGAGTCTTCTCCTAAGCACCAGACCAACTGCCACTGGGCTCTGCCAGCCACCAGATGCGGGCAGTAGAACTGACTGCAGCTTGGCACCAGAACCCTGGGATTCCAAGCCAAGGAGAATTGCATGCAAAAAATATTTAACATTCTCTTTGCAAAAGATTTATGTTTCCAATGCAGTGGGAGAAGTATGTTTTAGACTCACTCTGACACAGATGAAATATTCTCTGATGTCTTGGCTTCAGAGTGTGGAAGCATGGGGAGTGCCACATGTACTTAAGAATAAGAAGCTGACTTTGGGGTTCGAGTGAGCTTCCCCCACTCCCACAATGAAGTAGACTAGGGAATTAATATCACGATTCTTTGAAGGGGTTGTTTTGACATTTCAAGGGAAGGGGTTAGGTTTGCTTAATGTCCTGGTTTGCCGCTCTTATTCAGAGTACATGTGGCAATCTTGGAAGACATTTTTGATTGTTATAGCTTTGTGCAGAGGATGATGTATCTGGCTTCTAGATGGAGAGCAGAGATGCTATTTGAATCTCCAACAGTGCATGGGGCAGCTGCATACAACCAAGCAATGTCCTGCCTACAATGTCCGTGGTGGAGTTGAGGTGCCTTCGATTAAAATATGTCACAACCTCTTGCTGTTAAGTATTCAAGAAATGCAGTGACATTATCTAAAAGAAGTTTCTTTCTTTTTCCCCCTCACTACTTTCTTGACTCTGTTGATGGGTAGGCAGCATTTATTAGATGGTATCCATTACTTTCTGCGAGACAGGAACGCCTCACATCCAGCTCTAGTGTACATTCAAATCACAGCAAAGCGCCCCTTCCAGCAATCCCCGCTCACGTGGCCAGGCAGCTTACAAGAATGCGAGAGCACCTGAGGTGGGTGCTATAGCAGAGACACGTGGGTGGACCAAGCTTACTCCAGCCAGCATCTGAGGGTGAGCCCCATCGCCCTCACCCCTGACCCCCAGCCAGTTCATCTTCTTGTTAAACAACCGAATCCCCTTTAGAAATTCAACGTCAAGGTGACTTCATTTCTATTCCGATGGGAGGGTTGGTTCCGAGTCTCTTGGCTGGTAGCCACTCTCCGCACCGTGGCTGCTCACACCTGGCTGCATCAGAACTCACACCTGGCTCATCCCCCTGGGCTGACTTCCAGGAAGAACCTTCTGGAAGGTTGCAGGCATCACGAAGAGATGAAATTTATCCCCGCATGTAGGGCTTCTGACATCAGGCTCCTTAGGATCAAACCTGGGTCCCAACTCTGTGACCTTGAAGAGGTCATTATTTCTTTCTCCACTGCCTGTTTCCGCCTTGGCAAAATGAGGGGAATATTATTTACCTCACTAGGCTCATGGTACCGGTGCATAACATAGCAAGTGCTTAGCCACCACACAAAAAAGTTACCTCTAAATATATTCACTGCCATTTTAAGAACAGTGTCTTCCTCCTGAACAGATGCCATAATTGTACGGAACGCTCTAAAGAAGAAATTGCTAGGGCTACTCTAGTTGGCAGCCCAGGATGAGGCTAGGCTCTCTTCAGTGACACCCTGATGACTCTCTTACCAGGGTCACCATGAGTAAACACCAAAGGAAAGCCTGTGGATTTGTGTACACACCAGAGGTCCCCTCTCCTCAAAGCTGTCAGCCAAAGCCGAACATTCAAACATCTCCCTTGTAAGCATGCTGACTCTGCAAATTCAACCCTCTGTCACAGCGCAGTGATCAACTGCTCGGTAACCAGCGACCATTAAGTCCTCCATACCCCTAAATGTGATTTATAGACTGTGGCTTTGAACAATATAGCAAAGTCAATTTTATCTGAAGGAAAATATTATTTTACTAACATTTTAAAATTCCCCTTCTTGGTGGCTCAGGATGATTTAAAATCTAATCAATGATAAAATTCCAAATCCAGCAGGAGACAAAGAATGAAGGATAAAGTGTAACTAGCCACTTTAATCAGGAAACAGGTTCCTAGATACATTGACACTGGAGGTTATTAGCATTCCTCCCACCCCCTCCCTCCCTCCTTCCCTTCCTCCCTCCCTCCTTCCCTTCCTCCCTCCTTTCCTTCCCTTCCTCCCTCCTTTCCTTCCTTCCTTCCTTCCTCATTTCGCATTTTCCTTCCTTTTTCTTAAGATCCTGTGGTTTTATTATCTGTATTTTGGCAGCCAGAGCATACAAAATTGCTCTTGGTTTTCACAAATTAATTCATGTAGGCTGTGGATTTTATCAGGCATTCTGGGAACCTTCTTCAACTTGATGTTGGTAAAGGAATATGATTTTGAAAAGGGGTGGAGAGGAAGGAATTTATAATTTTTGAACACAAAGAACAATTTGCAATTCTTATGGCTATTTGAATCATGGGATATCCCCCAAAGAATAATGAACCATTAGAGACTAGGAAGGGCTTCTGTATTAAGTGTTAAGATCTATAGATCTACTGGCTCCACAACAGAGTGACTCCTCTTTGGGCAGAATTTCTATAGATTTTAAACAGGAAGTTGGCAGAAAACCACCTTTACTGTTACATGTTTTTAACCCTCACAATCCTTTATAAGAAACAAATACCTGTCCAGCTGATGAGATGATTTGGTTGGTAAAGGGCTTGTCACATAAGCATGGGAAACCGAGTTTGGATTTCTAGAATGCACAGAAAATGTAGGTTATGGTGGCCTGTGCCTGAGGCCTCAGCACTCAGAACTAAGGGGCAGGAACAAGGAGATGCCTAAAGCTCATTGGCCAGCCAACCTACCTGAATCGTGAGAACTTCCGGTTCCGTGTTTCAAGGTAGAGGACAACTAAAGACGACACTGAAGGTGGACCTTTAGCTTCCACATGCAACTACACATGGTACATATGTGCCAGCATGCACATGTATCCACACCCACCACATACCCAGACACATGAACACAGATACAGACACCTATGAGAACACACACACACACACACACACACACACACGCACGCACGCACGCACGCACG
>NW_022196906.1:110896623-110899559 GCF_008632895.1 Mastomys coucha | reverse complement strand
CACACACACACACACACACACACGCACGCACGCACACACACATAACGCCACACCTTCTTTTCTGTGCATGCAACTTTCCTATCCATTTCTCACCTTTGTTTTGCCTTAGCCTTTTTATCCCACTGGGTACTTTGGCCTCGTCGGAGGACACATTGATCGTTGTAGGCATGATGCAATTTGCTAAACGGTGTTCTACTTATGGAAATGCCTGCAAAGAGCCCTGAGGGAACAAAAGGATTAACTAAACACGTATTGATCATGTCATCTCTTCTGCTTTTCTTATTTGACCAGTCCAGGACTCTGTCTGGTCTCTCTTGATCTGTGATATAGAAAGCTGGGGGCATTCTTTAGGTTCCACAGTGATTTGAAAGCTAGGCAATGGCAGGAACTGCTTGAAACAAAGTCTCATTTTAAAAGAAACCCCAGTACAGGGTGGAATTTAAAGAATTTGGAGAGAGGGGCCTTGAAAGTGGTGGCCAACAGCTTTGAAAACAGTCCTGCCTAGAAATTGTTAGACAATGTAGCACTTGATAAGACAAACTAAAAAAAAAAAAAAAAAAAAAAAAAAAAAAAAAAAAAAAAATCAATGTGATCTGACATACCATGAGCTAGAGACCTGGACACCACTCTAGTAAGCACCAAAAGCACCTACTATGTGCAGTGCTTAAACAAGAGGAAAAATTTAAGTGCCGAGAGGAGTGTCCAAGGAAGGCTACAGCATAATCAAGTTCAGGACCCAAGCTGACTTTTTCTTTTAAATATGTTCAACTCTTACGTACATATTAACTTCTAAAAGGCACTAGATATACTTCACTGAATGTACAAACCCCCGTGTACTGCTACATAAACATAGGGGAGGGGGATGAAAATCCACATTAATAATGCCGGTCTTGCATTAGACAGAGCTAGAGAAGTGGTTGGGACCGTGTCCGTTCTGGGAGGGGGTAGCTCTCGCCTCTTTTCCTCTGCTACTTGCTTGCTCTCTCTTCTCCTGCCTGTCTCTTTCTCTCTTCCTCATTCTTTCATTTTTGAGTCAGTCTGAGCTTGCACTTGACAATTCTGACTTCTCCTTCGGGTGTCTCTTGTCTATCCAGTGAGACACAGGCCTGTAGAAGGGACCAGGAGAGGAAGATGAGCAGACAGGATACTTGAAGATAAAATGTAATACCAGACGGCACACACTCGGACCAGGACAAAGACTAGGAATCCAGAGGACGGGGTGGCTGGCTGTATTCTGACGTGTGGGGGGAGGGAAGAGATGAACTGGGGCGAGGTCCAGGCTAAAGAATGATGACTCAGGGTTTGTGATTGGGGGGGGTTCAGGTGTGGGGCGCTGGGGAAGGGTATGGAAACCCATATAGTGAGTTGCACTTTGAGGTCCTGAATCTTAAGGAGCAACGCCATATAGCGACTTGTAAATATAAACCAGGGCCAATCTGAGACTCTGAGAGGTGTAAGGCAGATGCTGAAGCAGGAGACAATGCTGAATCCTGTGAACTTCAGCATCATGTTTATTCATCTTAATTGCACAAGATATAGCCTAAAGATTTGTAACCACCTTCTGTTTATCTGACACAGGCTAGATGATTAGAGCTAGGAGATTCAAGATGGGGGTAGACTTTAAGGAACTAAGCCCGACACATCAATACGAGCCAAGTTGTGAATGCTAGGAAGGAAAATAGCCGTGTGGTGCTTCATTGGAAACGAAAGCATCAGTAAGAGGCAGTGAGGCAGGAGCAGAAATGGAGAGAGGGAGCCTCCCAGTGTGACGGAGTCTGGTCCAGGAAGTGACCGGAGAGGAGGAAGAGAAGCAAGTGGGGCTTTAGGATGTCTTAGTGAAGGGCAGCCTTGGCCTCAGTTCAGTGGGAGTAACTGCTTCCACGGGCCCACATGCCTGGCCACTTGGCCAGGTCGATTTGGGTGTTTTATTTTGCTTAGGATGAGATCATAGTGGCATAATGTATAGTTTGTCATCACGGCTTCCCGTTATACCATTGAGTTAGCCCTTGGATTTCTCCCGTGACTTAGATGTTGAGTAGCCGGATGCTGTCTGTATTAGGTGCTTTCCCCACTGCTTTGACACAAAGAAAAGCAACTTGAAGAAGGGAGGGTTTCCTTCTGCCCATAGTACAAGTACAGGATTGTCCACTATGGGGAAGGACCTGATACCAGGAGCTGGAGGCAGCTGGTCACCTAGCATCCATGGCTAGGGAACAGAGGTGAACCCTGGTGCTTAGCTCGCTACCGCCGTTTTAACCTATCCTGGGTTCCAGTCCCTGGGATGATTCCATCCACATTCAGGTTGGGCTTCTCACCTCAGTGAACCCAGTTTAGAAATCCCCCCTGCCCAAGACTTAGGGGATGCTTATCTCCCCAGGTCAGTATAGATCCTGTGGAGCTGACAATCAATATCAACTACCACATTGTTTGAATAAATTCATTTCTGTCACTGAGCCCGAAGCTTACTACTTGATTATCACTGACCCCGCAGTGCAATAACACAGTCTTTAGGGGAGAACCCAGCTAAGCTTTTTCAGTAGAATAAATTAAAAGATGTAATGATTTTTATGGACGTGTATTGTATGGGTCTATACAAGTTAATGACACCATGTGTGTGTAGTTGCTAGTAGGATTGAGAAGAGGGCATCGGGTACCTCAGAGCAAGCTACGGGCAGTTGTCACCCTCAATATGAGGGCTGGAAACTGAGCCTGGGTCCCTGAAAAGGCAAAGGACACTCTTCCCCGCTGAGCCTTTTCTCCAACCCCATGCACTAGGTTCGAGGAACATATTCATCCCTGCTTTTGAGTGACATTCTGGATTCCAAGAGAACACTATGGGATTCTTGAAGGTAGCACTGTCAGTACTGATGGTCTAGCTGCACATATCAACATATGACTTCATCAAAGGTTCTCGGGACCTGGTCACTCACAGCGGC
>NW_022196906.1:110864827-110896340 GCF_008632895.1 Mastomys coucha | reverse complement strand
CAACAGCCATGTCTGCAGCAGCTTGGTCTAGCTGCACATATCGACATATGACTTCATCAGAGGTTCTCAGGACCTGGTCACTCACAGCGGCCATGTCTGCAGCAGCTCACTAAGGTCCTTAACAGACCCCTGACCAAGAGAGCTATCATATCTTGTTCATGTTCGTGAGATGGCTGTTCTTTAGAGAGATTAAGTCTCCATCTAAAGGTCACCCAGCCCATTTAGATAGGCAGCATGAACCCAACCAGGCAGTCTGTGTAATTTGAGATCTGGAGATGGCCTGCGGGAAGAGGGATAGAATAAAAAAATTAGTGATATATTTACTAATTCTGATCCTTATAAGTGTAATTACCTTTATGTCACACATCCCAAGCTTTGTGTAGCTGTTTTATTATTTCAATTTTGACATAGAATGTTTTGACTGATTAAAATAGTGGAGAAGCCTAAAATGAAGAGAAGCCCCAGCATGGTCAAAGCTTATCAGGCAGCACCTCAAATGCAAAGAATAGCTGCCATGAGAATTCAGTGGACAGAGGCTGCTTGCTAATAAACCTCCCACAGCAAACAGGACAGTCATAATGCATGAATCCTCCTGTTCAGAGCCCGGTCTCTAGGGCCGGATACTTCCCATCAGTTATGATCTTTTGAAGCAGGTCTTGATGGAACACAGCTTAAGAGTGGAAAAAGGAGCTGAGACAGATATATTTGCTCCATCCCTCACTCACTCGCCCATTCATAGGCCCAGAATGCCTAGAAAGGTTGCCACACACTTACAACTGTGCTCTACCACCAGAGTGGGAAAGCGGCAGGCAGAAGCTTCTTTGGAGAAAGGGAGTAAGCCAAAGAGTAGGGAAGATAAAGATGTCTGCTGCTAGAAGCAAGGCAGAGAGCCGGAAGGGAACCATCTTAGTGCAGCAGGGAAGAGGGTGGCATGCTAATTTAGAGGCATAGGAGAACCAGTCTGGTGAGGGACAAAATCAAAGCTGAGGGTGTCAGCCGAGAGTGCCTGCTAGCTCATTGTCTGCCATGCATGGGTGTGCTGATCCACATGTCGGGCCAGAGGAGGGGAAAAGCGAGTGATGTTGATGTTCTCAGAATGGCATGGAACATGGTATCAGTGTGTGTGTGTGTGTGTGTGTGTGTGCATATGTGTAGTGTCTGTGTGTGTGTGCATGAACGTACATGCGTGTGTTTGAGAGGGCAAGCAGCTTGTGTTACCTTTCGTGAATGCTGCTGGCCTGTGACTAGGCCCTGGCTTCTGTTTGTCCAGTAACAGTTTGGTTTGTTTGTTTTTTTATTTCTGTTTGCAGCAGTCCTATGCACCCGCTCCCCACCCCATGGCTCCTCCCAGCCCAGGCACAAACAGCAGCAGCACCAGTGGCGGGGAGCAGTTGAGTAAGACAAACCTATACATTCGAGGACTTCCACCAGGCACTACTGACCAGGACCTCATCAAGCTATGTCAACCGTAAGTGTCCTGAGGCTCCCTGGGCCTGTTCTGATGCACATATCAATTGTGGGGACACCCCAGGGGCTGCTGCAGCCACTGCAGACTCAATGAGGAAGCTTCTTTTGCATAAGTGTGTGTGGGGAGAGGTAAATTCGGGGACTTGCTCCAGCTTCCTCAGGGACTGGGGTTTGGTGCATGGCTGTGGAGATGGGTTTCTAACAGATGGCCTGGGAATTGGAGCTGAGTCCTGTGTATTGACCCTGGAAGTCAGAGAGTGACAAAACAGATGTGTTCTTCACTGACAAAGCTGGAGACAGGGGTTGGTGATGGATGACTATGGTCATGGACGGAGGCACATTGGAGAGAGGTGTCAATAATGCAGGTGATTGCAGGATGCCATCCTGCCTGGGCACCAAAGTTTTCTAGCCACACTTGGTAAATGCAGGTTTAACCAGGACCAGATAATTGGCCCTTTAATTTCCCTAGAAGTAGCTATTCTTAAGCCTTCTGACTCTATTTCCTATCCAAGCCAAGAACCCTCTGATGGAGTCCTGGATTTCCCAAGATAGATAGAAATAATTGAGTTTTCCTACCAAAATATTTTCAATTTCTTATCTATAAGCACACTTATTAGTATTACTCCCTTGTCTGTGCAAATATGTTAACTCTACATGGGCTTACCCAACAAATAAACTCAGTAACAAATCATGAATTAAGAACTACAGGCTGGTGTTTTTAGATTTCCTTCCTATTATTTTCAAAATAGCATTGATCTAGAGATCTATGATTTGATTGTCCCACACTATTTTTAAATTTGGTAGAAGCCTACTGCTCAGTTGCTTTCTTTTTCCTTTGTAAACCGCTTGCTATTTATTCTGTAAGGTTTCCAACTTCTAAACCATCAGAAGGAGAAAACATGACAGGCAGTATTTATTTGCCTTCGTTATGAATTGAAAAGCTGAGAGTTCATATCAAGACAACAGATAATGGCAGACAGACATAAACAAACATCCAAAAAGTCATAACAAGATAATCAGTTAATAAAACAATAGGTGGGTTTAGATAAACACACCCTGTTGCTACTGTCTGCTTGACTTGTCCAAGATGTAGTATGGAATTGTGCAGGAAAAAAACATTTACTTAGGAAACTTTATCTTTAGTTTTCTAATGTTAAAACTACCACAGTGGAGGCATATGAACATTTGTTAATTTTTATTTTACGAAATACACAGGGGTTGAAAATCAGAAGGTAAATAGCTTGTAAAGATCTGTAATATTTTGGAAAGCAAGGTCTTTGAAAATATGGAAATTGTTGTCTTTATGGTTAGGTGTGTAGATACATTCTGTTTTCATTAGATCATAGTTGAGTCATATGCATAAGGCACATTTTCCGGGTATTTTGTACAGATTCTGGTTGTTCTATGTGAACCATGGTGTTCTGAGTCGGAGAGACTCTGCTTCACTGGGTCTGGAGAGGAAATCAAGAGGTGAACATTTCCCATAGGCCCTCTCATGTAGCAGATGCTTGCGGGTCATCTGTAGAACTCTTCTCTCATGGACACATGAGAACCACTGGCTGCTCTGGTCCAAAGCTTCACTGTGCTGATGTGGACAAGCAGGGGTGTCCACCTGGACTGCCTCGGGCCTGGTGTGGCCATTTCCGTTTTCTCCTGGCGAAGAGTGAGCTGAAGACTGGGGTTGCAGCTCAGTTGGTCAAGCGCTTCGCTTTACAAGTGTGAAGAGCTAAGTTGCCCTGACCTTGAACCCTTGTAAAAGACCAGGAATGGTGGTGCACACTTGAGAATCCAGCTCTAGGTAGGTCGAAACAAGAGGATCCCCAGGGCCAGACAGCCTAGGATGATACCGGAGCTTAACTTTCTGGTCTCCATACAGATGCATACAGGTGTGAACATGTACCATACAACAAATATACATATGCACATATGAGCATGTACATATAGACCCCATAACACTCCCTCCACTCAAACATATAAAAGTGGGTGGAGTTTTACTTCTCTAGATTTTTCTTTGTAGTATTTGGGATGCTCCGAAACTGCCTCTAACAATGAATCAGAACCCATTGTTCAATATTCTAGACTTCTGGGAGAACTCTGCCACAGGTTTGGTGGCTTGGACTCGGCCGTGGTTGGGAATGTGTATGGTGTAGGAACTGGCAAAGCCCTTACATGAGAGCTTTCTGGAGCTTTTATTTTACTGAAGAGCTAGTTTGTGGACATGTCACCGTGGCCACAGCAGAGCACAGATCTCTGTCAACTTCCATCTCTGTAAAGCATTGCCTGTTATTTTAGAAATGGGAAGTATTACCTGAGGCCCATGTTGGCTGGAAAGACATGGTGGTCAGGAGTGTTCAGAAGCATAGAAATCTTGCCAATGTTTCTATATTTGAGAAGTTGCAAGGACATTACAGATGCAGAAAGCAATGGTTGGCCATATGCACTAGTAGTTGCTGGCTAATAAGACTTAGCCAACGGACAGGTTAGTGTAAAAACATTTTTGAGTTCACTAGTCACTGAAGTGATTATGACCTGCTATTAATTGCTTGTAATATTTTCCTTATAGAATCTTAGAGAATAGTTATGAATACTCAGCATAGTAGAAGGAATTGTGTACGAAGATATCTGGCTCCCTGCCCTATCCCCTGGGTGAGCCATCAGTGAAGTCTGTGTCCTGAGACAATTCAAAGAATGGATTTGAACCAAAGCTATTTACATTTCTTTAACTCTGAACGTCAGTGGTGAGGGCCTGTTTTGGAACTTGCCTTTGTCCACGCTGTGTCCCTTTCTCTTGTCTCCCTGTCCAACGTTGGCACAGTCTCAGTGGGGTGGCTAACCACTGTAAGAGCCACTGGCTGGGGTGTGCTTGCTAGGAGGCAGACTCAGCTCATTTGGAAGACCTTGTCCCCTCTTTTGCAGCCTTAGTTCCCCCACGGTGCATATTATTTGTATGTATCATTTTCAAATTTGACATTTCTATCAGGGATCCAACACTTTAAGATATGAAAAAAGGTATTTGCAAGATTTTTGTTTTCTGTTTTGATGCAGTGTCCCATGGATTCCAGGATGGCTTCAAATGCAATGCTTAGACCAAGGTGTTCATGAACTTCTCTGATACCCCTGCCTCTGCCTCCTACGTTCTGGGGTTGATTACAGGTGTGTGCCACCACACCTGGTTTATGTGGTGCCCGGTATCAAACCCAGGGCTTTAGGCTTGCTAGACAAATCTACTAGGCAGTATTCGCAGGGTTATACAGACATCCTGGGCACCCAGGTACCATGCTAATTCCTGTGAAGTTACAGGCACTTCTACAGTTAATACACCTCACGTGACCGGAAGTGTGATGATTACTAATATTGGTGATAATAAAATAATAGGAAACAGATACTCAAAAGCATTGAATTTTTGGGTATTGGGATATAGCCTCCATATGAATGGTAATATACAACAAGATGATGATATAAAATAATATAAATGCAATAGGCTTCAATGTGTAATATGAAAACAAATTTTTAATGACACCCCCTACCCCTCCCCTCGTACTCAGATGAGAAATAAAAATCACTGGGGAAGAGGTAAAGCTGAAGGATGATAATCAGGAAGGCAGATTTTTTTTTTTCTCTGAGGCATTCTCTAGTTAGAGCCCTATCTTAGATTAGTGCCTGGCTGTGCATGTTTAGTAAGAAACAGGACCTTTTGTATCTCTTTAGAAAGCTCAAAATTCTGACTCCTCTTCCCCAGGTTCTCAGTAAAGAACTCTTTAAAGACAGACATGGTCATGTATGCCTGTTATCTCAGCGCTTGGGAGGAGGAGGGAGAGGAATCAGAATCATCCTTGGCAACGTAGAAGGTGAATGCTAGGCTACACGACGCGAGACTGTTTAACAATAGTGACAATAGTAAAAAGAAAAGGCAATCAAGGCAAGATGTATTTACACAACACTTCTAGCGTGTTGGCGGTGACACTGTTTAGATAAAACCTTTGCCTTAACTCAGGTTTCTCCTACTGGGGAAAAACGTGTGGATTCAAGAAGCATTTGGCTTTAAATAAAAAGGTAGTCCTATATTCAGAGATGAAGCCTAACATGTCTTAGTTTATAACATGCCCTCAGACGTTCACCACTGAGGAGACAGCAATTAAGATCCTAAGGGCAAATCAATTTGGTGAAGAACAAAGGGAGGGGCATCCCAGGCAGAGGGAACTTCTTACCTGCAGGCTCCATGTCTGAAACCCTGCAAGAACAAGAGCTTGAAAAGGTCAACGTGGCCACAGCGAAGGGCAGCCAACCTCAGAACACGGTGAACCTGCAGCACAGAGGGGAACAAGACCTCTCTGTAGAGGAAGCCACAGAGTGGTCACAGACAATCTCATTTCAGTTTGAAACAAAGGTAACGTTAGCTGCAGAGTGAGGAGGAGGGCCATTGAGAACAGGTGTGACTAAAGAGGCAGTTGGAAGCAAGATCGACCGGCATCCACAGAAGGTGGGAGAATGAGTGTTGGATGGCCGCGTCTGGGAGGGAAGATGTACTGTGCACTTTTGTGCTGGTCCTAGGGGCTGGATTTAAGGTCCTGTATAACTGAGGTGAGGTAAGCTCTTTATGCCTGAGCTGTATTCCCAGCCACTTTGACTGTACTGAGCAGCTCTGTTTAGACTTCTTTGCAGCTATGTTACTTCTGCTGGCCTAGGACTCTGCCTGTCACCCAAGGGGCCTTGAATTTGCAATCCTACTGTCCCAGGCTCCAGAATAGCTGGGATTATAGACTGCACCACAATTGTATTCATATTTCTTTAAATTAAAAATCAAAGTAAAACAAGGCATGGAGAGTCCAGTAGCTTCAAAACAAACAAACAAAAGGACAGAAATCAGCACATATAAAAAAGTAAGTCCAACTCATTTACCTTTATTTAGTTCCTGTCTCAAATGGGCACACAACACCTTCTAAAACATCCAGTGGCTGCTACAGTGAAGGCACCCAAGGCAGACTCAGTGGAGACTGACAGAGAGAAAGGCTAATTAACAACAAGAGCTCTCAAACCCTGCTACACGTTCAAATTACCCAGTTAATCACACACACGCCGGTGGGGTGGGCTACCAGCAGATGATGATCATGGGTGAACACTTCAATCATGTGACCTCTGCTTATCGCAAGACGAGCAGTTCGGTGTGACACAAACCTCACTTACTAAGTTTGAGGAGGTTGCAGTGTTTTTTGGACTGAGTAAAAGTTAGGTGACGTAATGGGTTTTCAAGCCTTAAGTTAAAACTCCTCCTCAAAGAAATGGGCAACCTCCACTCCTTTTCCTGACACTCTGTCCCTGGCTCTGGCTGTCTCTGTCCCTGGCTCTGGCTGGCTGTCTCTGTCTCTGTCTGTCTCTGTCTCTGGCTGTCTCTGTCTGTCTCTATCTCTGTCTGTCTCTATCTCTGTCTGTCTCTGTCTTTGTCTGTCTTTGTCTCTGTCTCTGTCTTTGTCTCTGTCTCTGTCTCTGGCTGTCCCTGGCTCTGGCTGTTTCTGTCTCTGTCAGTCCCTGGCTCTGTCTGTCTCTGTCTCTGACTGTTTCTGTCTCTGTCTCTGTCTGTCCCTGGCTCTGTCTGTCCCTGGCTCTGTCTGTCTCTGTCTCTGTCTCTGTCTCTGGCTGTCTCTCATTTCTCTCTCTTCCCCTCTGTCCCATTTCTCCTTTCCTTCTTGTTTTCCTTTTGCATTTGTCAAACTGTCTGTCGCATTGCATAATGGACTTTCAGTGGAGCAGGCTGGACTAGACGGTCTATCTGCCTTAGAGCTACACCCCAGTCCTGCAGTTGTTTAACTTCTGTTGTATGATCACAGCCACACTTTAGAAACACACTGGAAAAGTAAAATTAAGCAATAATCATGATGGAATAATCATGAATGTATGTACAGTTTTTATGTCTCTCCTATCTTTTATCTATCCGTGCAAGCCGCTTATACATTTGAATTAGAACAACAATTTCAGGAAGGCTTGATCAAGAAGCAGGTGTGGTGAGGCACAGCTGCAATCCCAGCGCTTGAAAGGCTGAGACAGGAGGATCATCTGGAGTTCAAGGCTAGCATGGGCCACGTAGTGAGACCTTATCTTAAAATGAAAACCACAGAGAATAGCCCTAGACAGTTGTTGCCCAGTTGTGATCAGCTCATCCAGCCTTCACTGAAACATTCAGTGGATGGTTCTGCTGAGATGTGAGCAAGTTGCTTTTGAGAAGAGCCAGCTGTCTTGGCCTTCCCTTCTTCCAGCTCTCCTTGTTCAAGTTCCAATACCCTAAAATTGTCCCTTTACAAACAAGGCTGCGAATGTCACTTTCTCTTTTAACAAGAGAGGAGCTACGCCCATCTTGGAAAGCCAACAGAACAGAATGAGTGTGTGCTCAGAGCTGAAGGGTCTGGAGGAGCTAATTGCCTCGACTTTTACTCCGCCCCCTGATTTGTCCTCATACAGCGTGGAACACTGGACAGGAAGAGCAGCTCCCGGGCCATCCAGCTTCAGCGCAGAGTCCATTACACACGGTGTCAGACAGTTTTGACAAATGGGCTGACACAATCAAACCTCTTATCAATTTAAAAGAAACCCTGTCACAGTATCCGTCAAACTGCTGAGATACAACTAAAGAAAAACAAGGTGCTCCTGGTAACCGAGTAATAAGAGGAGGGGTGTGCCTGGACATTTCTTCCCTTCCTTTTGCCCATGTGTCATTGAAGATTTAAAAGTCCCTTCTATTAAGACGCAAGGAAATTTATTAGTCATTTTCTTCAGCGAGTCACACTCAAGTTACATAGCCACTTGTGAGGCACCATAAATCTGTGGTGGCAGATGTGGTGGAGGTAAGTTCTAGAATCTTTGAACCATGCTTGTGTCTTATAAAGGAGAGGACCCTAAAGACTCAGGCTGGGATCCTTGTATCTACCAGGCTCTGACAGTTGGCTCCATAGTCATTCATATTTTCCTTTAGGCACGATTAACAATCATCTCTTGTATGCTAGACATGCCATTTGATTAGTGCTTTGTGACTAATTGGCATTAATAATGCATTGTTATAATTATATATACTACTAAGGACATTAATGGTGGGACTAGGAAGATAATTCAGCCAGAGAAGTCCTGGCCATGCAAACATGAGGATCTGTTTTCAGTCGATCCCCATGCAAAATAGCCAGGCATGAAGGTGAGTCCTTGTAATGCCAGTACTGGGGAAGTACTAGAGTCAGGAGAATGCCTGGGACTTTCTGACTGGCCAGCCTAGCCTATTCAGTGAGATTCAGAATACTGAGACCTGCTGACTAAAAAAAAGGATGGACAAAGCTAAGGAATGGATACTTGAAGTTATCCTCTGGCTTCTATACTCATGTGCACACACATGGACCTACTCACACACACATGCAAATAAAAGAAAAATTATGTGAGGATCCCATGTTCTGCTAAGTCTGGAAATCATTTTGCATAATGCTCAGGATACCCCTCTGACACGGAAATCATTTCTGAGTAAATGAGTCACCGGATGCTCAGAAAGGCTAGGAAACGTGAACAAGTTCCAACAGACCTCAGAGTCAATGTCTGACTCTCGCTTCAAAGCCTTTATTCACAACATTCAAATCATCCATGCACTAAGAGCAGAATTTGTAGGTCCCTGGCTCCATTGGCTGATGTGAGAATTCCCAGGGAGCACCTGGAGACATCATGCAGGCTTCTGACTCAGGAAACATGGGATCAGCTTGGACATCAGAATTTATAAAAATGCACTCAAGTGATTCTAATGTTTCCTACAGCATATATTCCTGGGGTCAATAATGTCCACAGTAACCAGAAAACATTTTCTTTTCATTTTTGTCATAGATAATTTTTTGTGTGTTATATGCATGTGTGTGCACATGTATTTATATGTACAAGCATGTGCACATGGAGAAGCAAGAGGTTGATGTTGGGCACCTTCCTCTACACCTCTCTACCTTGTTTTTAGAGACAGGGTTTCTCCTTGAACCTGGAGCTTACTGTTCAGGATTAGCTAGCTGGACAGAGAGCCCCCAGAATGCTCCAGATGCCACCTTCTCTACCCTAGAATTTCAGGCAAGTGCTGTCTTACCTAGCTTTTTATGTGGGGGCTAGGCACATTCAGGTCTCCATGCTTGTAAGCAAGTGCATCGCGCCATGAGCCAGCTCCCCTGCGCAAAGTCTTCTGATTCCACCAAAGCTGTTAAGTTCCCAGGGGCTTTCCTTGCCAATGCATACTTAGTACAGTCCTATGTTCAAAGGGCTTGTGATTCTAAAAATAAATCACATTGTTCAGAAGCCTGGGGAGATACCAAATATCACAGTCTCATCATTTCCCATTGTTATTTGCACTACTTTGATGAGAAAAGCCTGTTTTTCTTTTTCTGCTTTGTTTTTGTTGCTGTTGTTTTGGATAGGGTTTCCTAGGTAGTCCAGGCTAGCTAGAGCTCACTGTGTAGCACATGGTGACCTCAAAATCATATCAGACCTCCTGCCTCCACCTCTGAAGTGCTAGGGCAGCAGGCATGAGCCACCAGCTCTGGCTCTGTTACATCTTTCTTCTTCTCTATTTGAATATGTCACTAAGTCACTCATAGCTGATAGTGAAGATCCTCTTTCCTGGTTAGCTTGAGTGAAGAAGGGAAAAATGGAAATGAGTGTTGAGAGCATGGTGGGGTGGCCCACAAAAGACCAGGGCACAGGAGGGTGTGGTCAATCCATTCTTGATGTGCTAAGTCAAAGACTGGGGCTTGGGAAGATGCAGAGCTACAGGCAGGTATCAGAGGGACCTTTAGTTTAAGGGCTGGAATGGGATGCGTTCCGGAGCATCCTGGCTTGTCATTTGCCCAGTGATTGCCAAGTTCACAAGGCGGTGAGTCCTTCTTAGACCTTGTCAAGTGTGTTAGATTCAGGAAACATTTTGGAAATACTTGGACAGAATAAACGGAATCATCTATGTCAAGAGGACACGTGGGCTAATGGAGAGAAGAATTAAGAGACATTCCTCAGCACTTGGCTCGGGCATCTAGAGAAAGTTGGGATCCGTTTATTAGAATGAGGATTGTGGAAATGGGAATTTGGGGGAGAAAGACATCAAAAGATCTTGTAGTCTTGTCAGTTTTAAGACTTGGTTAGGCAATTAAAAAATTCTGTGCCATCAGTTATTATAAATAAATATAAATAAATAAAAGAGAATGATCAGCAGTGGTCACATGACATAAATCAGTAATACAATATAAACTAGTTTTCGGTCAAAGGTATAGAATTGGAGTCCTAAAAATTATAATTGGCTTTTAAGCCCATCACACTGATGTGATGGTAATACAGTTCCTCATGGACATTAGGCAGCTTTCTGAGTATTTGGCATGTGAGTACATTATAGTACACATATAAAGTCAATTTTATAACTCATGCACAACTTCAGTTTATAAATGAAAAACAATGTACCAAATAAACTACATGATTTTCCTGAGATAAACTGCCTGGAACTGGCAAGCACAGGTTTATCTGTTTATTCGTTATTTATGTAAAGGGTCTCACGTAGCCCAGGCTGGCCTTTGATGTATAGCTGAGGTCGAGCTTGAGCTTCCAATCCTTCCTCTGCCCCACCCCCAAGTGCTAGGATTATGTGTGTCGGGGGGCATAGCATCCAGCTCATCGTAGAGTTAAAGAGCCTTAGGGAGCTGGCCACCAACGTATGAAGCTAGGACAGAAAATGGCCACACACCTCAGTGTTCTGTGGCTCAGAGAAGACAGAAGAGCAGTCTGCAAAGAGCTCATTAGCAATGTGGATGGAAGCCAGGAGAATACTATGTGATAGAAGTGCGGTCATGACCAGATCAACAGAGAAGTTACACTTTGGACTAGGGAGCAGCAGGCCTTCTGCAAATTGAGCCAAGGAAATCTTTTCAGAGTCAGGTGTTAAAAGCCTTTGGAGTAGGTCACTGCCTGACAGTCCTCTGAACAACAACAACAAAACAAAAAACAAAAAACAAACAAACAAACAAAACACAAAAAAACAAAAAAAAAAAACAAAAAAACCACTTGCCTCTCTTTTGTGCCTCAGCTACCCTTAACTCCTCCCATTTTCTAACAGTTCTGGTCTACCTCCTCAGCTCTATCCCTCCATGCCTCTTTCTCCATCCATGGCTCATTCTGCTCAAAGGGTCTCTGTGGCCTTTTCTCTCCTATCTCCCTCTTTCTCTGCGTCCTCCCATCCTGTCAATTTCCACTCCTTCCTCAACTGAGCTCTACGCTGTCGTTTCCATGTCCCCAGTTTCTAGCACATCGCCAGGTGTTTAAATGACAACGGGTACATATTTAATGGCTGATTGAGCCTGAGTTCATCGGTTCTATAAAAATGATTTTATTGGACGGGAGAAACTTGTAACAGGGTAGGCTCTGAGTTAACAGTAGGAAGTGTAGGTAATGACATTTTATGTTTGACAGCACATCCAGCATAGTTCTACTAGGGCGAATGAAGACAGATATGGAATGCGAATCTCTTTTACTGAGTAGATCTCAAGGAGTGTTTGGGAAGGAAGCCCCAGGGTACCCTGAGTCACATGCACTCAAAGAATCATATAAAGATCAATGACTTCCTCGCTCACTCAACTGTGACTGCCGAGACAAGAAATAACCATTTGTTCTGGCTGACACCACCAGGTTTCGGCTGTCAAAGCTCACCTTGCCTGTGCTCATGTTACAACCGATGCACAGTGGCGTGGATTCTTTGGAAGTTTCTGGAATGCCCTCAGCACTGCAGATTTCCGTCAGGTTCTCTTGGCAACCAGCGGTGTTGGGAGCAAGCCCTCAGAGAAAGTTGATGAAAGGACACACAACATGTCCTGTGCATCTGATGCACCAAAAATGGTACCCTTCTAAGTGAAACCTGGCAGCTCTGTGATCTACATTCATTGCTTCATTGGACTGCAACTAAATGACCCATGCGAAGCATTCTTTGAAACGGTTTTCACTTCTTACCTGTTAACATATTCATTTTCCTCTAATGCTGGTAACTCCGTGAGAAATACAAGTACTTTGTTTGATGTAGTATATAATGCCCCCTAGAATTTTATGCAGTAGATGTTGTTTTAGGTGGGGCTGGAGAGATGGGTCAGTGATTAAGAGCATTTGCTGTTCTTGCAAAACAAACTAACAAACAAAAAATATTCAGGTGCCAGGACATAGGTAGTGTCTTCACAACCATTGGTAACTCCTGTCCCAGGGCATCTGACACATCTTCTGATCTCTGCTGCTACTGTGTGCGTGCTGTCCATAAATTTGTTCAGGCAAACACACAAAAAATTAACTAACTAACAACTAACTATCTAACTAGATAGACACACAGACAGAGGAGTGAATAACGAATGAATGAATGAATGAATGAATGAATGAATGAATGAATAATCTTGAGATTTCTTGCTTAGGGTAGTTTTACTCACCCGTTTGTTTGGGTTGAGTCTCACAATATAGGCTAAGTTGACTGTGAATTTAATACACAACTTAGGCTGGCTTCCAACTTGCTATCCTCCTGCCTCAGGCCCTGAGTTCTGGGATTAATAGAGTCAACTGATAGGTTTTGACTCCAAATCAATATTGTTGAAATGTAAATGGGAAAGCATTCACTGTAAGATGTTGGCTTCGCTGTTTTGAAAACAAATGTACCTGTGTAGCCAATGTAGTAATCAAGATGGAAAATCTTCCCATCAGCCTACAACAGTGGTTCTCGACCTGTGCTTGCATCCCCTTTGGGGGTCCGGTGACCCTCTCATAGGGGATGCATATCAGAGACCCTGCATGGTAAGTGTTTACATTACAATTCATATGCTAGGAAATAGCAAAGAAAATAAAATTTTTGGTTGGAGTCACCATAACATGAGGAACTGTATTAAGGGCTCACAGCATCAGGAAGGTAAGAAAACACTGGTCTAGAAGATTCATTTCTAAATATAAACTTATGCTAGGAAACTCACAGATTATGTTTAGATATAAACTTCTGCTAGGAAATTCAGTCATACTATGAAAGCAAAGAGATAAAGGAATACCATTAGGTTGGCTTAATTGTGAGTCAGTTATAGGTTCCCAGGAAACATTTACTAGCTGTAGAACCTTGGCCGGGACATCAGACCCTGTAAATCTAATAATGAGTGGCGTATGCTTAGCCTTTAATAAATGCCAGCTTAATAAGTAAATAAACAAGTACCAGTCATGTACACAATGGACATGTATTTCATAGTTTTAAAGATGTATGTATTTTCATTTTATGCATGTGAGTGCTTTGGCTCATGTATGTATGAGCAGTCCCTGTGTGCCTGGTTTTTAAGGAGCCCAGAAGATGGTGTCAGGGTCTTGGGGCATACCTGTAGGTGAACCCAATTTAGACAATCCCCCACTGAGCCTCTCTTCCCAAGTGATTCCAGGACATGTTGAGTTAACAATTAAGGCTAATCATCAACATGGCTTTCTGAGGACTTCCTTCATGGTAGGGCAGCCATGGTGGCTGGGGTGTCAGGCAGCTGATCACAGTGTATCTTCAGTCAGGAGACAGAGAAGAGAAGCTGGCATGGACTGTAACACCTTAAGGCGCCCTTAGCAAGCCTCTGCCTCCAGGGAGACTCCCCCTCGCAATCTTTCAAATTAGTGCCCCCCACTGGGGCCCAAATGTTGAAACACATGGCCTTTGGTGGGTGGGGGGCATTTTACATGCAAAGAGAGAAGCAGCTGTCCACAGTAAGTGGACAGTAATCACAAGTGCTGCTTCAGAATCACCTGTCCATGGCCATGGAGGATCCATGACTATAGAACCAGCTAACTGTTTGAAATATTCTGACTAAATAACCAGCCTACAGGTGCTATGGTACCTTACTCTGTAACTCATTAGGAGGCAGTGTAACTGTGTATATTAAAGGAAAAAAAACTTCCTCAAAGTGTGTTTAGTTTGTTTTCATGTCCTTTCTTCTTTAAAAAAAAAAGTGGGGAAAAAAACTGTTCAGAGAAATGATGAAATTTCTGCAATCACGAAGGTGAGATGGTTGAAATGGAAGTTCCCGTTTCCTGGTTGATAAATATGTACACTGTAAGGGTTTGTCTTTTCCATCTCCTACCATCTGTGTGAGCAGCCCCTAGTTCTAAAGAGGTTAGAGATGCTGTCAGAGCTTGAGATTGAGAAGCTAGAGGGAGGAGATCAGGGGAGGAGTCAAATTGGCATCAGTGACTTTTAAATTATCTTCAAAACAATGGCATTACAACTGAAGACCTTATTTATTAGCTTTTGAGTTAAAGTGCATAGACTCACAACCACTAACATGTTACTTCACATTTATTCTGGCACAAAAGAGCCGCTATTTTAGCATCATGGATAAGAAAGTTAAACATGTGATGTATTTCAAAGCCAGGGATTATGGGGTTTGGGGGTGGGGAATGGGCCCCAATGTGGCACCCCACACTCTGGGTTTTCAAGCCTTACAGAGGGGTTAGCTCTGCTGGACTCGGTGAAGTGGCTTTCCATGCTACTCTTCCTCCTGGACTTGGTTTTCTTCCTCTGTTTGTTTGATTTTTGTTGGCGTTCATTTTGCTTTAGACCACAGTCATTTAAAAATTCCAGCCTCTCATCTCTATGTTGACATATATGGGGAGCAGTGTGTTTTATGCTATTTCACTCAATTGAGAGGTTTTCAGGCAAACCCAGAGAAGCCAGCCCCAGCCCCCAGGCTGGTGCCAGGAAGGAAATCAGCTGCACTGGGCATAGTGCATCTGGCTTCTATGCCCAAGGGGCAGGGAGTTGTCAGCTCAGGAATGCCTCCCTCCTGGAGCTTGTAGTGGCCTGCTGGGCACTAGTGCCCTGACTTGGAATCCTGAGGCCTGATGCCATTTCCCAGTTTGGGCACCACGGGGATCTGCGACCCAGAAAGTCCCGGAACCTGCTAAAGTGTTCCAGGGGTGTGACTAGCAGTTCTGTGAGATCCCATCTTCTGTGGTAGGCAGTGCTCACTGCCGTATCAACTAGGCGTTGATAAACTAGGTGTTCTTCTCTCCAAGCACAGCGTCTTCTGTCCCTCATACTGTCATAATCCCTGAAACACTGGATCTGCTTCATGCTCTCTCTCATCTTCCTTTCTGACTGCCTTGTGGAATCAAGGGAAGGTAAAATTTCCAGGGTAGACCATGGACTGAAGGAGAAACAAACTAAGGTATGGGGACAGACTGAGAAATCTAGAATAAGGGAGAGTAAGGAGAACTAATGAGGTGAACACACACACACACACACACACACAACACACACATACTCACACACAGAGACATCCATGCTCCCACTCATGCTCACACACACACATACACACATACACACACACACACACATACTCATACATACACATACACACATACTCACACACATACACACACACATACACACATACACACACACACTCACACATTCTCTGTCACACATACTCATGCACACACACTCTCACCCACACATACACACATTCATGCTCACACACACTCACATATACCCACCCCCCACACACTCACACATGCTCTCTCATACATTCTCACACACACCCATTCATGCTCACAATACATACATTCACACACATGCTTTCTCACACGTACTCATGCACACATACACTCTCACCCACACATCTACATACTCATACTCTCACACACAGTCACACAATACACCATGCTCTCTCACACACACAGTAACACACACACACACACACGCACATACACAGAAACCAACAAACATACATGTACACACATGATTAGCCATTCTCACTGTTCATGTGTTAGTGGTACAGCTGAGTACTCGGATCTCAGTGGCAGGGATGGTGTCTTCTTCAATATTAGCTCCCCATCATTTCCTACACGTGTCTTTGTGCAACATGCAAAATAGTGATTTGTCAGTAAATACTACTGGCCATGGGAATAGGTCCTGAGTGTCTCCTTCATCATAAATGGGTGCTGTCTTCTCTTCATAGGGCATAGCATGAAGAGCTTGTATTCTACAGGAGAATTCAGTTCTACACTTTGAGTTCATAGACTGTGGACTCGGTCAACTTCACACTGCTCAGCCTGGTAGTTGCAAGGGGTCTAGATGAAGACCAAGTAAAGCAAGAAAGACTTTCCTACAAGATACTGAACAGATACATGGACAGATCAGTGTTATCAGCCCTTTCTGGGGATTTTCAGATGAAGACAAAAGAGTGCAGGGTTTCAAGTATTTACCAGCCACGCAAGGGGCTTGGTTCAACCCCTGGGACTACAGAGTGCAAGGGGCTTGGTTCAACCCCTGGGACCACAGAGTAAATAAATACACAAACCAGTAAAGGTCAGCTTGGAGCACACGGGGGAAGCGTCAGCAGGGGAAAACCCACCCTACCAGCTTTGACTCTCTTCTAGTAAGAAACTGTTTGGGAAGCTTGTGCAAGCTTTGGGGCACAGGAGACTTGAGGTATGTGGCTCAGCTCTGCTCCCTTCCCTGCATCTGCTTGTTGACTCAGATGTGACTCACGTTCTTGCCACCATGTCTATCCTGACATATTGACTGTATTCTTACATCACACACAGGAGAAGCCCCTCCTCCCTGAGATCTCACACAGGAGAAGCCCCTCCTCCCCGAAATCACACACAGAAGCCCCTCCTCCCCGAGATCACACACAGAAGCCCCTCCTCCCTGAGATCTCACACAGAAGCCCCTCCTCCCTGAGATCTCACACAGAAGCCCCTCCTCCCTGAGATCTCACACAGAAGCCCCTCCTCCCTGAGATCACACACAGGAGAAGCCCCTCCTCCCTGAGATCACACACAGAGGAAACCCTTCCTCCCTTATCCGCCTCTTCTTAGATCAGCAATCCATTAGACTTAATCCATTGAGCAGGCATGGTAGGCTGAGCCAAAGGAAAGACTTTAGCATCTTTCACCCATGGGTTGGGACTGTCTGGCAGTGTTCTGGTTCTCTATGCCTGTGTCACCTCATTTGAAATGGCCTAATGTACAAGCATCTATTGCTTCTCCACAGCCAGCACAGACAGTACACTGGAACTCTGGACTCTGCTTCAGCCTGTCCTACGTCAGTGGTGTGAACTAACAGCAGGGTAACTGAACACGTGTGCAATCATACAAATTGTTAATTTCCTTTGTTTATCCAGAAAAACGAAAATAAAGTCATTGTATACAGTGTATCCTGAGGGATAGCTGGGGTATTCAGAGACGATGTGAGCCAAGAGGCTTTGAGAACAGATGTTTTCTGAATCCAGATGTGTTCGTTAACTTTACAGGATGTCAAGTTGTACATTAGAGCATGACATCAGATATTGGAATTTCCCCTGTAAAGACCTCGTAACCCCTGACTGCCGCCTTACATTTCCTCTCCTGGATGGTCTTCTCACTAGCTCAGGGTCGGTTTGCTGCCTCTCCTGGATGGTCTTCTCACTAGCTCAGGGTCGGTTTGCTGCCTCTCCTGGATGGTCTTCTCACTAGCTCAGGGTTGGTTTGCTGACCTCTCGGATGTACCTCACTTGCAGCCAGGTGTGTGCAGACCCTTTCTGAGGCGAGCACAGCATTCTTGCACGCTGGACTGGTGAAAACAGATAGGTTGGGCCAATGGCTTCTTCATTGCCACCTCCTGCTCAAAGCTCCCAACACAGATCGAATTATGATCAGCCTCACTGTTTTCCTCTGAGACATAGAATCAAGAATAAAGTCTACGCCAAAGATTACATTTCTTGTAACGGGTGGAAAAGAGAATGTCTTGGTTCCAAATACCGGCAAAATGAGTACTTAGATTAGTGAGAAAGCTCAGATGCTTTTAAGCCAACGTTAGTAAGACAGATAATGAGAAGACTTCAAGTGCTATTTAAATTAAAAATGTATTATTACTGTGTATACATTCAGGATGTATGTGCGTGGGTGTGTCACATGTTACACATGTGTAGTGCAGAGTTCTGTCTCTCTGCACCTTTATGTGGGTTCTGGGGATTGAACATAGGACATCGGACTCCTACAACCAGTTCTTTTACTCGCTGAGCTATCTGGCCAGACCTCAGGTGATGTTTAATTTACTTTAGGCAAAAGTGGTGGGTCCTCAGCTAGGGGTCTGTAGATGCATTAGAACTATTCAGTTGTGAGAAGACCTTTGAACATACATTTTAAAAATTTTAAAATTATTTTATTTATTTATCATTTATTTATTATTTGTGAGTCTACACACGCATGTTCTATGGTGCATATAAAGTCAAAGGAAAATGTGTGGTGTCGGCTCCCTCTTTTCATCATGTGTCTCCTGGGAATGGAACTCAGGTCATCAGGCTTGGCTGTAAGTTCTTCCACTGCCTGAGCTACCTCACTGGATCTGAATGGACATCCCATTTTGTCAACTTGATCCTGACAGTGTTTTAAAAATGAGTGTCAATGTAACTGGATTCTAGGTACAAAACAATCACAAATAGGCAGTACCACTACTGATGTGTCATGAAATGAGAGGAATTCTCTTAGACATCTCTTTTGACGCCCTGGGCTTCTATATCCCTACTGCATCTCTCAGAAGCAAGGGAATGAGGGGTCACTGGCTCAGGGTGTAAAACTGGGCAAATCTCACATATTTTATGCTGAACCATTTTGGAAGCTAGGCTTCAGTAATAACCTTTCATATTTTTCAGCCATTTTCCCAGGGATGCTTTCATTCCATGTAGGCAAAGAACACTCCAACTTAAAGGCTTCCACGGGGAAACAGATACCTCTGGACTGGATTTAGACAGAGAAGCACTCAGGAGCTCCGGGTTGGCATAGGCATGTAAAAAGCATTGAACTGGAGCCTTTCAGACATTTTGCCAGCCCAGTGGCTAGGTGCCAGAATTGCTATTTGGCAACCAAAGGGCAGACAAGCAGCTGGTTATTACCGATGGATCCCAGCAGTACCCTCAGGGCCGTGTCTCTGGTGCCAGCTTCTCCAACCCTGTTAGCTACCAAACCCCAGAGGTCTTGAGTGTCTCTGTTCTCTTCTTAGCTGCTCGAGAGTTTCTGCCCCTGGCAAGGATGATGCAGCAGGTTGTCCCACCTGGTCCTTCAGTGAGGCATCCGGCTGCTAAGACTGCTTCTAGACCCCCTTAAAGCTGAGGGAAGAGTTGGCAGACATGACTGACTCTGGAGGGACACTGGCCAGAAGAGGCTTGCACTAGAGTCTAGCTAGGACAGGGCAGAATTAATATAAGCTGCTGGCACTGCCCTCCAGCCAGGGGCACAGAAGGGACCGCCGGCTGGCATCTGCCTTTGGCCCTGTTGGCATCTATCCCGTGTGCTGTGTCTTTCTCTTTGAAGAGTGCTGTGATGGAGGAGGTGCACCCCGGGGAGCGACATTGTCAAAAGGAGATGCATGGGAGGTGAAGGAAGAGAAGCTGACCCATGATTAACGATTAACGACGGTAAAAATATTAGCGATAATACCGATCTTGGTGATATTAATGATGAGGTGGCAGCCTTAACTACACTGTCTCTTTCAGATGTGGGAGAATGGGTTGGTGAGATGGCTCAGGGGGGGTCGGAGTGCTTACATCGCAAGCCTGATGAGTTGAGTTTGATTCCAGGTCCTACAGTGGAGGGCAAGACCTGGCTCCTAAAGTTGTACTCCCACCTCCGCACATAAATACCCCGACATCCGTGTGTTTACACTCACACTTACTCACAATATCATTCACACAGTAACAATAGCAAAACAATTGTTTAAGTGGAGGAAACAATCTTTCTAGTCATTTGAACTCTCCCTACCTACCCCCGCCCTTCTGCTGCAACTTCTGGACCCTGAGTATAATTTAATCCCTGGCTTTTGGAGGAGTGTCCAGGTTTTTAAGGGACCTGGACTTGCTCATAGGTGGTCCCCTCCTAGGACCTGGCACATTGTACAAATTGGCCTCAGCTGCTGATGAACTCAAACTGTCACCAGGCATTGGGCAAGGCAGGATTGGTGAGCACACCCCACTCCTCTTTTTGATTGGGTGGGACTGAAGAGGAGTGCTGGAGAGATCATTTTCCCACTGTTCTCTAACAGACACCAGCAGTTTGCAACCCTCTGCCCCAAGCCCATTCCCTGGAACGGAGAGAGCTATTCAGAGAGCTATCCAAATGCAGGCTGACAATTGAACATAGCCACTGGGCAATTCTTAGCATCTTTCAAAGGATGCCTGTAATTTCTCCTGGGGAAAGTTGAACTGTACTACAATGGGGGATCTATTAAAAATATTGGCAAGGAGGAACAACCACAGCGTTGTCTCTGGTTCTGGGATTCCCGCCTCGCTGCACAAGTAGCCACAGGGTGCTTTCTATGAAGTGTGTCTTTTATTCCTACCATACGATCATTTGCTAGAAGTGGGTGTCTGACTCTTCCCACCTATTACTTCATATAGATTAAATAAATAAAATACAGATATGGTTTCAATACTATTCTACGCCCACACGGTATACTCCCTTGCTCCGTGTATGGGCATGCATGTGTGTTTTGTGGGTGTAGGGGACTCGGGGGTGGTGATGGGGTGTAATTGTGTGTATATGGCAGGGACTCTTGTAGCCAAGCAATCCCTGTGTTGCAACCTTCCAGTGGTGAGACTATAGGTGTGACACATCATGCCCACTGTCACTTGCTTCTTTTGATCAGTGACTTTGACAGTTGTTGACTCTATTTGGTCTTTTATCTAAGCAGCCTTATTGTAGTGGCCCATTAAAATAGCCCCCATGGCTGTGTGGATCACGGACTCAAATGCCTTCTGCCAGGAAGAGAAAACCTTCCAGTAGTTTAACTAATCAATATCTCACGAAAAAATACATTTCACGTTATTAGACTCAAGCTGTGTTTTCATGTGCAGGGGTACATTCCAGTTATAAAAACAATGCATTGGAATTTCGCATTTTTGTGGGGAGATCACTGGATAGTTCCTGTGTGACCCTTCATTACTCCATGCTTCTTCCTCCCTGTCAACACATGGAACACAAATCCCTCACCAGGACACCAACTCACACACAATGCAAAGAGCTGTTTGTATCCTCTGTGTGACGCGGCAGTCTCTGGTCCCATTTCAGCCTCTGTGTCCCTCATCTCCATGGTCAGGAGACACTTTGGCTTCCAGTTCACTTTCGCCTCCCCCACAGACTGCACACAACCCAGGATAGCTATGACTGTGCCCAACAAAAAAAAATTGTAAACTTGCTTAAAACATTATGACCCTCTCAGCCGTTTTAGTCCTTGTAACTCCATAGCATAGCCCTTGAGCTTCCATCGTAGATGACAGAGTCCTGTAGCAATGCCAAGAGGGACATGCCTGCCTGGATTGCAATAGCCATCCTCAAAGTAGCCATTGCCATGTGTGATGTATTGGTAGATATTATGATTTCAGTGAAGGGAAATAAAATCGTATGGTAAATGGAATTTAACAATATCTACAGTAAGAGATCCTTTCATGTCCCAGTCTGGAGGCACACTTGATTCTTGCTGTTCATAAGAATTATTTTCATGAAGTCACTGTGAACCCTGGAGTAGTCAATATCGAACCAGAACTGTCTGGGAAAGAGAGGGCTAAACCTTGGCCAACTTCAGTCTGAACAATTTCATCATCCAATCAGTTTATAACTTTATTTTTACGTATGTTTCTGTTTAGATTTTTTTGTGATTTATGTATTTCTATTTAATGTATAAGGGTGTTTTGCCGGCATGCATATCTGTGTATAACATGTATGACTGGTGTCTGCAGTAGTCAGCAGGGTGTCAGGTCCACTGGGACTGGAGTTATAGACGGTTGTGAGTATCATTGTAGGTTCTAGGTATTGAATCTGGATCCACTATAAGAGCAACCATACTCTTAACTGCTGAGCTACCTCTCCAGCCTATGTGTGCTGTTCTTTAAGACGCCGCTTCCCATGTATTGTTCACTCAAGAACAACGACCTGGGTAGAAGTACTGTGCACTGTGTCTGAATGAGGGTTATATCATGGATTTATTTTCTCTATAGCCATATCATAGACTTCTTGCTATTGGGAGCACTTCAACAGTCCATTGGGGAACCATTTTAAACTATTTCCCTCCCACAAAAATAAGAATGTGTGTCCAACAGACCTCCTCTTGTAGGACCTGTGACCGAGTAACAGTTAGCAGGAGATGGAAGTGCTTAGCCATATCAGCTAGGGATGTGCATGCTTTGCTGGCCAACTGTTTCCAAAAATACTGGTGTGTCTCAGTTTAGCAAGTAGTCAAAATTGCAAATACAGAACCAGTTAATAATAGAGGTCAACTGCATTTCGACCACAAGTATCTGTATGTCAGTCACTGTCCCACCTGTATGTCAATCACTGTCCAAAGTGTGGGAAATGAGTATGAAATTAGAAAACTTACTTTGTTAGAATATCTTGGAAGCAGCAGTTAAGTAACTTTCCTTTGAGTCATTGTATTTTGAAACTCTCAGATCACTAATGAGTTCTTATAGTTCTTAACCATTTGATTCCAAAAGTTGAGACTATTGAAGGCATGCATTTCTCAGAAGACACTGACTCCCCTATAAATTATTCTAATGGAGAAGTAATGCAGCTGGACTACGATATAGTATGGGATGCATGAAGGTATATTACCAGGCACAAATGGGTGCTCACTACATTTGCAGTAGCTGTAGTGAACTTGACTGCGGAACTTAAATAGGCATGCATTATTGATGTTAATTCACTCTGGGGAATGTCCTTCTGCAATTTATCCAACCCACTGTGTACCACTGGATATATCATATGTAAGCTTTTATATATCCTATGTGGGGCTGTGAACAAAGGCAGAAAGATTCATTTATCAAGACACTTGGAAAACAAATGGGTACTTTTTACAGTAATAGATTTTTTTCTAATAGAAAAATTGTATATGGTACTTCTAAGATATTATTTAAATATGTGCATAAGTATTGGAGAGAACTCAGAAATTACACTCTCATCTTTAAATAAATATATTCGGTTAAAGAGTCAAGTGCTTGTGTGTGAATATGTAAGAATTTGTGGGAAAGCATAAGTCCTTATGTTACAGGATGATGGAAGCCATCAAAAAGAGCTTAGATCAACATAGAAGCGATGTTTCCATAGAGATCCTGGTCATAAAGTACTGGGGGGAAGGTGTGCTGGTTGTGGGATGTATCTTTTGAGGTGTTTTTTCAGAAGAGGTTGCCTTAGGATAAGGCAAAGGATAAACATGGCTATGGTGACCAGGACAGTCCATGCTCACGATGCAGTCCAGACATACATATTTGAAGCATTCGCGAGTCAGTGGCATCTAGCTGTGTTGGCTGACACATTTCAATCACTTGGCATCCATCTTTGATTCTCTGCCTGCCCATGTTCACAGGCAATCAGCTGCCATGTTGGTCTCTTAAATGTCTCCTGGGTTGTTTCTCCTTCACTCTTGCCTCCTATGTGTACCCACCCTCCAGGTCCCTGCTGCCCCTCCCCCTGAGGCTGCTCTTGACTACACTGCCTGCCTTTCACAAAGGCCCTTGTGTCTGTCTTCAGTTTTCAACAAGAACCAGCATCCCAGGGCATTGAGCACTCAGCACCACATCGAAGCTCAGAGTCTTCCCAGGGCCCTGTAGAGGAGACCTATGTCTCATTTGCCATTGTGCATGGCTCATCATGCACAGAGACAGTGCAGTGAAGGGTGTACAAGCTATTGAAGAGTCATATGTAGAAGGAAACAGGTTTCAGTGTTTGCTTTGCTCAAACTGTACAGACTCTCTGGTCCACTCACCAATTGGTTCTTGCTTTCTATTAGCATCTTACCAGCCTGAATTCTCTATCTCACACTTCCTAAAATGGCCTTACTCAGGAGTTTTAAGTTAGGAGTCAAACCCTTAGATGCATGAGCTCACGTGAACTCACGAGTGTGCGCTCTCTCTCTCTCTCTCTCTCTCTCTCTCTCTCACACACACACACACACACACACACACACACACACACAAACACTACTTATTTGCATAAGTTGATTATGTATTCTGCTACTTGTACTGAACGTCTTATTGGGTCTTCCATCTTCAGGTGGAGTCTTTAGGTCTTTTAAGGACAGCCTGGTGTTGTTGGCAAATATGGATGATTTGTCTTCTTCCTTTTGTATTTGTATACATTCCTGTTGACCTATTGTGCTGTCTAAGACTTCAAACACTATTAAGGAATGAGGGTGGAGAGTGTGGAAACCTTTGTCTCATTCAGATTTCAGAGGCATCACATTGAGTTTAATTCTTTAGGTATAATACTGGCTGTAATACATCTTGTATTGCCAGAACATATATTTTCTACTGCTAGTTTTTCTTTTTCTTTCTTTTTTATCCCTAGTGACTATTCATAGAAGAGTTGTTGTAGCCACCAGCAGCTACAAAACTGGGTTCCTGAACGAGAGGCAGGGGCCTAGGGGAAAATAGGGGAATCCGACTGCGAGAGAAATAACCAGACCAAGTCAAATGGTTCCGATCAAGGTCCAACGTGTATTTCAGAATCTGAATATATATAGTCAGGGAAACATATCACCCAATAAACAGGATCTAGTGGCCTAATTAGCATCTTGTTGTTCTGTCCTGGAGGCGGGTGAAGCAGCTCAGCAGCGTGTGGCTCCTAGCAGGAACTTCAGGAGAGGCAGAGAAGCCCCAGGACAAAAGGGCTTTCTTTATCTCAGGAACTCCACCCAAGTGGGCTAGCTGCTTTGGGGCAAGGACAAGGTCGGTTCAGCCCCCTTTAGGCTAGGGGAGATCACAAGCTGTGCTCAAGATAAATACCCAGATGTTATTTACTTATATATTACATTCTCATGTGGATATGAATTATGCTAACTCATGGTTATTTCAATAAAAAAAATTAATTCTGCATTTTCCCAAAGGACAAAAAGATGATCAGTTGTTTAAATTTTTAAAATACATGTATGTACACCAACATTGCATGTTGCCTATGTACTTTCAGCTTGTAGACAAAATTAGGGGTGATGGTTACTGAGATAATCTTAGCTAGGTTGATATTATGTAGCTTCTCACCAATGCTGTGGCCGCATCCTTCTTTTCTTTAACTACCTCATCTAACGTTTTCCCTGTGATTGATTTATGGTTGTCCTTCATACTAATGCCAGGGAGGTTTCATGGGGATGTGAGCGACAATACAGAAGTCAGGACATCCGATTCTGCTTCAGCTGTCTTCAAGTAAATAAGTAGAAATGCTTCTTTTAAACAATGTTTTTATATTTATTTTATGTGTAGGAGATTTTTTTTCCTTGCATGTATGTCTGTGTAACATGTGTGTATAGTGTCTGCAGAGACCAGAAGAGGTGTCAGATCCACTGGAAATGCGATTACAAACGGTTGTGAGCCTCCAAATGGGTGCTGAGAACTGAGCCTGGGTCCTCTTTAAGAGCATCCAGTGCTGGTGAGCACAGAGGCAGCCCCTGGCTGTGCCATTGACTCCTTGAAAGATGCAGGGCACTTAGCAAGGGTTGCTGTGTGTCATCTCTCCTTCCTTACTAGTCTGAAGCAAATGGGCATTCTTACATTGCCTGCGCACTCTTCCTTTAGGAACCCTTACTGCCATAGTCTCACAGTCAGTGGTGGACAGTACCAAGAACTCCGGATACAGAGGATGAGCGCAACATCTGTAGTAGCATCAGACAGAATGTTAGGAGGTGCGGAAGCCCTTTCCTTTTCTCTTTGTGTTCTACTGTCGGCTGAACAATTGCATAGGAATGTAATGATCGTCTAAAAAATTAAGAATGGCATTATTTATTATATGCCTGTTTAGGATGCCACAAAGACAAATTGTTCTCTTGTAAATTGCCTTCTGCTTCCTGGGCATTGGTGCTTATCATCACAGAAACACTTCTCCAACCGGTCTCCTCTTCATTTAGCAAACTCTTATTAATTGCTGGCTATTTTTAAGCATGCGATAGGTACTAGATATAAAAAGTGATTAGAGAAAGATGACATTTAGGAGGACTTTGGAGGAGAAGGGCTGATATGGTAACTGCTTAAGGGTTTGACTCATAGCTTAAAACTCCTTTTTTTTAAAAAAATGCTCTTTTACAGCAGGATCACATCAGTATGATTTTGGGGGATCATTTGGTTGCAAAGAGTACAGGGCTATTAATCACTATATCAATATTCTGGGTGCTAGTATTATGGTTAAAGTACTGTACAGAAGTAGACATGTTCTTCACTCAGAGAGTGAAACAGTGAGGAGCTGATCTAATCCTGGACATCCAAGTGCGGAGTTAGGGAGGTGTGTGGGGCTGGGCATGCTCGTAGCTGTGGAGCCCACTGTGACTGGAGCTGGGTGTCCCATGAACTGAGTTTTCCCTTCCTTATTTCCTAACATAATCCACTCCATACTGCATCTCTCCAAGCAAAGTAAGAAGATACAGCATCATCCTTCTCCCTTATCCATCCTGGACAACAGGATGCTGCACACACATTGCAAGGACAGCTTGGGATTGGCAGCCATCAAAGCCACAATGCTGACCACTAATCATTTACTTTCTGCATGATATTTAACCAAGGTCTTTGGAACCATCAGAACCTGTGGTGATTATGTTTCTCATTGGATACCTGCTGATCTGATCCCACATAACTTGTGTGAAAACTGACCACAACTTCATGGAAAGCCAACCTTGCCCCTACCTGCCCCCCTCCAAGGGTTTCAAAGTTCATAAGATGTAGAACAATCTGAGTAGGATGCAGATGAAGCCTGAGGGTGGAGGGCAGGAGTGGGGCCTCAGGTAAACAAAGGAATGTGACTTTCCAAAGCCCAGTCTGAAGGGAGTGAGCCCCTCACAAGAATCATTTCCTCTTGCCCAGGAGGCAGACTTTAGACCATTTTGATCTGTCCTCCAGAACCACCAGACTCTACTTTAAAATGTATAGTTTGAGTTAGGAGGAGAGAGAGTTATTAACCAACAAGTGCTTCCATAGGCACTATCCAAGGCGTGGCTACTCAGGTAAACTAGAAACTATTTACAAAGCCAGGACTCCCTCCCTTCTTTATAATATTCTCTCTCTCTCTCTCTCTCTCTCTCTCTCTCTCTCTCTCTCTCTCTCTCTCTTTCTCTCTCTCTCATATAATCATTATACACACAGACACAGATGGATGATTAATCAATAGATAGATACTAGATAATAACTAGATGTATAGATAATCGATAATATTTATATAGATATAGACAGATAATGGTGAGTATATGATAGATGATAATAGATTAATTGATGGACTGACAGATGAGTGACAGATGCTAGATAGATGGTATACAGATTCTAGATCGATAGGTATGCAATGAAGAGATGATAGGTGGAAGGATGGATAAGTGATAAGTCATAAATATATAGATGATTATTGACAGACTGACTGGTGCATACTTACATGAATAGATGATAGTTAGGTGATAAATTAATAGGTTATGGATAATAGATGGATGATAAATAGATTAGGATAGATATCTGATAGATTCATTAGATAGATGATAGATTAGATTAGATAGAAGGTAGATATTAGATTAGATAGATAGATTAGATGGATAGATATATTCACATACATACATACATACATACATGCATTTATGTACATAGATGTACATAGATGACAGATGAAGATTTCCTGTGTATCTTAGGAGGTGTCAAAGAAGTATTCAGAAGGCAGCTTGCTCTCTGTGACTGTCATAGGACTCAGTGGTCTGGAAAGAGGGCTGTTTCTGCAGCCATTGACAAACATCATAAGTCACGTGGCTTCCTCAGGAAGAGGGCACATGTGCCTTAAAGACTCAGGTCAGGGATGTTTTCTCTGGAGGGCCTTCAAGACTTTCTCCCTCAGGTCACCTGAGCCCTCCCTGTTTCTGTGCTCCTGCCTTTGTTCCTCTACAAAGTCTGACCCTGTGCACATGAATCACTGACACTCCACACCATTAGTGTCACATTGGACTGATTTATTCTCATGTCTGTGAACCTGCATTAGTTGGTAAGTGTTTCTGGGGTTGGAGTAGGGCAGAACTCATGTCTGATTCATTCTCATATTCCAGGAATGAGGACTACAGTACAGAAGGTGCCAGATCTATAGTCATATTATATGTAAATGGGTGTAAATAATACATTTGACAAGGACAAACTTTCCTTTGCCATATCTAGCTCCATGTCATTTCTCCAAGGATGCGAGGTCTGAAATAAGTGATGGTTACTCCAGGGGCTTTATTTCGTAAGTCCAAATGAGAAGAGTGAGTCCCGTGGGTCTTACATTTACAAAGCTACAGTGGAAGTCATGTGACCAAATGCATAACTGTCAAGTGCTGGATTTATTGTTAACCATGCTGGTCTCTTGATAAGGCTTGCACATTAGCTGGGCAGTACATTTGACTGAGTCTAACCTACAAGTGTACATTAAGAAGGTAATGCTACCATATTTAAATAATTAGTAATAAATAATTGATATATTTTCCCAGAAACATGGCTTCTAGTGTCTCTAGATCGCCAGTGGGTGATCCCTCTCTTTTTGAAAGGTCTTATGGTTTGGGGCCAAAGTCAAGGATGGATATCCACTCCCTTTGATACCCATTTCCCCTGTATCTGTTTGCTCAGCTCTCCCAGCCGGAGGCTTTTCAGAAACATGAATTTTTTTTTTCTGGATTCAGATATCTATATGGTGGAAAAAAATCTCTTTAATTGGAATATTTTACATTAAGTCCTTTAAAAAGATGCTTGTCAAGAGAGAAAAGACTGCCGTTCTCGGGACGCATTCCTGCCCCAGCCCCTGCCCGTGCCCCACAGTGAGTTCATAGTATTAAGATTTTAGTTTCCTTTTGTTCTCCTTCAGTGATGTAAATTCTAAAATCCCTTGAAGGGTCCCGTACACTTACACACACCATTTGTTCTTACATCCTATGTTCGCTTGGGTCTGGGTCTATGTGGGTGGAACCAAAGAAGAGAGGAAGAATGGCCCTTATGGTTTGCCAGAGGCCATCTCAACATCTGTGTGAAAACAGCTGGGGCTAGGAATAGCATGCTGATGACTTCTGGATGCGATTCAGAATGAGCGAAGCTCCACAGTGGGACCTTTCTTGCTGCCTGTTGCTGCTGCTTTGTGGTCATTCAGGAAGTCAAAACTCAATATGAAAGGCTCTCGAGAAATGCTCTTAATGAGCCATAAAACCCAGCAGTCTGGAGAGGAGGCGGCTTCTGATGCAGCCATTATGCTCCTATGTGCATACTGATACCAATTAGACTATAGACATATACCAAGCAGGAGACCCACGTGACTGCAGAGGCAGCTGAATTGTGGCACCTGCTGAGGCCTCGCCCAGAAGCCAGTGTTTTCTCCATGAGAAGCAGAGTCCAGCTTCCTGTGCGTCCTGATTCTTCTCAAGTGCCCCCTCTGTAACCTCCTCAAAGGATTTCATCGTAAAAGATGAATTTGAATTTGCAGAAATAGTAGTTGTTTCATGGATTATTCTGTTTCCTTTGAAAGATATATCTTTATCTTTATCTCTATCTTTATCATCTATCTATCTATCTATCTATCTATCTATCTATCTATCTATCTATTATATTATGGAGCTAGAGAGATGGCTCAATGGTTAAGAGCACTTATTGCCCTTGCAAAGGACCCACCTTTGTTTCTCAGCACCCACATAGCAGCTTACAACTGTCTATAACTCTAGTGCCAGGAAGTCTGGTGCCCTCTGGCCTCCTTGGGCACTTGCACACACAGTTCACATAAAGTCCCACAGGCACACACGTTCATACACATTAAAAAAATAAAAACTTTAAACAAATTTACATAATAAATGTTTAGATGCCACATCTGTACAAATTTTTTTAATCACTTTGAAATAAAATCACTCTGAGCAAAACATCTAAAACCATGAGCAAAGACTGCATGTGGGGAGGTCTTCTCTCCCAGGTGATGATGGCATCATTAGGATCATTAAGAGATAGGGTGCTTGGGTGATTGCTATCCCAGTGTGCTGGCCATGCACACTGGGTGATTCGAGCCATAAGTCAACAGTGCGGCCTGCTTAAGTAATCAGGAGGCCGGCTGGTGTGTCAGCCTTGTGTCACCTACTCTGAGCGTGCAGTGTAATGGCAGATCAAGCACTGGGTCTGTGCAATCTAGGCTTTAATCTGTGGTCTAGGCAATAGTCACCACGCTGAACATTTTACTCTCTGGAGAGTCAGACTGCTTGCTTAGTTGGAGTCTCACTGTGTTCTCTGACGCTGATGCAGGGGCGGCTGAGAGCTGGCTCCCCATCCTCAGGTCATCATTTGTATAACCCTGGCAAAAGCTTAGACTTTGGAATGCCTGCTGTGTTTCTGCCAGATGACTCTCTAATTGCTGGACCAAAAATTATGGAGGAATTTTAGGCCAGGTGAAAATGCATCCTTAGATTTGTGAGTGAGTCCTCGCATTCACCAAGTGAGGCCTTGCTTCTCCTGACATAGTTTATAGAAGTCTCCAGATGAGACCAGAGCGCCCTTTGCTCTCATTTAGCCTGCCGTGAAACGTTAACGTGTGTTAGAAATAACTATGTGAGCATGTCAGTTGAAAGCCATACAAAACCTTCCAGGAGAGACACGACTCTCATGAGAGGCTCAGATGTACTTTTTTGGTTCCTTGAATTTGCAAGGGTAAAATTTAACTTAAGAAATTGTATCTGAGCCAGGCGGTGATGGCACACGCCTTTAATCCCAGCACTTGGGAGGCAGAGGCAGGTGGATTTCTCAGTTCGAGACCAGCCTAGTCTCGAGGGAGTGAGTTCCAAGACAGCCAGGGCTACACAGAGAAACCCTTTCACAAAACACCAAAAAACAAAAACAAAAACAAAAACAAAAACAAACAAAAACCAACAACCACAATAAAAACCCTTGTAAAGAGAGTCTAGTAAACTGAGTTACATAAAGCTGCATCAGATCTACAATCCCAGAATTCCTAAGGTGAGATGGGAGGTGAGGATGTGAGAGTCCCCTGGACGTGGGCAGGTGAGCTAGCCTGAGAGTCCCCCGGACGTGGGCAGGTGAGCTAGCCT
>NW_022196906.1:110851866-110864817 GCF_008632895.1 Mastomys coucha | reverse complement strand
AGCTAGCCTGAGAGTCCCCCGGACGTGGGCAGGTGAGCTAGCCTGAGAGTCCCCCGGACATGGGCAGGTGAGCTAGCCTTAGAGTCCCCGGATGTGGGCAGGTGAGCTAGCCTGAGAGTCCCCCAGACATGGGCAGGTGAGCTAGCCTGAAGTATTCAGGAAGCCCACAGAAGAAGAAGACAGGCACTGCCTCAAAACAAAGGGAAGGATGAGGCTGGCTCAAAAGTCGTTCTCTGACTCTATACAGTCACCATGGATGTGAACATGCATGCACACACACCCTTTACAATTCTACAGACACACCATGCACACACACACACACACACACACACACACACACACACACAGTTATATTTGGTTCAAAAATTTTTTTCTTTTATCTCTAATCCTATCAAAAATGTGGAGTTCAGAGGAAAACCTCAGCTACTCCTCCCCATGAGCTATCTTGGTTTTGGCAGAGTCTCACTTTGGCCTGGAGCTCACCAGCAGAGGAGGCTGGCTGGTCAGCAAACCTCAGATAATCATTTCTGCCCTGCCAGCACTGGGGTTACAGGTATACATCACCATACCTGGCTTGTTCACATGGGTTCGGGGGCCTAAGCCCAGGTCCTCAGGCTTATGAGACCTTGCTTTGTTGAAGGAGCCATCTTCCCAGACATCTGTTAGCTTTTAGGCTCAATGGAAACATATGAAGGGTGGCCTTGGTTCCAAATACGTCTTTAAACAGTGTCTCTCTGCCAAGGTATGTGTAGGAAACTCTCAGTGATCCTGATTGAGGTCTGTCTCTGACTTAGTAAGTGAGGAATTTTCTACAAGTTCCTGTTGATGCCGTTGCTACTGCCCTGTGAACCACCCTTGAAGCAGCAAGCTTATCAAACATGAGAAATAAGCATGCCACGTCTTATGTTGGTAGAAATATGTAACTTTGCAACTATTAATATGGAGAGCAAAATCTGAGTTAGGACATGTTTCTAATCAAATGGTTACATAGCTCTGACCCCTGTGTAGGGGAAGACAGTTGAGCCTGTTGAAGAATACTGATGACATCTAGTCTGTTTCTATTCCCCAAATTAATCTCATTTTTATAAAGTATGTGTAAAGTGATGTCATTTTCACAAAGCACAGAAATATATATGACAGTAGAAGTTACATTAGCATCAGAAAAGATCCCATAAGTTGGCCATTCATTGATTTTTGTGGTTTTTAAGTGAGCATAGGAGTCTGCCAGCAGCCTCCATGCCAGAGTGTCCATGTTCTTAAATTTTCTATCCCTTAAAAGGAAGGGTGGACCAGACCTACATGTCCTCTGACTGTTGTGGCTGCAGATCCCCCAGGAGGCTTGTGGTTAGATAGAACATATGCGTGTTTAGGTAATAGCACACAATAGCCAGATGTCACCTCCGGAAAGGCTTGCCTTTCAGTCAAGGCCTCTTAGAATAATAACATCTGGCTTTGACCTAATCTGGAGGAAGTGAAATGGCTTCTCCTGACTGCTTGGTAAAATACAGTCACCTGGTAGGACTGAGTTTGAAGGCACTTTCTCATGTAGAAAGTTCCACGTAGCTTACACAGTAGTTAAGAAATAACTTGAATTAGGTGGATGTTTCCCTTTGTCTTCTGATATTTTCCTCAGTGTTCATGCCAGAAAATGTTTTTTTTTTTATTTTTGGTGTTAAATATTTATTTTAAATCCTTCAATATTTGTTCAGTACGCTTGTTTCAAATGAAGCCTGTTTTTCCAAGCTAGAAGCATTTTGTCCAGACATAATGTAAACTGCCTTCAAGGGACCAGACTCTCGTAGGAAAAGAGCTTCCAAGAGCTGGAAGCAAGGATGCTCTCTGACTATCGTCATTTTCAGTTGGCAGTTTTGTCTGGTATATTCAAAGATATACACACACACTCAAGATTCGTCTTCTAAGCACGGTCAAAGATAGAGACCACAAGACAGGACACCACAAATATTTGCATGCACTAAAACTCAGACCGTAATTAAAACTTGGTAATGGCTCTACCATCAGTGCTCAATAACCTCCTCCATACCAGGGAGGGGTGGTGGCAAGGGGAAGCCATGTTTCTTTGGGCTTCTGTGGGCAGGCAACCGTTCTCCCTGATTTATTTGTGTTTTAGAATGTTAAGTAAACAAACCGGCTGTAGGAAAACACATAGGCTGATTCATTTGAAGGAAGTGCTGAGAAGGGTAAAGTATGCAGTAAGTAGAATGTGCAGAGACTAAACAGTGCAGCGAGCAGAGGGCATCTCACGGCAGAGTGCAGGAGGTTGGTGGTCATTCGAGTTAATGCAGGAAATGGAGCGAGATGGGGAGAGAGAGCTATGCCTAAAGGCTTATGACTGTACAATGGTGTACTTCTTATACTCTGTGTTCATTCAGAAATTTACATGTTAGGAATGTTTCACTCATTCAGTGTTTATGTCAATAGAATATGTGTTACATAATACATATGTTTATTTAAAGATTGAGGTGTGTGTGTGCATGTGTGTATGTGTATGTGTGTGAATCTGAGTATACACTCATGTATATATGTAGAGTCCCGAAGGAAAGGGGGCAATGAGTGTCTTCCTCTGTCTATCTATTCTTTTGAGGCAGAGTATCTTCCTAAACCCAGGGATCATATTCTCTAGGCTAGGCTAGAAGCCGGCAAGCCACAAACATCTTCCCATCTCCACTCCCTCAGAGCTTTGATCACAGGCATGTGCAGGACACCCGGCTTGTTCTGTGGGTGCTGAGATCCAAACTGTACATGCCATGACTTCTCAGTAGTGGCTCTTTGCCACGGAGTCATCTCTCCAGCCCTATATAATATATAATTTAGAGTATAATTAAAATATATAAAGGTAAGATGGAGGTAATGGATGTATTTGACTTGAGTTATAATAGTTATAAACAATAAAAAGACATTGGATACATAAACACGCTAAAATTTTAAGACAATTCCATAAATGACTCCATAAACCTTGCTGTTGGTGTGTGCTACGTGGAATGATTTTTTTGGTAAAGAGATGCAAGGCATGGTTTAAGATCTGCGAGGATCTGTCTGCTTTTCAAATGGAATTTGACAGTAAGTACTTTAAAATACTCAGAAGCCATCTCACATTGAAATTGGAGTTCTAAAGTTTCATAGACACCTTTCAGAGGCACACATTTCCTTAATGTAATCAGTGGATCCTTATAGCATATTAACAAATTTGAACAGGGATATTATTTATTTTCCAAAAAGGTTCAGTCAGATTAGTGACTCCAGTATGGAGGCCTTAGGAAGACCCACCCATGCATACCCAAACACACAGAGATCTCTACCAACCCATGCATACCCAAACACACAGAGATCTCTACCAACCCATGCATACCCAAACACACAAAGATCTCTTCTTTCTTGTGGTACTTTTATGAAAAAATGTTATTTTTATAGCTATATAAAAAGTTAGCTTAAAATATGGCAGTTATCAAATAAATTGATAGGTCAGTGAAAAATATATTTATTTAACTCTAAGTGCTCATGTGCGTGTGTGTGTGTGTGTGTGTGTGTGTGTGTATGTGTGTGTGTATGTGTGTGTGTGTATGCGCGCGTGCGCACGAGAGCCCAGGAATACACATGTATGTAGAGGTCAGAGGGAGTCCTTGGGTGTTTTTCATCTACTGTTATTATCTTCTACCTTAACTTTTGAGGCAGGGCATACCAGTTCACCCATAGCTCTTTGCTAGCTAGACTGGCTTTTTGGCATGTCTGTGGGGGATTGTCTTAATTATGTTAATTGTAGTGAGGAGCCCCAGTGTATTGTGGGTGGGACTACACCTGATCAGGGGTTGGTTGTCACTGTATAAATGTGAGAAAGGCAAACCAAGTACAAGCAAACCAGCCAGTGAGCAGCAAGCATGCATCTGTCTCTCTCAGCTCTTAACCGTGATTGTAAGGTGACAGTTTGACACCCCCACTCCCCAGATTTTCCCGAAACAGTAGACTGAAGCGTGGACCTGTAAGGTCAAATGAACAATTTTCTCCCCGAATTGCATTTTGCTGTGGTATTTTATCACAGCCACAGAAATGGAACAGCCTAAAGTTAGGGATTCTTGAGAGATGAACCCAAAGCTGTCCTCTCTCTCTCATACACACGACAGAGATATGCGCATTCCCACACTCAGTGCACTTGCACATATACTGAGGTGTCCTTCCATTGACCTGTCACTGTCAGGATGTTTTCTTGTAAAGTAAGTGACAGGGACTTGTACTCGCCAATGTACAGCTTGGCATCTTTCCACAATCTGAAACTGCCCAGCAGCCAAACCGTGGAAGAAACAAGGTCAGCATGCTAACAAAGCCTTAGGCCCTTCTAATCCATGATCGCTCATAAAAGTAGCTACTGGCTTACCATTTAATAGGCTAATTTATATAAATTAAGTCATATAATTCATAGTTGTGTCCATATTGTTCTTACCTGCTGGTGACTTGTCTCCGATGCTGCTCTGGTCTGCTCCCTCATCCTGGGATGCTTGCTACTGTTTAAATAACTCAATAGCTCTGCCCTGCATGGTTTTATGCCAACTGGACATATGCTAGAGTTTTCTAGAAAGTAAGATCTTAATTGAGAATAAACCTCCACCAGATTGCATAGAGACAAGTCTGTGGGGTGATCCTCTTGAGTAATTATTGGTTTGGAGGGCCCACTGTGGGTGGTGCCACCCTGGGCAGGTGGTCCTGAATGGTTTAAGAGAGCTGGCTGGGCAAGCCATGGGGAACAAGCCAGTAAGCAGGACCCCTTCATAGCCTCTGCATCAGCTCATGCCTTCAGGTTCCTGCCCTGAGTTCCTTCCATGATTTCCCTTCATTATGAGCTACAAACTGAAATGAACCATTTGTTTCATGCTTTTGGCCACGGTATTTATCAAAGTAACAATATCTATCTATCGAAAATGAAAACAATATCTATCTATCACATTTTTACAAACTTTGGTATGATTTACAGTCTTCTGACTAAAATCTATATTTTTATTAGAAGTCATTAAAATGAGGAAAATATATTTAGCTTCTATTTTTTTTACATGTTATAGATATGACATGTTTCAGGTTTATGTTCCCACCTCCTTTCTTCCTTTCTTTCATAAGATCTTAGTTTTCTCAAGTTGACCTGGAATTTACTGTATAGTTCAGGGTGGCCTTCAATTCACAGTCCCTCTCCTTCAGCTTTGCCAGTGTAGAGACGGCAAGCACAAGCCTGTGCACCTGGTTTTGTTTTCATAGGATGACCCTCTTCCTGTTCATCAGGTTGACTTCATTTGTGACACCTATTCTATGGTGTGTTCTGAGTAATGGCTGAACAATACAATCAAGACAAGCAGTTCATGAATTCAAGTAGCGATCAATGTCAGTGCACAGGTGATTCTGTGGGCCTGCCCTCAGGGACCTAGCAGCTGCTTAGGTCACAACCTGCATGCCCCCACTGTTGCCAGGTGTATGTGGCAATAAAAGGGCCTTCAGCAATCCCAGATCTCTGCCTCTGCTCTCATATTTCTCTCTGTTCCTGTGTTTCCTCTTTCTATTCCCTGAGCACCCTCTCTTTGCCCTCCCTATGCCCCCTAACCACCTCTCTGTTCTCATAGCTCTCTCTCTGTCTGTCTCTGTCTGTCTCTGTCTCTCTCTTTCTCTCTCTCTCTACTCTCTCTCTCTATCCCTCTCTCTCTCTCTTTCTCTCTCTCTCTCCTTTCCCCAGGTCCTCACTCCTCTCCTCTCTCCCAATAAACCTCTTTCACACCAGATCTGATGCATGGCTTAGGAGCACACTTTGGCCCGGCACACCACGGATACACCTTCCCTGTATTATATTTCATAGCAAGCAACTTTGCTGAGAGAACGATGTTGTGTGAACTATACCTGGAGCAAACAACAGACCTGACACGTGTCAGAGAGTTAGGAAGAAAGGCTGAAAGTTTGGGGCTGATAGGCTTGCAGCAGAGTCTAGAATACTCTGAGAAACTTGTAGGAGTCACATTTGGTTAGACACAGAAAAGAAGGTGCAAACAGAGGCCATCCAGAAAGAGAAACTAATCTTAGCATCCTCCCTAACTGAAACAGCATAGATAAGGCAAACATCCTAAGGACCAGAGGGTAAGGTATCCTTGGAGTCTTCACTCAGGTAATGTTCCAACTCAATGAGCAATGCAATAGGCACCATACTGGAGCGTGTAAGAGTACCTTACTGTGAATAGAGACTTAAGATGGACAGCTAAAGCACAGGTAAGGAAAGGATAGAGAGAGAGAGAGAGAGAGAGAGAGAGAGAGAGAGAGAGAGACAGAGACAGAGACAGAGACAGAGACAGAGATGGAGGGAGAGAGAGAGAGAGACAGAGAGAGAGACAGAGAGACAGAGAGAGACAGAGACAGAGAGAGACAGAGAGAGTGTGTGTGTGTGTGTGTGTGAGAGAGAGAGAGAGAGAGAGACAGAGAGACAGAGACAGAGACAGACAAAGAGACAAAGAGACAAGGAGAGAAAGAGAGAAAGAGAGAGAGATCAGGAAAATTAATCAAGAACAATGCATTTGTCAGTCAGCAATTAGCTTACATAAATCCCTCCCTTTTCTTATTAACACTAGCTATAAACAGCTGGTCTTACTGGTCCAGAAGGGACATTACCACATCATCAAATATTGCCTGGGTTCCTATGGGCTGTAGAAACTGTATACACCATAAATATACATGAGCCATGGGGTTTCCCCTTAAGCATTATGGGATAGGATCTGTGCTTGACTACAAAGGTTCATAGCCACATGTGTTTCTACAATGTAAGAAAACAGAGATTTGGGATGTGAGAGCAAGGATATTATATCAATAGCATCCCACAGAGCCTTGTGCTGGAAGTTAGAACCACACTACAGTCTATTAAATAACCAAGGGTTGATCCCCTGAAAGCATCTTAAGAGGAAACCTTCTGTTCTTTCTGCAGTTGGGGGGAAAGGCGGGGTTCGCCTTGCCTTTTCCCTGTGCCCAGGACCCTCTCAAGTTACATAAACTAAGTAAGTGTCTAGGGAGTGTTTTGTCATGCAGAATACCCATGGAATGAAAGGAACGCACCAGGGCAGGCCGTGTGTGCAGCACCTGCAGTCACAGTGGAAGGCTTAAAGCAAGGAAACGACCAGAAGTGATGCTAGAACTGAGCTAACACTACATTAACTTTGTATTCTCTCTTTATAAGGGTGTGTGTGTGTGTGTGTGTGTGTGTGTGTGTGTGTACGTGCGTGTGCGTGCGTGCGAGCGAGTATGTGTGTGTATGTGTGTGTGTGTGAAAGAGAGAGAGATAGAGAAAGAGAGAGAGAGAAAGAGAGAGAGAGAGAGAGAGAGAGAGAGAGAGAGAGAGAGAGAGAATGCATGTCTGTGTGTAGCTGTATTTGTGTGAATGCCTTGTGTGTAAAGTGCCCTTGTACCAAGCAGGCAGCAACTGATTGCCTAGTGCTGGAGTTTCGGGTAGTTTTGAACTATGTAAAGTGGGTGCTAGGAATCAAATTGAGATTCTCTGGAAGAGCAGCAAGCGCTCTACAGCGCACCTCTCCGGTCTCCTATGCCTTTCCCCTTATCTATACTCCACAGAATTAAATTATACCGCCACCCTGAAGTTTTCATGGGGCAGTGTATCTCCCCAACAGCTTCCATTCTGTGAGCGAATGGCCGCTAGCAGCCTGTGTTTATCCAGAGTGCTTCCCGGGCTCCTCCTCACTAAGCCTTTCCACCTCCCACTGAGGGAATTGCAGATTCTTTCCTTAAGAGTTCCAATGTTATGTGTATAATTCAGATATCTATGAAGGTGGCCATTTCACAAAGATGATTGAGCCACACTGTAGGTTTATGTTATTCAGAGTTAGTTGAATATACATAGAAACTGTACTCTCTGGCATAGCTCCACGGCTACCCCTTCTGTGGATAGTTGCCAAGCAGCTTTATCCAATATGCTCTCAAAATTTATACCAAAAAACTGATGTATTGGAGGAAAAAACTCATGTTCTCTTCTACTTGAATGTGTGTGTGTGTGTGTGAATGTGTGTGTGTGTATGTGTGTGTGTATGTGTGTGTGTGTGTATGTGTGTTTACGTGTGTGGGTTTGTGTATGTGTGTGTATGGATGTGTGTGTGTGTGTGTGTGTGTGTATACGGGTACAGGCACATGTACCACAGCATGTATGCATGTGGAGGTCAGAGGCCAGCGTCTGGTGTTGGTCCCATCTCTCCACATTGTCTCCACGTTGATACAGGATCTCTCCACCAGGGCCTTAGGTAGACTCACTGGCGCTTAAATTCTTAAAGCTTCTCCCAGCTCTGCCTCCTCTCTCCCCTATGCAGACATGTCTGCCTTCCATCCACAGACAAGCCTGCCCTACATCTACTCGCTTACACATTTGGTAGTTATGTGAGGCCTGGGGATCCAAGCTCAGGCAGCCAGCTTTGTGCAGCCAGCCCTTTTACCCACTGAGTCATCTCCCTGACTCTGTTTTACACAATTTTGTAATTAAGGAAATTGGTCTTGATTTCATGCTGTTTTTGATTCTTATATTCTTTCTCTTTAAGAAGAATCAAAATGATCTCTATGACACCACTTTTTTCCTCATTGTGTGATGCTCTCTATTTTGCCCTTTGTAGGTTCTGAATTTTTTAACAAAGCTGCTGTGCCATTGTGTAAATTAATCACAGAGCTGTGTTTTAAATGTTATGAGGCTCAGAAAGATGCCACAGCCATCAGGGGATCCTGCTCTTACAGATGAATCTTCTTGAGAGTATGTTGGTTTTCCATTGGTCCTTCATTTCAACCAGGCAACCTGCATCCACTAAACAGCTTACCAACCACCGTATGGTTGATGAATTTCTCTTTGGATATTTCTTCTCCTCTCTGTCCTCCTCCTCCTCATCCTCGTCCTCGTCCTCGTCCTCCTCCTCCTCCTCCTCCCCCTCCTCTTTTTCCTCATCTTCCTCATCTTCTTCATTTTTTGGCTTGTCTTTATGGATTTAACATAACATGAGCCTGTAAAACATTTTACAATAAAGACTTTAAAACCCTTTCTCCAGGGCTAGAGAGATGACTCAGTGTTCCAATACTGTGGAAGGTGACCCACATACTCTTTCTATAACACATGTCAGGTGGCTCACAAATATTTGTACCACCAGCTCTAGGGAATCAGATGGCTTCTTCTGGCTTCTGTAGCCATCTTCACTCACAGGCACAACCCCAGACACGGACACATACAAACACCCAGTGTCCAAAGTCAAAACTAAATCTTAAAAATAAACCAATAAAACCACTCTTTCTGAGTGGTCCTCGTGTGGCACTATGCCTCACTCTCTCCTTGGATGGACAGAGGTGAATGTGTTGAGTGTCAGGAATGAAGAAGCAGTATGTTCGTTCCTGTTGGTAAGATAGACATTTGGCTGCTTTGCAAAACAGGAAATCAATCTTTGTCTGTATGTAGCTCACTCTCCTTGCCTTCTCACCCCATTGTCAGGAATGAGGTCATTGCTACACTGTATTCATTTACTCAGTGAACACTGTAAATGCTGTTCTGTGTAAAACAAAGAAAAGTGTGGACTCACTCCACCATTAAAGGAGTCTTCAGTGTCTGGATAAGAAATGACCCAACAGAGTGAATAAACTAATGATAAAATGTTATATTTTACTATTACAAATTACCTTATGATCCAGTGTCATCTTGACCAGAGATGTCTCCAGTGTCCCATTGGATTTGGACAGAAGATAGAAAGGCAGAGGGATGTCAGTTAACTTACAAGAAGGAGCAAAGAGTTGTGGCAGCAGCCACCTTAGGGGACAAGATGGTGCTGGAGGACTCATGCCAGGCTTGGGAGCTACTCTTCTGTCAAGAAAGCAGAGCATTTTTGAGGACATATGCATGTTAGCAACACTAGTCATCGTGGTCCACTGGTGGATACCATGTCTGCTGAGGTCCTTCTGAATGATTCATAGAACCTTCTTTTGGCTGCATCTTCAAGTGCTGATTGGCAAAACTCTCTGCCCTTTTAAGAGGACACTAATATTGACAGATGCATCACCCACCATTCCTACCTCTTAAGTACCTAGATAGGTGACTGAATTTTTAAGTACCTAGTTTTGAGAAGAAAAGGAAATGTAATTTAGTCTCTAGCAAAAGGTTGCATTCTAGAACAATGTTCCCTAAACCATGGAAATGATCCCATGTGCTGGCTGCCTGGTAAAGTGGATGGCGTTTTATAGTAAACACTGCTTAGCCTACTATTGTTTCCATTTATGCAATTCAAAAGCTGGTATCTTCCTTAAATTGTCCTATTAGCTATCTGTGAGACTGTGGTAAGCTTGAATGTTCAATCCATGTTGCATGTACAGTGTGCTGAAATAGACTACATGGTAACCCTTGAAGTATTCATTTCTTTAGAAGTGAATTTCAGTAATCATGGTATGTTCAGGTATGTGATTACTGAGGAATCTGGGTACTTTAAGGAAGAAATGGTTCTTTAGCCTTTTGATTGGCCAGAGGACAGACTTTTACCTGGGCACATTCATTGTATGTAGTGATCAAGGAAATCAAGAGAAACAGCTAAATGGACCTGAATGTAAATATAAGCAACACTATGTAAAAGTGGTATGAGCTTGGATGAGCAACCAATGTTTCAGATTTCAAAATTTCTTTTTTTCATCTTTAAAAATCCCCGCGTGTAAGGGCTGAGATTGCTGCTCATGGGTAGAGTGCTTGCCAAGCAAACACTTAGTTCTGGCTTCCTTCCCAGCCTCTCACAAACCGGGTGTGGTGCTCCACACCTGTAATTCTAGCCCTTGGGTGGTGGAGGCCAAAGGAACAGAAATTCAAGCTCATCCTTGGTTACACAGCAAGTTTAAGGGCAGCGTGGGCTACAAGAGACCCTTTCTCAAAGCAAAACAGTGACCAGATCAACTTACTGCGTTTGTGTGAGAACTTGAAATAAGATACCTAATGCAACCTGCCACAGGGCAGGTGCAAAGTGAGCAGAGGTGAGCACAGGGCAACAGGAGAGGGTGGGGTGGGGTGGGGTGGGGTGGGGGTAGAGGAGACGTCTATTGGGGTATTTCTGCTCTGAAATAGTTGCCTGCCATGGGACTAGTGGTATGGCTCAGTGGACGAAGTGCTTCTCCCACAAATATGAAGTGAATTTACAGCTCCAGAACCTACATTAAAGCTGGTTGAGGTAGCATCTATCATCCCACTGCTCCCATAGAGAGTTATTGGGGGTGGGAGATCAGAGAAGAGAGGTCAGGAGTGATCTTGTGAATCTTGTGAATTTCAGGACCTTCCTGGGTCTTGTGAGTTTTGTTTACTTCCAGAGTCTTATACACCCTCTCTCTACCAGGGGATGTTTCAGTTCTGAGGAAATGGTTATATGGCACTTGGCACTTGGGAAACATAGACATTTCAGGGCAAAATATATTTGATATGTGGGGAGACATGGTATAGTCTTCACAGACTCATTCAGCAACTGGAGCAGGAACATAGAGGAGACCAGAGGAAAGGCAAGGTGACAGCTGAGGTGAGGGTCTGCTGCCGATGTCTTGGCATGGGCTCTGCAGCCAGACTTGTGTTGATTGGATTCTGATCTTGCAATTTCACTTGCATCAGTCTCTTGGAAGTGACTGCAGGTCCCACCCACTGACTCATTGTCCTCCTCTGTAAAATGAAGATATTTATCTAACTTCTAGATCACCATGGGTTCATGAGAATAAACGTAGGTGGCAAATAATAGGACAGGTTAAGAGAGATTCTAAAACAGAGACCCATGAATTCCTGAGAGGCATTTAAAATCTCCAAAATCTAAAAGAACACAGTTGGAATTGATACTACAGAATTGGACTCTGACAGAATGGCCTTGGTGCTATTCACACTCAGCTGTGCATGAATAATGGGGAAGCTGTCAGGCAGTGGGGACCAAGGAATGCCAGGGTCAAACAGGTGGTCAGCCAACCACTATGACTTTCATGGCCAGAGGCCAGGAAAGGGGAAGGTGGAGAAGAGGGTAGGTGTGGGTTAGAGAACTAGAGCAGTGCAGGCTGGTGAAGGTTATGAGGACAAAGGCTTCTGGGAATGTGACATGGAAAGTGGCTAAACCTGGAGAAAAGATGGAGAAGATGTTAGGTGCATCCAGCCAGGAGTTACAGCCAGTGAAGAGTGAGTCCTCATTGGCTCTGAGTTTTACGAAGAAGTCCCATTGTTTGGGAGCACATGGTTGGTGAGGAACCTCCACAGGCAATGAGTAGGGAGATGCTGGTGAAATCGAATGTCAAGCATAAACATCTGAGACGCTTCCATGCTGAACACTAACTGCATATGTATTAAGGCATGACTTAGAGAGGGAGAACCATGTCAACCTGCTACACATCATGCTGAGAATTTTAACACATACTATTCATCTTATCTTTATAGCCACTGCAAAGGAGAGGTCAGTAGTCATATTGTATAGATCAAGAAACAGGACTGAGGGGTCAAGAAATTTATCTCAGATCAGATGGGACTGAGAGGCAAATCTGTATTGTTTGATTCTAAAAGTCTATTGCCTTTCCATATCGTGGATCAAATATGAAAGGGTGTTGAACATAGTTGTACTGGCTAGTTTTGCGTGTCAACTTGACACAGGCTGGAGTTATCACAGAGAAGAGAGTTTCAGTTGGGGAAGTGCCTCCATGAGATCCAGCTATGGGGCATTTTCTCAATTGCCCCTTGTGGGTGGTGCCATCCCTAGGCTGGAGGTCTTGGGTTCTATAAGAGAGCAGGCTGAGCAAGCCAGGGAAAGCAAGCCAGTAAGGAACATCACTCCATGGCCTCTGCATCAGCTCCTGCTTTCTGACCTACTCGAGTTCCAGTCCTGACTTCCTCTGGTGATAACAGCCATGTGGAAGTAAGCTGAATAAACCCTTTCCTCCCCAACTTGCTTCTTGGTCATG
>NW_022196906.1:110843186-110851446 GCF_008632895.1 Mastomys coucha | reverse complement strand
AGCAGCTGAGGCTCGGCACAGTGAGAGGCCATAGAAGGCCATAAGTGAAGGTGCAGCCTCAGTTTGCAGTTGATGGCCTAGGACTGAAGGTGTCATGCAAAGGAGTTGAGGCTTGGTACCGTGAAGACAGTCTATGAGAGGCTATTGGTAAAGCCTATTACAGCAGTGTTTTGGGAATGCCCGTACCAGACAATGACCACCAAGGAAAGCAGCAGCAATGGAGTACAGGCATCTGGAGCCCAGAAGACAAGCTGTGTGCTGCAAAGGGCAGAGCTGGAGAAGTGAACAGTTAAGCCCTTAGAGGATCCTAGAAGATCATGAGTTGGATCCCAGACATTGGTTTTGCTTTTGATTGTGACTGTGCCCTGATATTTTTCCCTCTTGAAGGAAGAATGTATTTTAGTGGAGCCCACAGTTAAGAGACTTTGAATTTTAAAAGATATTGGACATTTTAAATTGATTGAACTTTTAATATGTAAAGACTGTGGGGCTTTAGATCTTGGGGATGAATAAGAAAGTAAGGGTTGAGGCTTAATAGTGATGTGTTTGTGTGTCAAGTTGACCAGGGGTCAATTGTACTGGCTAGTTTTTCATGTCAACTTGACACAGGCTGGAGTTATCATAGAGAAGGGAGTTTCAGTTGGGGAAGTGCCTCCATGAGATCCAGCTGTGGGGCATTTTCTCAATTGCCCCTTGTGGGTGGTGCCATCCCTGGGCTGGAGGTCTTGGGTTCTATAAGAGAGCAGGCTGAGCAAGCCAGAAGAAGCAAGCCAGTAAGGAACATCTCTCCATGGCCTCTGCATCAGCTCCTGCTTCCTGACCTGCATGAGTTCCAGTTCTGACTTCATTTGGTGATCAACAGCCATGTGGAAGTGTAAGCTGAATAAACCTTTTCCTCCCCAACTTGCTTCTTGGTCATGATGTTTTTGCAGAAATAGAAACCCTGACTAAGACAATAGTGAAGAGTCATATACTTGGATGAGGGAACAACAACAACAACAACAACAACAACAACAACAAATAAGTAACCCAAAGATGAAAATCACAAGGCTGTGATCCCCAGTGCCACTTACAGGGAAACTTGGTTCTTACTGCCATCAGCTAAGATGCTAGTGTAATTATTGGCTTTAATTGTCAACTTCTGGTGTAATTATTAGCTTTAATTGTCAACTTGGCACAATCTAGACTCACCTGGGAAGAGTTTCAGTGAGGGATTGTCTTTGTTAGGTTAGCCTATAGGCATGTCTCTGCAAGATTATCTTAATTAAATACATTGATGTGAGAAGACCCAGCCCACTGTGGGTGGCACCATTCCCTAATCAAGGAGTCCTCATCCCTATGATTGGAGAGAGCAAGCTGAGCTTGAGCAAGCAAGTAAGTGAGGGCACATGTACTCATGGCTCTCTGCTCATGCCCATGACAAGACATCCACATCACAGCCTATCTGAAGGCCCTGTATTGACTTCCCTACAATGATGGACTAAACTCACAAGCTGAAATAAACCCCTTTCTCCTTCAAATTGCTTTCTGTCAGGATGGTTATCACAGTCACAGGAATGAAACTCAGACACCTGTTATACAACCCAGTTTATAACCTAAGGTACCATTTTAGAGTTATTACGTGGAAGAATTAGCAAATTGAGATGTCGTTCTGTTTTTTAAAAATTGAAAATATCAGATGAAATAGAGGGAGTGGAATAGACTCTGAAGGAGATATCCCTATTTAACCTTCATTTAAAAAAAAGTGGAGAGATGGCTCAGTGGTTAAGTGTGCATACTAATCTTGCAGCCACCTTTACTCCAGGGGATCCAGCACCCTCTTCTGGCCTCTATAGGTAGTGAACACACACACATACACACACAAACACAAACACTTAAACATAAAATAAATCTTAAAAATAACAACAAAATGGAATGAAAAATAAATAGAAAACATCTGCTCTGGGCTGATGATGGCTGTTTCCCATTCACACCTGCTTCTGATTAAAGGACAGGTGGAAATCCTGCATAGTTAATAATTAATGATGTTCACCAGTTTTCTCTCTGCGCGGCATCCTAACTCAGCCACTTTTAACTGTGCACTCTCATTGTAGATGAAGGAAGAGTGTGACCTCGCGGGTGCCTGCATTTCCTTCTCTTTCTTCCTAGAATTGGCAGTGCAGGAAAGCCAGAGCAGCTGAACCTGTGCTGTGAGCTGTCATTGCATTAGCCGAATGATTAATAACTGTGAGTGAAGACTGAAAAAGAAAGAGGGTCATTTTGGGCTAGAGAGGTAGCTCAGATGGTAAAGCGCTTGCTTGCAAGGATGAGGACCTGAATTTAATCCTGCAAGCCAACATAGAAACAGCTGGGCCTTACATGCACTTGCATTCCCAAGGCTGGGAAGCAGAGGTGGAGACAAGCATCCCGGGGATGGGGGATCACTGGCTACCAGACTAGTGAGAGACCCTGTTACATACAAAAAGATGGATGGTACATGAGAAATGATTGCAAGTTGACTTTTGACCTTGTATACGTGTACTCATGCATACCCATGTGTGCCTGTGCAAACACGCCCCACACACAAAAGTTCATTGTTTTTCAACAAGGACTATTCTGGAAACAAAAGAACATGTTTTCTGTTTAAAACATAGGACAGCAAGTACTTTCTAGATGAGCTGTGGATGGTGACTGATTTGCCCCTCTGGACTCTCATCTTCCTCAGACAGAATGCTAGCTCCTTGCTCTCTAGCACATGAGCATCTGCTCCACCACAGGGGCCTGGTCTTGATGCAGTGCCAGACAGAAGTTTGCTCAGCTAGAACTTCTCTCTGGAAAACTGCTAGTTTGGGGATTCTTTATTCCATCATCAGATTTCATTTGAATTTCCTTTGATCATTTGATCTCTTTCTCCTATAGAGTCTGTGTAGACCCCATGGTGCATAGCGGGACTCAGACCGCTGTCAGGATGGTGTGCTATCGGTGAGCACCATGTGAGGGTCCTGGTTCTGAGCAGCTCATTGTTGTATGTCCTGTGGACACTCTTCCTATCTGTAGGTGTCTACTCTCACCTTGAGTCCTGAGAACTGGAACTGGGAAGTGTTTTGGAGTTGGTTCATCTTTGGAGCCATGGTCCTCAAGAGGACAACAACAGCATAAGACTCCCCCCAGCGCCCAGGGACCTTCTAAGAGATGTAAACTCTAGAGTTTTATTCTATCTACTGCAAGAGGACTTCACTCATTCACTCACAGGGCCAGCCTGCCCATCAGTGCTAGCTACTCCTCTATGACATTTAGGCAGGCATTAAAATTTGAGGACCAGCTTGTTGTTATTTAGAGTGGATCAAATTTGCAGTACAGAATTATAGTACTGTAATGGTACATATCTACCGTTAGCGTGGTGCAAACAATACTTTGTTTGATAGTAGCATACCTAGAAGTGTGTTTTGCATTTGTTTCTCTTATGTCTAAGATCTATAAAATCATTTCTGAACTAGTGAGGTGACTTGGTGGGTAAAGGTGCTTGTTGTTAGGCAGAAGGACTTCAACTTGATCTCTTGGTCCCTCAGGGTGGAAGGAGAAAGCTGATTCCCTCACATTGTGACCTCTGCATGCAAACCATAGTACACACATGCAAGCACGCTATACACACACACATACACACACACTCATGAACACGTGCACTCATACAGGCACATATGTGTACACCTTAAATAAATATAATATATTTATGTAATATCTTATACATACTATATTTATTATATAATTATATCCATTATATCCATAGAATATTTTATTTAAAATAACTTATATATAAATATATTATAATATAAATAATAAATTAAGAAAATTAATAGAATTCCTGATTGTCAAAATATCACCCCTTTTCAAATACTTCCTTCTTCAAAAACTTTGCTTCAGTTTCCACTTGTAGATGTTCTGTTCTGTGTTTCTTACAGGTAGTATTTAAAACAGGAACACTGTCCACCAAGTTCCCCCAGGTCCCTTCCCTTCCCCCAAAGCCAGCAGCCCAGGGGAAGATGGATTTATTATATTCGTGTGTTACTGTTGCCATAGTGGAATACCTACACTCGATGGCTGGACAAAAATGTATTTATTCTCAGTTCTGTATGTTGAAACCAAGCTGTGTACACGTCTGTTTTTAGCATGACATTACTGTGGTGTGTAGATAGCTGTGTGGTTCCCTGTGATTTCTCATGTCTCTCCTCTGTGCCTGACTCGATCATACTCTACCAAGGCCTACTCACATGGTTTCTTTTCTGCCTTACTAATCGCTTTAAAAGGCCCTGTCTCCTACTACTGTGGCTTTCTGAGAGTCTTAGGATGAGGATGCCCGGAGATTCATTTGGAAGGAATATACTTACTTTCGCCCATCACAATTATGTATGCCTTTGGCCATTCATGTATGGCTCAAAGTTCAAAATATGAATTTTTAATAACTTTAACACTTTGTTATTTATTTTACATGTATGTATGTCTGCACAAATTTATTTATACCATGTGCATGCAGGACCCTAAGGAAGCAATAAGAATCCCCTGCAGCTGGAGTATATAGGCCAGGATGAGACAATTTGTGGCTTCTGAAACCAAATACAGGTCCTCTGTAAGAACAGCAAGTGCTCTAAGCCACTTACCCAAGTCTCCATCTCCCCAAACATAAATTTTTGTGGATGTGTGTATGAAATGAGACTGGGGTAGTTTATCACAGAATGATCCCTATCACATTCGAAGCGGGTCACTCCACCTATAAACACATTCCATTAGCGCCCCTAAATGCCAAAAATAAAATGAATGAGCCGCCCAAGAAGTAGGGGAAAAATCCCATTCACTAAATGGATAGTGTTTCATCCATTAAATGGATGTGATACCTTCTTCCCATCTGTGTCCACACAGAAGACATGTGAAAAATGACTTAGCTGAGAGTTCATTGATGGCGGAGACTCCATCTTTAGTCTCTGTCTGTAATTTTTTTTGAATTAATATATACAGTGGGTGATGTGGTGAGGATTCAAAAATAAATTCCCTGTAGAAATATTCTACCAATTTGATGTCTTAATAATGTATGAAGAGCAAACCCATAATAGCAGTTATTTCCCCTTCAACTTTGGCAAATAAAAGAAGCCTTGAGTTTAAATTAGGCTTGTGTATGAAACAATGAACTATGTCAACAAGTACAGTTTAATGTAGATGCAATGTAAGACAAAGGATAAATGCCAGAAGAGTACTAGCCATTCCTTTTACAAATTATGTGTAAAATGTGTATTGAGAAGCTAGTGTAAAAGGACTTTAAGAAGATAATCTCCAACACAGGAATTTTATTTTGAATTATGGATATGATTATTTTGTCTGTGTGTGGTTAAGTGCACATGAGTGCAGGTGCCCAAAGAGGCCAGAGGTGTAGGCTCTGGGGAGCTAGAGTTACAGGACAGTGTGTTACCCATACTGTTACTGATGTGAACAGACACCATGACCGAGGCAACTCTTACAAGGATTTAATTGGGGCTGGCTTACAGGGTCAGAGGTTCAGTCCATTATCATCAAGGTGGGGGTATGGCAGCATCTAGGCAGGCATGGTGCAGGAGGATCTGAGAGTTCTGCCTCTGGTTCTGAAGGAAAACAGGAGAAGACTGGCTTCCAGGAAGCTAGGACAAGGGTCTTAAAGCCTACACCCACAGTGACACACCCACTCTAACAAGGCCACACCTCCTAATACTGCCATTCTCTGGGCTGAACATATACAAACTATCCCAGCCATCTCTTCAGCCTAGCTAGTTACCATTTTAAAGAGGATTCTGAACGTAAGGAAGGTGTTTGAACCCTGGCTGAACTGGGGACTTTGCGACCACATTGGGTAGCTGATGAACATGTACATATATATACAGTGGAGTGGAGCATGCTGGTTTCAAAGAGTGTCCTGCTAGGGCTGTTAGGCACCATCCATGCGGGCTGGGGCAAGCCCACAGGGCTGTTTGTTAGGCACCATCCATGCGGGCTGGGAAACATAGAAAGGCTTACAATATAAGTTCTCTAACTCTATTTCTTTCCACCAAGCATTTCAGCTCCTGCAGGAGCCGGCTGTGAAGAGTATTTTATCTCGGCTTGCTGTAGGAAATGAAGGGATGGCAAAGAGAATTGGATTTATCTGACGCTCCTGGAGCCGGCATGCCCATGGGACCCCCTCGGCTGTCCATTTCCAGGCATTATTTAGTGACACGGTCACATTTTCTAAGGCCAGGTTTTGTCTTCCACTCATGGGTGACAGAGCTGAAGAAAATCTTTGCAAAGACTTAAATCTTGTTCTAAACCTTAAAAAGAGAGGCAAGGTTATATATGTTCACAGTTAACCTTGAGCTTAAAGCATATAAAAATATATACTTTTTTTATCTGACTACATGAGTGTGTGTGTGTGTGTGTGTGTGTGTGTGTGTGTGTGTGTGTGTGTGTAAGTGGTTTGTGCATTTAAACAGAATAGAAACCTGGGGAATAGCTTACAGGTAGAGTGATGGCCCCAGGCACAAGACAACCTTCTAATCTGTCCTCAGTGTAGGCAAAAAGGAGAAATTAAAACTAGCCTTGGATTTATCACGTGTAACAGTTGTTGACTCTGTGGATTGTGGAGAATCCCATGCCTGTTATGCAGAAAGCACCTGTTTGTCATCATGAGCACTCAGGTGTGAACTGTGACCAGCAAGCATTAAATACCATCTCTATTGTTCAAAGCAAACTTTGTGACATAATTAGTATCTCTGAAGCCCGCAATGAAGTTCCTACAACTCTGATGAGTGTGTGCGTGTGCACGTGTGTATGAACAAGCACATGTGCTAGAACAAATGTAGTTTGCATTTTTCTTTTTTTTATTAGATAGTTTCTTTATTTACATGCCATATGATATATCCTCTCCGAGTTTCCCCTCTGAAAAAAAAGAAAAAGAAAAACAAACAAACAAACAAACAAAAAACCTGTTTCCCTCCCCCTTCTCATCATCCCACCCTCTCCTGATTTCTGGCCCTGGCATTCCCCTACACTGGGGCATAGAACCTTCACAGGACCAAGGGCCTCTCCTCCCATTGATGACCAACCTGGCCATCCTCTGCTACATATGCTGCTGGAGCCATGAGTCCCACCATGTGTACTTTTTGGTTGGTGGTTTAGTCCCTGGAAGCTCTGAGGGTATTAGTTAATTCATATTGTTGTTCATCCTAAGGGGCTGCAAACCCTTCAGCTCCTTGGGTCCTTTCTCTAGCTCCTTCACTGGGAACCCTGTACTCAGTCCAATGAATGGCTGTGAGCATCCACTTCTGTATTAGTCAGGCACTGGCAGAGCCTCTCAGGAGAAAGCTATATCAGGCTCCTGTCAGCCAGCACATGTTTGCATCCACAATAAGTGTCTGGACTTGATGACTGAATATGGGAAGGATTCCCAGGTGGAGCAGACTCTGGATTGTCCTTCCTTTAGTTTCTGCTCCATAGTTTGTCTCTGCAACTCCTTCGATGGGTATTTTGTCCTCCCTTTTAAGAAGGAATGAAGTATCCACATTTTGGTCTCCCTTCTTCTTGAGTTTCTTGTAGTTTGTGGATTGTACTTTGTGTATTCAGATAGAATTGAAGACCCAAAATTGAACCCACACACCTATGGTCACTTGATCTTTGACAAAGGTGCTAAAACCATCCAGTGGAAAAAAGCATGTTCAACAAATGGTGCTGGCTCAACTGGCGGTTAGCATGTAGAAGAATTCAAATCGATCCATTCCTATCTCCTTATACAAAGCTCAAGTCCAAGTGGATCAAGGACCTCCACATAAAACCAGATACACTAAAACTAGTAGAAAAGAAAGTGAGGAAGAGCCTCGAGCAATACGCACCAGGGAAAATTTCCTGAACAGAACACCAATAGCTTATGCTCTAAGATCAAGAATTGACGAATGGGACCTCATACAATTACAAACCTTCTGTAAGGCAAAAGACACTATCAATAGGACAAAACAGCAACCAACAAATTGGGAAAAAATCTTTACCAATCCTGTATCTGATAGAGGGCTAATACCTAATATATTCAAAGACTCAAGAAGTTAGACTCTAGAGAGCCAAATAACCCTATTAAAAATGGGGTACAGAGGCTGGTGTCCTGAGCAGACCTTGGGCACAAGCTCTGCAGCCAGTCCCACAACACCCAGAGGAAGCTCCACTCACAAGTGCTCTAACAAGCCCAGGATCACAGGATCCCAGAATCACAGGATCACAGAGACAGCTTGGCTCTGAG
>NW_022196906.1:110837192-110841388 GCF_008632895.1 Mastomys coucha | reverse complement strand
GAAATCTTGCTTCTCCTATCTCAGCCTCTCTATTAGTAGTATTGTTTATTTCATGCTTTTACACTATAGTATGGTTGTCAGAACAGCTTATATATTTCAAAAGTAATTATATAACCAAAAGAAACATAGATGATTAACTAGGGAGGTTGCTTGTAAGAGAACAACAGTGAGACTGAATGCTTTGCTTGACATTTGTAACTCTTGTATCAAGTTTGAAGAAGAGGACTTTATAAGTTACTCTTTCTCTAAGATGAATGCTTTTCCAAATTACCACAGCCAATGAACCAAATTCTTACCCTCACCTAATGTCTGTGCCACCCTCCAAGCAGAACCATTGTTCATTGAAATAGTTGGTGAATGACTTTATGGATAGACCATTTTAATACATACATCATTTCTCTAATGAATGTAGCCTGTTCTCTGTGGGCTGAGAATAAAGTCACTCACTCAAGTCAAATAGCTTTGACTATAGCAGAAAGTCTGTATCCAAAAATCGTGCCTACAATTCATTTCTTGGTGCAGCAGAACTGTCAACTCTCAGCTTAGCTACCTTGGAGGTAAAATTCTTTGGTGATGTGAGGGTCATTGAAGTACAGCCTTATTACAATGAAATCCAATGTCTAAAAATTGTTCTTATTTTTGGCTTGTACCATAGTAAGAGCCAAGATTTTAAACTCTACTAAATAGAAAACAAACAAAAAGACTTTATATATTTATGTTCATTTAAGAAAATACTAGTAGTGATGTATTATTTTGAAATATACAGTTAATGTGTTTGGAATTATTTAAAATTTATATTGAGAAAAATGTATTTTTACTATTGCTGTAGATGAGCATTTACATAAGACTCTTAAATTGATTGTTTTATATCAAACAACTTTTATAAAACTTACTTTTATTGTTATAATGTTTTATACATTTTAAGGAATATGACAAAAAAGATATCATAGGTATTGAAGGGGGGTCTCTGGGAAGAGTTGGGGTACAAAAGGGAAACAAGAATGTGATTTAATTCTATTTACTTAAAACATATTTTTAAATGTTAACAAATTCAGATAAATTGAAATCATGTAACTTTTCTCATCATAATGCAATAAAAGTTAAAAAAAAATGAGGTACAGAGCTAAACAAAGAATTCTCAACTGAGGAATACTGAATGGCTGAGAAGCACCCAAAGAAATGTTCAACATCCTTAGTCATCAGGGAAATGCAAATCAAAACAATTCTGAGATTCCACCTCACACCAGTCAGATTGGCTAGGATAAAAACTCAAGTGACAGCAGATGATGGAGAGGTTGTGGAGAAAGGAACACTCCACCATTGTTGGTGAGATTGCAAGCTGGTACAATCACTCTGAAAATCAGTTTGGCGGTTCCTCTGGACATTGGACATAGTACTACCAGATGACCCAGTTATACCTCTCCTTGGCATACACCCAGAAGATGCTCCAACATGTAATAAGGACACATGCTCCACTATGTTCATAGCAGCCTTATTTATAATAGCCAGAAACTAGAAACAATCCAGATGTCCCTCAACAGAGGAATGGATACAGAAATTGTGGTACATCTACACAATGGAGTACTACTCAGCTATTAAAAACAATGAATTTATGAAATTCTTAAGGAAATGGATGGATCTGGAGAATATCATCCTGAGTGAGGTAACCCAATCACAAAAGAACACACATGTTATGCATTTTTTTTTATTTAGAGAAAACAAGAAAATCAGAGAGAGACAGAGAAAAACCGAAATACAGAGAGACAGACACAGAGAGAAACAAAGACATAAATACACACAGAGATACACACACACACACACACACACACACACACACATACACATACACACACACATACACACACACATACACACACAGACACATATACACACACACAGACACACACACAGACACACACATATACACACACATACACACACACATACACACACACATACAGACAGACACACACACACACACATACACACACAGAGACAGACACATACACACAGAGATACACACACACACACATATACACACACATACACACACACACATACACACACGCACATACACACACACACACACACACACACACACACACACACAGAAATAGACGGACAGAGTTGGATTTACAGCTATATCATCATTTTTGGAAAATAAAGTTATTCCCATTATTTTGTTTACTTAACAAAATAATGTTTTAATTATATTATCATGCTTTCTTCAAGAATGCATCTACTATTCTTTCTTACTATAAAGCATTACTATATATTTTTTCACATATAGCACTAAGATAGGTATCTGAGTTTTTCAGCACAGTAGCACAGCAGAGTCTACAGTAGGACAATAGAGTCTACAGTAGGACAGCATAGTCTACAGTAGGACAGTAGAGTCTACAGTAGGACAGCATAGTCTACAGTAGGACAGATGAGTCTACAGTAGGACAGTAGAGTCTACATTAGGACAGCTGAGTCTACAGTAGGACAGCAGAGTCTACAGTAGGACAGCATAGTCTACAGTAGGACAGCAGAGTCTACAGTAGGACAGCAGAGTCTACAGTAGGACAGCAGAGTCTACAGTAGGATAGCTGAGTCTACAGTAGGACAGCAGAGTCTACAGTAGGACAGCAGAGTCTACAGTAGGACAGCAGAGTCTACAGTAGGACAGCAGAGTCTACAGTAGGACAGCTGAGTCTACAGTAGGACAGCAGAGTCTACAGTAGGACAGCTGAGTCTACAGTAGGACAGCTGAGTCTACAGTAGGACAGCAGAGTCTACAGTAGGGCAGCAGAGTCTACAGTAGGACAGCAGAGTCTACAGTAGGACAGCAGAGTCTAAGAGCACTGATGTTGGGTGTGATTCAGTGTGAGGTGCGCTCAGTTCTAATTGTCTTCACTAGGTTTCAACTTTGAAGGTACTTATGGAAAAAGAATATTGCAGGACTAGCTTTAGAAACCAATGAAGTGGGGCTAGAGAGATTGCTCGGGGCTAAGAGCACTTCTTACAGAGGACCCCATTCAGTGGCTCACAGCCACATGTTCCAGGGAATCTGATGCCCTCTTCTGACCACCATGTGGACTATGCACATATGTGGAAAAGAGGCATATATGCAGGCAAAACATTCATAAAATAAAAATAAAGATGCAAAATAAAAATAAAGAGAGACAGAGAATCAGATGCTATTTTTTAAAACTCCTTTAAATACAGTGAAGAATTTTTATCTTAAGGATTCCATACCAGTTGTGCATTAGTTTTATATATTTTGAACTGTCTCTGTCTCTCTGTCTGTCTCTTCTCCTTCTTCTCCCTCTCCTTCATCCTTCTCCTCCTCCATCCTCCTCCTTTCCCCCTGTTTACTCCTTCCCTCCCTCCCTTTCTCTCTCCCTTCTTTTAATCTCTTGAATACTGTGTTACTGTGTTTTCAACAGAATGAGACAGTTTTTGCCTCTCCTTCTTTCCCTCCTCTTTCACTCCCCTTTATTCTCCATCACAAACATTGTTCCGTTAAATAACTCTATCCGTGCTACATCCCGATTGCAGCCCTCCTTCCAGTCTCCCCTCACCGTCTCTTCTCCATCCCTTCTCCTTTACCTCTGAGGAACTGGAGGTCCCTGCTGGGGAGCCAACCCACCCTGGCACCTTAAGTCACTGCAGAATTAGGTATGTCCTTTCTCACTTAGACCAGACTAGACAGCCCAGCTAGAAGATCAGGATCCACAGGTAGGCAACAGAGTCAAAGTAAGTCCGCCCTGCAGCTGTTCGGGGACCTGCGTGAAGACAAGCTGCACATGTATTACGTATGTGCAGGGAAGGGTGCTAGATCCAGGCCTTGCATGTTCTTCTATTGGTGGTTCAGTCTCTGGCAGCCCCCAAAGGTCCATGGTTAATTGACTCTGTTGGTCTTCCTGTGGAGTCCCTGTCCCCTCTGGGTTCCTCAATCCTTCCCCCAGCTCTTCCACAATACTTCCTGAGCTCTGTTAAATATTTGGTATGGATCTCTGCATCTGTTTCAGTCAGCTGCTGGGTGGAGTCTCTCAGAGAACAGTTATGCTAGGTTCTTGCCTACCAAGCGAGGGTGACAGATATAAGCATAGCTTGAGGTTTCAAGGTAGCTGAAGGAAGAAGGCAGGCCAGCGATGTGTCCATATGGGTCCTCTGAGGACAGTGAGCACGTCCCCCAAACACACACACAC
>NW_022196906.1:110810400-110836830 GCF_008632895.1 Mastomys coucha | reverse complement strand
TCCCCCAAACACACACACACACACACACACACACACACACAGGCCAGCGATGTGTCCTCTGAGGACAGTGAGCACATCCCCCAAACACACACACACACACAATTGGCAAGGGTTGCTACTGCATTCATTTATGCCCATAACACAGAAGGTACCAAGTGTCCAGGCCAGCAGTGACAAATATAGCTGTCAACAGTGTCTTCATGCATTGCCTCTTTGTGACAAGACTTTGACCGAGGATAAGGCATCAGGATCTCACAGTGTGTCCTTGTGAATCCACAACCTGTACAGTCACAGTGGTAGTTGTTTCTTCCATCCACACATAGATCTCCATGGAGATATGGCTGAACTACACATTCATCAAGTTGAGTTCATGGTGGTCTCCAAGGAATCCGGGTGCACAGTCAGAGAAGTGAGCCCCAAGAGCATCCTGTCATGTGGTTCCACATAGAAACAGCTGGGATACATATTCATCAATTTCCAGCTCACATTTCACACCAGAATACTCTTAAGGACAGACACACAAACATTTTTTTTAAGTACACATTTTCCTGAGCATCCCATACCTAGTGAGCATCTGTCTGCTTGGTACCTACTGAGCATCTGTCCGGGCACCGATGTGGAACTTGCTCCTCTGAAGACAGCACTGAAGTAAGATAGTATAGTTTACTGGCCATTTTCTGTGGGGGGGGGGGTCTCAAAAAACACCAGGGCTGGCAGAATAATAATTCAAATGAGGCAAGAGGGAGATCTGGTTCAACAGGCTCAGTAGCTGATGTTGGTTCAAACTTCTGAAGTCTGATGTGGGTAGTTTATTTTATACATACTTAAGTATGGTCCAATTTGTAAACACTTCCTGGTGTAACACAATGAGGCATAATTACACATCACTTTACTCTGAATACATACAACTTTTTTCATGAAGATGAGTTCTAAAGATGTGTGTTAAAGGGCCAAGGGAGGAACTGGTGTGGTCTGTCTTACAGAGAGTGTAGGAGACTTCTTGGCTGGGTGCCATCTCCAATCATGGTTGTAGGAGTTTGGGGAGCAAAGGTGGATGGGGGGGTTGGCTACATGGATAGTTTAATGGCCACATAGATTATTAAGGATCTTTGATCCTGCTTGTGAGAGCTTGGTATGTCCAGGCCCAACAGATAACACAAGGATCACGCGGTTATTAGCCACTGCCAGGGTGGATGGGTTATAGAGCTCTCTCTTCCTTTGAAGATGACCCTGTGTGTTCAACATTCCTGATTCCCCTCCTGCTCTATGTGAACATAAGGACCTTTGTGCTCCCCCAGATTTGCCCCAACAGATTGAGGATGAACTAGAATGTGAACAGGATATGCATGGGAATTGATGCCTGCAATCGTAGTGCTAGGGAAACTGAGGCAAGAATACGTTTAGTTCTGGGCTAGCCTGGAAATATATTGGAGAGGAAAGAATATGATCACAATACATTATATGAAAAAAATTGTTAAAAAGAAAGTAATAGGAAAATGAAGGCTGTGTATGTAGCAGTGGTAGAATGAAAGCCAGCTTGCACAGGAAAGCCTCAGATTTCTTACTTAGCCAAGGATGTCTCAGGATGGCCTCGGATTTCTTATATAGCCAAGGATGTCTCAGGATGGCCTCGGATTTCTTATATAGCCAAGGATGTTTCAGGATGGCCTCGGTTTTCTTATATAGCCAAGGATGTCTCAGGATGGCCTCGGATTTCTTATATAGCCAAGGATGTCTCAGGATGGCCTCGGTTTTCTTATATAGCCAAGGATGTCTCAGGATGGCCTCGGATTTCTTATATGGCCAAGGATGTCTTGAGCTTGTGATTCCCATGGCAACCCTTGGCATGGCAGACATGCACCACCACCCCTTGCAGCTCTAGGGATTGAACCCAGGGCTTTGTGCCTGCTGGCTAAAGACTCTGCAGAGCTTCACACTCACCCCTACTGACCACATCTATCTCCTAGTGGACTATTTTGAGAACTGGAGTTTTCAGGGACGGGTCCTCTGAGAGGGGTGATCGGAGAGAACAGTGTGAGGAAGAGCTAGTACACAAGCAGCTACTCTGCCTCTCATGCTGCCCCCAGCGCTGCAGGCAAACCCATCAGCCCTCAGAACAGCCCTTCAAGGAGGACAGTGGTCCTCTGAGCAATCATCCACTGCTCATGGGATTCCGATTTGTTATCTATTCATTAAGTTTATTGGTTTTTTTATTCTGTGTATACAAGTGTTTTGCCTGCATGCATTTCAGTGCACCACATGTGCCCCTGGTGATGGTTGAGGTCAGAGAGGATGTAGGATCCTCTGGGACTAAATAATAATAATAATAATAATAATAATAATAATAATAATAATAATAATAACAATAATAATAATACAGTTTTATATAATAATAATAATTATTATTTTGCAACAGGGTCTCATGTATTCTAGGCTGACCTTGAATTACCCATGTGGCCAAGGATGACCTTGAACTCTTGATCCTCCTGCCCCCAACTCTTGCCTGTTGTGACTGCAGCAATATAACAACATATCTGGTTAATGGGTTGCTGGAGACTGAATCCAGACTACTGTTCATGCCAGGCACACATTCTCTCAACTGAGCTAAATCCCCAGCCTGTAACTTCTTAGTTTTACAGAAGGAGATGTTGTGGCTGTGAGGAGCTGGACTAATGTCCAAGATGGCAGCAGAGGTCTGAGTGAGAATTGGTCACAGACCCCAGCCTACCAGCATGCCTTACTGTGGAGGTGCCCAGGTGGTTCTGTGTGTTGCTTCCCTCCATGGAGACCTGTGCCAGCCTGATGGGCATACCCCTGTAGGCCCAGTCCATGCTCATCAACAGAAGCAGAGTCTCAGGAGTATCTGATACAAAGGTACCCTCGTGTGAGAGTGGAGCTCACCCTCCCAGACGCACCCATGCCACATAGTGTGTGCCCCTATGTTCACTTTGTTCATGAAGGTCATGTGAGTGTCTTCACTGGGTTGCAATAACATAGAGCTTTGTTCTCTCTCTCTCTCTCTCTCTCTCTCTCTTGCTTTCTTTCACTCTCTCTCTTTCAGGTATGGAAAAATCGTATCCACAAAGGCAATTCTTGACAAGAATACAAATCAATGCAAAGGTAGGTGTGAACTCCTCCACCCCGAGCGAGCTCATGTCCATACCCTTCAGTTGGTGGCACCTCCAGCAGCACAGGACCACGGTGTGCAGTGCAGACAATGTCACAGGAAGCCCGTGTGATGTTGTCAGTACTTTGATGGGTTGTTCTCCTGGTAATGTTGCTCATTAATTTTTTTCATTAACAAACAAAATGAAAATCACAAATCAGGACAAGTATCAAATTGTTTCAACAGAAAACTAAATTACCTTCTAACAACTTGGGGTTGGTCTAATTCGAATGCTATTATCAATGATACAAATTGATTTCCTATATAAAGATGAGGTGCACAGGGGGAAATGGTCCCGGGCAAATTATGCTTTAATTTCTCTGTTCTTCAGAGCTCTAGCAAAATTTGTTGACAGGAATGAATTTAATGATGGGCCAATTGGATCTATGCTTTGGCTATAAATATCTCACAAGATTTCAAGGTATTATTAAGTTAGGTTTTTTTTTCTCCCCCACTGGAAATATTCCAGAATCATTTGACAGTATCTGTGGCTTCTGTTTCTTCATGTCTGGAATCTCACACCATGTTTAAAGCTTACATTAAATTATCTGCATAATCTATATGGTCACTGCTACATGACTTGGTTTCGACTGCAAAATTAGAATGGTTCTTCTCACATATATTAGTTCTTACCCTTAATCCAGTATTCACTGAAAGACTGAAATCAGCACAATGGGTGAGCCAGAGTATGTGTCAGTGTTAGCAAAGGACATTCATGTCCTCCGAAATGTACCCTGACCTTCTGAGTAATGGTGGTCAGACTCATGTCAGGAGCCTTTCAAAGGAGAGTTACTTGTCTCTGATCAGCTCAGAACTACATCAGGAACAAGCAGAGAATGCCAGCTTGTAAGTTCTGTCTCTAAATACTTCAACTTCCGGTTGAAAACAAACACATCCTAAAATGAGAGAGCACAGAAGCTTGCCTGCAGTCTCAGCATCAGGAAGGCAGGGCTGGGGCGGGGGAGGGGGTGGTCCATTGAGCAGGCTGGCTGGCTAGACCTGCTGGTCCTGTGAGGTCTGGGTTCATATAGATCCTGCATCAGTAAAGGTGGGGGAAAAGAAACCAAGGAAGGCGCCCAAGACACATGCCTTGGGTTTTCACAAGCACACACACACACACACATACACACACACACACACGCATGCACACACTCGCGCGCACACACACAGGCACACACGCGCACACGCGCACACACACAGACACACATGCACAAGCACACACACACACACACGCATGCACACACACGCATGCACACACACACACACGTACATGCACACCCGCACACACACCTGACACACCCGCACACACATGCACACGCACACACACACACGCAGGCACACACACGCGCACACACACAGGCACACAGACACACATGCATGCACACGCATATGTACATGCACACCCGCACACACACACCTGACACACACACACACGCATGCATACACACGCATGCACACAGGCACACATGCATGCACACGCATATGTACATGCACACCCGCACACACACACCTGACACACGCACACACATGCACACACACACAGACACACACGCACGCACACACACACGCATGCACACAGACACACATGCACATGCACACGTACATGCACACCCGCACACCCGCACCCGCGCACACACATACCCGCATACACACATGCACACACACATGCACACGTACATGCACATGCACACACACACACACACACACACACACACACACACAGAAGTAAATCCCAACCTCCTCGGGAGGACCACTGCAGCACTAGCGTCCCTGTGAGCATGGTGAGTAGATCCCAGAAGGAGCTGCAGGATACTGTGGAGGAGAATGTTTCTTTCTTGGGAATGAAAATTGTAAAAATAAGAAAGCAAGGGATGACCAGGAAAGTCAGATGCTCAGGGAAATTTTACAACTTAACAACTGTATGTACCCTTGCAGTTATGATGTAAAATTACACCCAGGAATGTTACTGTAGTCAGTGGGAAGAGGCAGAGTTTTGGAGATTTTAAAAACTGTATCTGTTGGATCTTAGTGACTGAGAGCACTTGCGGGAACCTGAATTCAGTTCCCAGAACCCACATGTTATCTCACAACTGTAACTCCAGTCCGGAAGTGTCTGATGACCTCTTCTGGCTTCCGTGAGCATTGAATATAATTGGTGGACACACAGACACACACACACACACACACACACACACACACAGACACACGTACATGCAGGCAAAATACTCAAACACATAAAATAAAAAGAAAAATTTTAAATAAAACAAAAGTCAAATTGTATCCTGTATACAACGTGGGCCTCTTATTAGTAGTTGTTTTTGGCAATCATACTTTGATTCTGTGTATTTCAGTAAAGATGTTTTAGAAAAAAAAAATGAATAGAGCTGAATTACTGACTAAGAAGTAGAGAATGTGTATCCATCTTTCTATCTATCATCTGCCTGCCTGCCTGTCTATCATATATTTGTCCATCCACCCACACGTTATCAACCTATAATTCTATAGGGGAGGAAATGAGTAAGGTGTCACCCTGGTTCCTAACACCCTAGTAGGATGGGGGTGACTGTGAGAGATTTCAGAATTTTCTACCAGTAGATACAAATAGGACAATTGTATTTGAGAAAAAATGCTGATAATTGCTTATAGTGCCCATGGAAAGTGCTGGAGAAGAAGGGACTAAATGTGAGCTGGCCAAGGTGCAAGGACTTGATTAAGCCAGTCACTGAGGGGAATGAAGAAGGGTGTTAGAGTCCTTCAAAAGGGAAAGAAAGAAAGGCCAGAAAAAGAACCTCATTTGGAAAGTCGTGTGGAGAAATAATGAAATTAATACCAGAGACCCAGGTGGAGAAGGGAAAGGGTCTTGTAAGATCTGATAATAAAAGAATCTAAGTTGTAGAGTCTCAGTGTGGGTGGCATGAAGACTTTACTTGCTGGTCCTGTGGAAGGAGGGGTGTTGTGGAAAAGCAAAAGCAAGCGAGCAAGCAAGCAAGCGAGCGAGCAAGCCAGTGAGCAAACCAGCAAGCGAGCAAGCAAGCAAGCAAGCAAACAAGCAAGCAAGCGAGCAAACAAGCAAGCGAGCAAGCAAATGAGCAAGCAAGTGAGCAAGCAAGCAAGCAAGCAAGCAAGCAAGCAAGCAAGCGAGCAAGTGAGCAAGCAAGTAAGCAACTGAGCAATCAAGCAAGCAAACAAGCAAGCAAGCGAGCAAGTGAGCAAGCAAGCGAGCAAGCAAGCAAGCGAGCCAGCAAGCAAGCAAGCAAGTAAGCAACTAAGCAATCAAGCAAGCAAGCCAGCAAGCAAGCAAGCAAGCAAGCCCTCAATCTTGAAGGGCGGAGGGGATGACTCAGTGTGTAAGAGCCCTTGATGTTTCTGCAGAGGATTCAGCACCAAACTGTTGGGCTGTGTACCACATCCTGCAACTCCAGCTCCACGGATCCTCTGTGGACACTTGCACACATATGCACACACAGAGACAAATGCATACACATATACATAAACATAAGTAAGAATGAATGTTAATATGGATTATTATAATCACATAATAATAAATAATAATATTGATTAAGAGGACTATAAGGGGAATAGTGTCCACAGAACAAGTTAGGCAGCCACAAGGAATAGGAAAATGTTAGCAATTTACAATGATAGTTTATGTGCATTTAAGTAGCAGATGTAGCAAGCACAACATCCATGCTGGTTAATGTTAATGTGCCCATCCATCCCTCTTAGTGATGTCTTCAATTAGCAAAGCCTTTCACAAAGTCCTTGTGGAAAAAAAGCAGTGAAGGGCATAATTTTGATATCATTATGACACATAAAAGATTTTCTTAAATACTTTGTCCAAACCCGTCTTCAAAACTATGACCATCTATCTATGCCTCACAAGGCTGACCCTTCTTCTTCTGTATTCAGAGAAATACAGATAATAGGAAACTGCTGGTTTCTGAGGCATATAAAACTAGTATAGCTATTAAAATGGGAATCACGAGGGCTACAGTGTCAAAACCCTGGAAAATATTTATGGTATGGAGGTAAATCAATATAAAAAGAATATGGAGATGAACGCATTATACATGGAGAGGTACCAACACTTGGGAGCTGTGTATATGACTACAGTGGAGTCTTAACTCTCAGGTGTAGTGGCTTCTCGGCTGACCAGCTATGTAGCTTAGGCTCAGTCACACAGCCTCACTGAATCCTGTGTATGAAGAGCTAACAGTGACAGAAAGGGCTTGTACACAGTGAATTGTGATGATACATACAGACGACACATACAGAAAAACCTAGACAGTACTTCTTATGACAGAATGTGCACACATATGCACACACAGAGACAAATACACACCTATACATAAACATGAATAAAGATAAATGTTAAGACTTAAAATGTAAGAGGACCTTAAGAGAAATAGTATCCACAGAACAAGTTAGGCAGCCACAGGGGACAGGAAAATGTCTACAGTATTCATGTGCTCTCAATTAAACACACACACACACACACACACACACACACACACACACCACTTCACAAAAAAAAATTCTAGCAACTTATTTTATTTATTTGTGTCAGTGCTATGGACATATATGTGTGTGTGCATGTGCACAGCTGTGCATATACTTGTGGGATGTCAGATGTCTTCCTTGGTTGCTCTCTATCTTATGTTTAATACAGGACTCTCACCAAATCTGTAGCTCACTGGTTCAGCTGACTGGCTGGCCAGCAAGCCGCAGGACCAGCAAGCTGCAGGGACACTCCCGTCTCTGCCCCTTGAGAGGCATGTTAACATTTTCATAGGTTCTGGGAAGCAGAATGCAGATCCTCTCATTTGTACAGCAATCGCTTTACCCACTGACCATCCCTCCTGCCCAGGAGGCTGCAATGTTTTTGTTTGTTTATTTGTTTGTTGCGATCATGTGTGTGTGTGTGTGTTTGTGTTGTGTGTATATGCGTGTTTCATGTATGAGGACACATGTATCTGAAAGTGCGTGTGAACCTATGTGTGCTTGTTTATAGAGGCCCAAAGCTGATGTCAGGAATCTGCCTTAATCGTATCTACTCTATTTAGGGAGATGAGGTCTCCCAGTTAAACACACACACAGCTAGCTAGTTAGCTTTCTCTGGGGAATCTGTTGTCTCTTTATTCCTAGTGCTGGAACTACAGATGGATCACCACTCCTACTGTGAGTCCTGAAGATTCGAACTCAGGTCCCTACACTTGGACAGCTAAGTTCGTTACCCGCAAAGTCCAGGGTGACATTAGAAAGGAAAATTGTGTTAGTGGAGGACCACAGCTATTTGCTATTTTAATATTTCTTTGAATCTATTTTGTGGTGTTTTAAAGACAAAAATAAATGTAGCACCCAGAACAATTCAGCTGATTTCAATAGTGTTTTTTGTTTCCTTTTATATATATATGTGTGAGTTTTGAACAACATGTCTGTTCACCCTATGCATGCAGTACCCAAAAATGCCAGAAGAGGGCATCAGGTCTTCTGGGACTGGTGTTAAAGAGGTTTGTGGATTTCCATGATGGTAGGGAGAATGGACCCCCATATTCTTAACCACTGAGCCATCTCCCCAGCCCAGAGGTAGTTTAAATTTTGTCTATATGTTAGTTGGTCTATAAAACCTCAGAAACTCATGGCCATTCATGATCTTGTTTTGTCAACTAATCTCAGGTGTAATTGAGTTTGAAGAATACAATTTACAGTTTATGGTTTAAACAGTAAGCAACTGTTGAGTCTTTTATGGCCACTTTCTTAGGAAAAGATGAAAGTCTGGGAGGTGTCTGGATTTTTGTCTGTAAATTGCTAAAATCATGGAGGGTGTCATTAGATGGCGCAAATTGGATTTAATCTCCACATTATAACCTTCCCTCTAGCCAGAGGCTAGGCAACCAAAACAGAAGACAATGATTTTTTTTTCTTTTTTTTTTCTTATTTATTTATTTTATTTTATTTTTTATATGTCGTCAGTTTTCCATAAAAGGCTACACAGGCTGAATGAGTGTCCTCAGGTTTTGAAAGGCATGAGAAAAATATGCTTGTTAGTCACCTTCAAGATGCAGATGGAAGGCATGAGCTGGCCTCCATGTATCACTCCCCAGGCTCTGGCTCTGCCTTAGCTTCTAGAAGACAGCTCTTTATTCTTTTTAGGTCCCATCTGCAGCCGGGACTGCTAGAGATCCGAACTCAGGTCTTCATGCTTATGTAGGAGATATTTTATCTACTGAGCTATCTTCCCACCATATGTTTACATATTTATTTATTTATTGAGACAGGGTCTTGCTCTGCAGCTCTGGCTGACCCAGAATGCAAAGATCTGCCTGCCTCAGCTTCCCAAGCGCTCGAATTCAACGATGTGCAGCTACACTCAGCTTCCATGCTTGTGTGCTTTAAAACTCTTTCTAGTGCGTGGATGGGAAACTGTAGATTGGAGTAAGTTTAGAATGAGTCAATAAACTTTTCGTGTCTGTCATAGTTGCTAAGGAGGCTTATTGATACAGGACATTCGGGAAGGGCAGAATCTGGTGAAAAGTCCCCTGAGTCTGAAGGGAGGTGGCTTAGTTGCTCATGCTAGGTCAGGTGCGGCCGAGTGTGAAGTAACCCCTTCATCTGGAGGGCCCCAGGAATAAGACCCACACAGAGCAGGGGCGTTTCTTCGTGCATGCAGGACTGCTTAATCCAGCCAGGTAGCATGGCCACCCCGAGGTCCTTCATACAGAAACGGCTCAAGCAGAGGAGGGCGGCTGGCAGCATGCGGTGGAGAGCTTTCCTCAAGTGCCTTTTATTTTCTGAAATCAATCCTGCACAAAAATAAATGTTCTGTGAAATTTATGAGTCTTAGGAATTGCATTTTGAGGGGACCAGGTACCTCCAACCAGGTGGGCTCACAGTCTATTGAGCAAGAGGCTCATGAAAGAAAATGGTGTGAAAAACACATCTATTCAATTTTCAAATAATGGGATTAGATTACAAAGAGAAATAAATAAATGAAAAGACCAAACAGTCTCACTTCGGACAAATACTTTTCCCTGTGTGACAATAGATGTGTGGTAGTTCTTGGGGATCCTCTTGGGGCTCCCTCATCTACTCTGACATTGGTCTGACACCTTGTCACAGACAGCATGCATGTTTGCATGTGTGCATGCACTTTAGTGGGTATTGCGATCAGCTCCCAGTCTTATTTCCAGAAGGTTAGATCCTGTAGAGACTCCAGTGACTTCCATCAGGCCAGCCCACTGTTCTGTGGCTTTTTTTTTTTTTACACAGATATGTCCAACCCTCTGACACCTTAACACCTTGTCATCCCCAAAGCTCACATTCAGACATCGTGCAAATGATGCACCGCAAACAAACAAACAAACAAACAAACTTGCAATATTCTAAGTAGGTTTAAAGGTTTATAATTTTGTGCTGGGTCACATTCATAGAAATCCAGGGGGCATGCAGACCAGGGGCCATGGGATGGACACACCTCTACAAACTCCCCGAGGCTGGCTGCGAAGCCTGTATAATGTGCTCAACCAGACAGCTCAAGGCTATTTCTCTGCCCAAAGCCATCCTTGTGCATTGTCAGTTTCTGGTGCCAGGATACTAAAATTGTTATTGTTGTTTATTCAGTGTTAACTTGAGAACTTTCTAGAATAAACGAGGTAAGTTCTCCATGTTTAAGGAGTCACATGCTTGCTCCGCTCTTTTACAGACCGCTACGTACATAGCGAACTCTGTTAGGCGAACGTGATAAAACGTAACTGCAAACATTAAGTTTAACAGGAAGTATTGGTGTTTTAATCGTGGATTTTTTTTATATGACAGCATTTAATACTGTTTCCCACTTCCCAGTTCTTTTGTACATGAAGAGATGATATGATTTATTAGCCAAATTGTAATAGTTACAATGAAATATTAAGTAGCTTAAAATCAGGCTGGTAGAGAGTTATGTGGTCTTCAGTCATAACCATGATGTGACTTGCTGGCCCACTATTTTTGATGTTTAACAGTTATCCTGTATATGTGTGGGGGTCTATATGGCAGTATGTATATACCTTTGTGCTGAGTTTGTATTCTTTATCTAGTGTGTATATACCTCCAGCCCCATGTGACACTTCTTATTCCTGGGCTCTTCAGTCCACAGGGCAAATTTAGGGGCTACTGTAATTCCAGGGCCTTACTTTCTCATGTGGGAACCTCTGAGTCACCTCAGAGGAAACCCCAAGTCTTATGAGAAGTATCAAGATGCCAAAGGCATAGTGACAAATGTGTTTCACTGAACTAGTCTCTGAAAAAAATCACTTATAAATCAGAAGATTTATTTTATGACTTAGAGTTCATCCCATTTTCTGGATCAAGTATCCATTTTTGTTCTTCTATAATTATATAAATATATGAGAGATTCTAGATATGAATCTACATTGAAAGTAGTATGTAAAATTTGATCATGTACAGAAATAGTTTATATATCTCTGTAAATTTATTAAAATGCCAATGTTGGGCCTGGATCAATGTCTCAGTGGCTGTGGGTTCTTCCTGCTCTCGCTGGGACCCCAGGATTAGCTCCCGGCATCCACACAGAGGCTCACAACAGGTGCTAACTCTGAGTGCTCTCGCCTGGCTTTCATGCCATCCTGCACACAGGCATATACATACACCAAGGCACATACATACACATAAAGTAAGGAAACAAATATAATTTTAAAAATATGCCAATATTCAGTACCATGTTAGCAAGAAAATTCTCAAATACAAAGAATATTTTCAGATGTAAAATGGGGCCTTAGGTTCACAGCAGAATGCTTTAACAGTCAATTAAGGGTCTGGGTTGCATCCCCAGGCATAGGGGAAAATAAAAAAAAGTAGATGCACTCCTGAGACTTTTCTAATGATACTTACACCAAGGGATTATGAAGATAGTATTAACATTCCTTGCAAAAGTTATTCAATATTTATGAACATTTTTTTCCCTCGACTGTCAAACGAGCCTATGTGACAAAACAAAACTGAAAACTTTTTGGTAAGTTGTAGGTGCACAGGTCAAGTGAACCCCTCTGTGGGTTCAGTCTTGGGGTTCTGCTTGTGGGAACTGAGCCATAGACATTAGGAGCGCAGTACAGGTCTGCGCTTGCGCTAAGTGTAGAAGCCATGTACGTCTCAGGCTTTGCCGTTAGCTCCATCTCTTGCAATGCGGAAAGCGTGTTTCTTCCCTACGTTTTGCAGTTGGCTAGAGAATAATACCAAGGCCAGTGAGCTTGATGTCTGCGAGCACGTTCCCTCACAGTGGCGGGTGGTGGAATTCATTCTGATCGAGTTGGATGGGTCCTGGAAAGAAAATATTCCTTTGTTCACACTCTGTGATCTTGGCCACTCTGCAGTGTCCTTTCACAAGTTCAAAGGCACAAAGAGGAGCAAAAGCCTTCAGATTCGTGCTTCATGGCCGTGCCATCTGTGTTGAGGCAGAGTGCATTTAGGGTGGGCTCCATAGGCACGCGGTTTGAGGCTTGCCCTGCACACATTAACTTATTGGTTAATCTCACTGCTATGGAACCAGGCGCTTCCCTTCCATTCAGTTTAGATGTGTAGACTCAGTATAAATGAGGGGATTTGTTCTCAGGAGCACAGCAAAATACAAGAGTTAGAAAGCTGTAAAAACCATAAACTGACTTTGAAGCATGCATATGTCATTTGTCACCATTTAACAGGTAGCTATTATCTGGCTGGACCATTTCTTTCCCCACAAAATATTGTAGCTAAAATATTGTAGCTAAAATATAGAATCATTAACAACCCTCTGTATGCTGGGAAAGAAGAGACCTGTGTGGCTTGTAGTCAAATTCTAAATCTGTTGAGGAGGCAGCCCACTCTATTGTATTATTTATTAAGATTCTGTATTTGTATGACCAAGGTGGATGTGTATGTGTGTTGTGTAAGTGCACATGGGTGTGTTTGGGGGGGCTGGCGGGGGGGTGACCATGTTTTTGTGCATGCACTGAGGCTCAAGAGGGATACTGTGTATCCTGCCTTTAGTCTTCTTGTGTTGAGACAGGGCTTCTCACTGAGCCTGGAGTTAGGCTGGCAGCCAGCAAACCCCAGTGCTCCTCTGTCTCTGCCTCCATAGTGCTGGGGTTACAAGCACAAGCCACTTCCAGCATTTCATGTGGGTGCCAAGGGGTTAAAAATTCAGCTTGTCATGCTTGAACAGCAGGAACTCTTACCCAGCGAGCCACCTCCCTACATTCCCAGTCCCAGTGTGTTTTAATTAGTATACATCCAGTTAGATGTGCGACTCATTCTGCTGATGTCAGCCCCCACAGAGAAGGCAGTGGAGTCCCTGAAGCTGATGAAGAAGCTTCTCTGTCTTTAGTGAGATACTGAACCCTAATAAACCATCAAGCTGCCAATCATGGCCATTGCCACTGTCAGAAGTTGTCCTGTATGGGAAAAACTCAGAGGCAGGACAAAAGATTTCAGGGACACCACAGGCAGAGAAGACGGTGAGTTTTCTGTCCAAGGTGATGTGTAAAACCATCCAGAGTTAGGATGTAAAGAGTGAGGTCAAATGGCAGGATTTGGTGAGACACACAAGACCCTTTGGAAATCATGTGACTAGGAGTTCTATGTCTAAAGTAAAATAAAATTTTAAAAATGTTAACTGATGATATAAAATACAGAGATTCCCCGGAAGAGTATTGAGATAGTGTGATTTGTGAGGCTGGAGAGACAGCTCAGTGGCTATGAGTAGGTACATGCAAAAGACCCAAGCTGAGACCCCAGGACCCATATGTGGCAAGTCACAGTTGTCTGTAACTCCAGCTCCAGGGGACTGAACACCATCGTTTGGCCTCTAAGAGCTAGCACCTGATCACACATGATATTCACTTGTGTGTTCATACACACACAACAATAAAAATAAATCTTTAAAAGTTGCTGGGCGGTCGTGGTGCACACCTTTAATCCCAGCACTTGGGAGGCAGAGGCAGGCAGATTTCTGAGTTTGAGGCCAGCCTGGTCTACAGAGTGAGTTCCAGGACAGCCAGAGCTATACAGAGAAACCCTGTCTTGAAAAACAAAAACAACAACAAAAAAAATCTTTAAAAGTTAAAGTGACCTGAAATTTTTCAAAGAGCCCATGAGATCATCTCAATTGATGGAGGGTTCAAGACTAGAAAACCCCTAATTTTATCTTTAATGAATAAAGAATTGTGAGAAATATTGTATTCTTTCACAGGGACGTAGGTGATTAAATTAAGAAGGAGATGGTGAGAGCAAAACCTAACTAGTGTAAAATTCCTCCCAAGTTTTTCTTCTTTCCCCCATGGTTTTGTCTCCTTTACTTGTGGTCCTGAGGCTTGTGCCTACCTCCTTATTCCTGTGGCCAAGCATTCTCCCACCCAGCTACTCAGCTACACACCCATCTCCTCCCCCATTGCTTTCTTAAAGAAATGAGATCTATTCCAAGTGGACTGTAGATATGTGTATATACAACTCATATTGAAAATTATTGTATCTCCTATACATATAGATTCACTTGTGTTTGTCATGGTGATGCACAAAGATCACATGTGGAAAATATAATTTTATTCTGAGAGAAGTTAAATATTTATTTCAATGTTTTCCTTAAGGTTTTCTATTTTAGCTTAATGAAATATAGTTCTCAAAAACAAAACAATAAAAACAAAAAGCAAAAAATACAGCCTGCTTCTTGCTGAGAAGGCTTCTGTTGTGTGGCATGCCCTGGAGATGTCCTGGGGGAGACTTCCTGCTGCTGCAGGTCATTGTCAGGCTCCTTGGCTTTTCTTCTTTGGGGAGAACTGATCTAAGACAGCAGTGTGTTTGTAATGCATGTATGATAACTACATAGAAGCTTAGTGGGGCTGAAGAGTTGGCTCGGCATTTAAAAGCACTGGTTGCTCCATAGAGGAGCAGGGTTCAGATCTCAGCCCCCATCTAGCAAGCGGGGTATCCCACAGCTGCCTGCAATTCTAGTGCCAAGAGATCCAGTACCTTTCCTGACCTTCACACGAATACACATATATGCATACCCACACGCATAAACACGTTTATACACATGCAAGTGCATGCACGTACATACACATGTGCATACACCTTTTGAAAAAACCTTGGTTAAACATGTATGGTATGATGTATGATATATATTTTAAATACATGTGAAACTTAGCCTTTCCATCCTCCATCAGTTTCACTTGCCATTATTATTCCTGTTATTGAGAATGGCTAATGTCACATATGCATCCATACAGGGTATCCAGTCCTTATTCTCTTTCCTATCAATGTGACCTTTAAAAGTTTCTGTTTAAAGCCACGGCTTTGGCTCCATTTTGGGGGGGGGGGAATTACAAAATCAGGATAAAGTTTATCTGTCCAGATATGAGTGACCTTCTGCAGACAAGAGAAGCAAGTATTCTTGGTGAACCGGTGAGGACATGAGATGCATGGAAAGCCAGGGGCAAGATTTGTGGTAGCTCCATCAACCCATGGCTTCTGAAACCAGCCCCAATAGTGTAACTGTTCACAGGTGAGGTTGAGTTTGTTGTTCTTTTCTCTAACGCAATGGAGAGAGAGAGCGAGAGAGGGGGGAAGAGAGAGAGAGAGAGAGAGAGAGAGCAAGAGAGAGAGAGCAAGAGAGAGAGAGCAAGAGAGAGAGAGCAAGAGAGAGAGAGAGAGAGAGAGAGAGAGAGAGAGAGAGAGAGAAGAGAGGGAAATTTCACGCTCACTTCCATCAGTGGGACCAGCCAACCAGCCCAGCAGTGAAACATGAGTTAGACAAGAGTGAGCATTCCAAATTGAAAATAAAGATCTAGAAAAAAATTAGGAGGATAGAGAGGAGAAAGAGGAGGCGGCTTTCTGCCCAATCAGGAGGAAGGAGGAAAGATAAGGAGGAGGGGGGGGGAAAGAGAGGATGAGAGAGGAGGGGAGGAAGAAGAAAAGGAATGAAGAGGAGGAAAATAAGAAAGAAAGAAAGAAAGAAAGGAAGAAAGAAAGAAAAAGAAAGAAAGAAAGAAAGGAAGGAAGAAAGAAGGAAAGGAAGGAAGGAAGAAAGAGGACCTGGAAGAGCAAGAGAAGGAGGAGAACAGAGGAAGAGGATGTGGATTTTTTTTTTCTAGACAGGGTTTCTCTGTGCTGTCCTGGCTGTCCTGTTACTCACTCTGTAGACCAGGCTGGCCTCGAACTCAGAAATCCACCTGCCTCTGCCTCCCACGTGCTGGGATTAAAGGCGTGCACCACCACCGCCCAGCTGAGGATGTGAACCTTAAGGGCCTGGATCAGGAATGATATCCTCGTTGGCTTTCTCAGGAGCGAAGCCATGCTTCCTCATGTGAGCTCAACATGAATTTATGATGTGATGTGTCATCTCTCAAATGTGATAAACATTGGTTCCGCTGGTAGACTGTGTATTATTATGAATATGCTGTGTGACTAAGTCCTCACCAAGTTCCTCATTGATAACTCTCTCATAATGCATCAGAGAGCAAGTGTGTGTGGCAGAGGACTATCATTTGGTAACACCATGATTTAAAAGCATTTAAGCAGGGCTGTCTCTTGGCTGAAGCTATACCACTTATGTTTCTTTAAAACCAGTTCACTCCATTCCCTTGAATACCATGGAAGGCTGGGTGCATGCAAATTCCTGGTGAGTTCTTAACACCTACCTGTTGGCCCTACCTACAGCAGAGATAACAGAACAAAGTAACAATCCCATTCACGTCCAGCTCAGTGAACCAACGCATTGACTAGTGTTACAGGAGCATGTGTGACTGATGGGCATCTTTATCACCCAAAGCCCCTGCCCAGTATGGGTGACAACTCACTAAAGCTGCATTTCTCACTGTTCTGTGCACAACTTGTAGGTAGTTCCACTAAAGAATGTCCGTTGCCCCATAATTGTTCACAGCACACATAAGCCTAGAGCCAGTCTTTGCCGAGGAAAAGGAACTTTTCCAAGCTTTGTAAGGATCATTTGTTTTCCCAATTCCCGGTAGCCCTCATTCGGGAAGGGATCTTCCAGTTGGATCACCCGTGCACCTGCAACATGTCATTGGCATCAGATAACTGAAGGATGCTTGTGGTCCCCTTTTCTATGGCGGGAAGCACAGGCAGAGATGCTGAGCTGTATGTCAAACTTCAGATGGTGGAAATGGAGGCATATGTCCGCCCAGCTCACAACCATAGATCTCTATTGTTCAACTCTTTCTTTTGGTCCCCACATAATCCTCATGGGTAAGATTAAAAACAGTGATCCTGCTGCGTGCTGTCAATGGACAGACAGACCTGAGCATAGTCTTTTGAGTTCATATAAAGGCAGACAGTTTGAAAGGAACACAGAGTAGCTCCAACCCATGTACGTCCATGGTCACACAAACAAGACTGGTTGGGCTTTCTGATTCTGCTTGTCACTCAGAGCAGATGCTAAACATGTGGCGATGGTGCCTTCAAAGCACAAGCTTCTTTAGGCAACAGTTTGGTCACATTTCGCCCTTAAAGCATTTTGAACCTCTGCTATTATAAACACATGCGCAGGTGTGCACTGGTAATACCTTTAATGTAAGCAGTAGTTTAATACATTGTAAGTGGGGAAAATAGACATGAAATGGTAGGTGGAATGAACCCAAGTGTGGCTGATACTCTCTCTCTTGGTTTGAGGCCTAGAAGGAGGCAGGCCTCCCTCAGTGCCTGACTCCCCCAGCAAGCATGCTTTTCTGTCTTGCTCCATCCCTGCTGGCTCACCTCCTGAGTTTGCTCAGTGGGGGAAAGGTTAAGGCCTTCAAAGAGGGTTCTTCTACCCCAATTATTTTCCCAGGATCTCTTCTTCCCTTTAAATATCTTCCACTTACTGTCCGGAGTGCTTGGGGGTTAGTATGTTCTTGATGGATGAGCCCAGGAATCCAATCCATGGATAGGTTGGACAGGATTTCTATTTGGATTTCGAAGGTAGAATGAGTCCCAATCCAAAGTTTAGTTCTTGCAGCAACATAGCCAAGTCTCTCCTAAAGTGTGTTTGCTTCTGCGATCTGGTTTTTCTCAAACCTCTTCCCCCAGCCACACAGTTCCCTACTGTCTACAGATGCACTCTACTCTCTGAGCTGAAAGCTGCCTCCTGGCCCCTCCCCACCCCCGGGGCTACATGGAGAGCCCCACACAAGACTCCTGTCTCTGAGCAGCAGAGTTCCAGCCATGGTGACCTCCTTTGTCTCATTCTAGAACATTCAGCCTCCATGTGAGTAGGAATTCTTGTAACATTTACATTCTACCATAGTCCCTTTGCCCCAGCCCCCCATAGTTGGTAATAAATTGGGCATGGCCTTCCATTTCTAACACTGCTCTGGTACCTAGATCCTGGCAGGGAGACTGCAGAAGGTTACCTCCCTTCTCCAAGAACACCACCTGCACGGAGTCTAACTTGGCTGGTGGGCCTTTGCAGAGCAAGGCAGAAACTTCTTTGTAACTGAGTCCTGTCAGGTGGCATGGCAGGATGCATTTTATCTTTTGTTTTGTTCATCTGAAGACTGGTGTGTGTGTGTGTGTGTGTGTGTGTGTGTGTGTGTGTGTATGTATGTATGTGTGTGTGTGTGTGTGTGTGTGTGTGTGTGTGTGTACATGCATGCATGCACCTGCAAGGGCAGGACTACAGCTATCATCCTCATTAACTCCGCACCTTGGTTTTGGAGTCTCTCACTGAACCTAAAGCTTGCTCTTTTGACTAGACTGCTGGGCCAGTGAGCTTCTGAGATCTGCCTGTCTCTGCACTACTACATGTCTGTGTATCCATAACTAGCTTTCAAAAAGATTCAAACTCAGGGTCCTCTTGCATGTATATGAAGGACTGGTACTCACTGGTCCATTTCCTCAGTGCTTGCACATGGAGGACTGGTACTCACCGGTCCATTTCCTCAGCCCTAAGTACGGTTTGCAACAGTAAGTCTGAAGAGCTTTAGCATTGGAAATGATCCCATGCAATGTGGCTCAGCCTCTCTCTTCTCCCATGACAACCATGAGCTTTGATGTTGCCAGAAGTTCTGTTTAGACAAACAGTTGGGGAGACCGCCTCGGCGGACTTTCACTGAGGAGTGAACAGCTTCCTTGGAGCTCTGGGATGCAAGTGGTTTCACTCCGACTTTATCCTCTAAACAGTGTTTGGTCATCTGTCCTCAGAATCTCCAGCTCCTATGAGCTTACAGCACACATGTGGGACACAGAGCCTGTGACCTTCTCATCCACCCCAGAAACACGAACTCCACCTCTGAGTTTAGAGAGGAAACGCGTCCATCGCTAGCCAGGAACTGGACTGATGTTGTGCCCACATCTCAAATAGTTCTGAGCCGTTCCAGTCAGTAGTGGAAAAACTGACCTCCTGGGTAATGTGTGCGTCAGCAAGACTTGGTGCTGTCCTTGGGCCGGGTCACTGTGAGTCCCTGTTTGTGACTGGGAATGACAAAACATGAACTCAAATGCACTGGAATCTACTGAAAACTGGGATAGGTCTTGTAGAAGCTCATTAAGGAAAGTTAACTAGAGGCTTGGAACATGTTTCCACTGTCATGTTTTTATGTGTTACTTTGTAAATTGACAAATAGAAACAGTATAAAGTAGGGGGCAGGGAGAGAGCTGTCTCAGTTGGTAAAGTGCTTGCATAGCAACTTTAACATGAGGGCTTTGTCCCCAGAATCCATGCCAGAGAGCTGGGCACAGTGACACATGCTTTGCTATCCCAGTGCTGGAGAAGGGGAGACAGGCAGATTTCAGAGGCTGGCTGCCAGCCAGTCCAGCCAGATCAGCATGCTCAAGGCCAATAACAGGAGCTGCTTAACAGCAACAACAATAACAAAAACTCCAGGTACATGGTACCCAAGGAATGCGATAGGAGACTGACTTCTGGCCTCCACATGCATGCACATACATATATGCAATATATAAATATGTGCACACACACACACACACACACACACACACACACACTTATAGATTAACATGATTTTTTGTGTTGCTGGGGCCTGACTGAATCCAAGAGCATCATTCATACCTGACAAGAATTCTACCCTTAGTTATATCTTCAGCCCATACACAATTTTTGCAATATATATGTATGTATACATATATACATTGCTGATTAACATATGCAATCACTCAGATACTAATATGTTTTGTGATGAGATAGTTAAATCCAGCAATTTCCAAGTATAATCAAGAATTGACATGTGGAGCTGTATGAAATAAAGACTTCTACACAGCAAAGCGAAGCCTCTGATGAAGCTACAGCTACACAGTAGGAGAAAAATCTTTGCCAGTTCTGGATCTGACAGAGAATTAATACACAACCCCCCAAAACACAATGTCCCAACGACCAAATGATCCAAGAAGTGAATGGGCTGATAGAATGGACAGATACCTCTCAGAGGTTAAGAGAAAATGCCCAACAAGGATGTGAGAACATGTTCAGCACCCTTGTCCATCCGGGAAATGCAAACTGTCAGGGCATGCAAGCATGGATGTTGTTACCGGGTGTGGTCCGATGACATGCAAGCCCTCTCCACAGGCTTTCCTCCTGACTTAATTTGTTTGCACTTGCCCAGCATCTCCATGTCCACCTTATCCACACCCGGCCTGGCAGCCACCACTCTTTTTATTTTTAAGATGTATTTTATTTTTAATTACATGTGTATGGAAGGATGGTATGTGCACATGGGTACAGGTGCTCCTGCAGACTGGGAGAAAGCATCAAATCTCCTGGAGCTGGATTCACCAGCTGGTTGTTAGCCATCCAACATGTGTGCTAAGAACCAAACTCAGGTCCTCTGCAAGAGTAGCTCTTAATGGCTAAGTCCCATCTCCAACCCCTATTGAATATTTGTGTCGCCGGCATGGCGCATGGCGTCAGCCTCACGATAACTTTGGATAGCTTGTAGTATGTGCTTTGACATCTCCTGCTTTGTCCTTTTCGCAGAAGCTTGCATTTGCTGCTGAGGATGTTAGGGATCTCTGCTAATGTTAGGATTTGTTTCTATTTCTCTAGCAAACATGACTGGAATTGTGATAGGCATTGTGTTTAATCTATAGACTGGAGCAGCTTGGGCATTTTAAACATGAAATTTGTAGTCAATGAATATAGAATGTTCTTTGTACCTTTCTCTCTTTCACCAATGTTTATGCTAGGTGTTTATTGCTGTTGTAAATGAGATTATTTTCTTCATTTGTCTTTTAGATTGCTCACTGTTAGTATATTAAAAATTGATTTTTTTTTTCTGAAAACTGTTCTTTCTGGGAAATTTTAAAGAACTTATTCATTCTGGTGATTTTTGCTTAAGTATTGAGGATTTTCCATGTATAAGCCTTGTCTGTTTGCCTGGTGACTCTATCCAGGACCTCCCATCCTCTTCAAATTGCCATGAAGAAAGTGAGCATCTCTCTTTTCCTTGATCTTAAAAGATGTCATTCCCACTTTTCCCTGGAAATGATGAAAGCATCAGTTATGATCATGATGTGGAAAGTCCCACACAGGCACATCTACCTGTTGGAGGACTTGATTCCCAGCTAGTGGGACTGCTTTGTGAGGTAGTGGAAACTTTTAGATGTGATTCCAGACACAGGAATGGTCCTCGGGGTTATAGACTGGCCCTCATTCTGGTCTTAATCTTGGCTTTCTGACTGCCATGGAGCCAAAGGCTTCACACAAAAGAAAGAGCTGTTCTTCCCACCATGCCTTCGCCACCACAATAGACTATATGCCCTTAAATCGTGAGCCAAACAAACCTCTCCATCCCTAAGCTCTTTCTGTCAAGTGTTCTCATCATAGCCACAAGGAACATCGCCGTGCTTCCCTCTGTATTTAATGTGTGGAGTTTTTATCATGAGAAGATGTGATTGGACAATGTTCACATCACTCAAACCGTCCTCACTTGCTCACGTGCATAACTATGTCATTAAGTCCACTTTCTGTCATTTGGCTGAGAGTTTTGCATCCGTGGTCCTTGTGGACCTACCCTGCCCTCATCTCTTCCTGTGTCCTTGTCTGGCTTCAGCAACAGTGTAACGGTGGTCTTAGAGGTGGATTTAAAGTATTCAGCCACTCTCGGAAGCATTTGAGGAGGTTTAGATCTGTTCTTTGAATCCATTCAACAGATCTACCATTGGGAACTTGACTGAGCTTTGATAGATGTTGTTTTACCATGTTATTCTTCTTACATGTGATTAATCTGCACAGAGTTTATTTATTCATGGCTCTGTCTTAGAAGGTGTGGTTACTAATCTTGGTTGCCACCTTGGCACACCTGGGAAGAGGGGGCCTTCCCTCTTCTTGACTGGAGGTGACTGGTGTAGGAGGATTCAGTGCATTGTGGATGGGACTGTCTCTAGGCCCATGGACCTGAGCTGTGTGAGGTAGGAAGTTGAACATGAGTCTGGGAGTGAGCTGGTCCACACATTCCTCCGTGGTTTCTGCTTCCTGCTCTAGCCTTGATTTCATTGAAAATGGACTATATCCTGGAAGGTGGAATCTAGCCTTGATTTCATTGACAATGGACTATATCCTGGAAGTTGAATCTACCTTTTACCCCTCGTGTTGTCTTTCATCCTGTTTATCACAACAGAAAAAAAGCTAGAATGGAGTTTATTTGAGAATGGGAATTTATCCTTTTTGTCTAGACTATCCAACCTGATGAATAATTATCCATAATGGCACATTATGACCTCTGTGCTTCTGTAGTAGCAGCTGTAAGGTAGTTCTTTTCTCCTGTGTCTTTTGTTCTTAGTTTAGCTATTTCATTTATGTTTTTTAAAAAAATCTTAGTTTTATTGATCTTTGTCATTATTTGACCATTTTTTATTTAATTTTTTATGATCTTATCTTTATGGCTATCTTTCTTTGGGTGTTGTTCAGCCAAGTATATTTTTGAAATAATAGACATTTTACAGCCCCCTCCCTCTCTCCCTCCCTCCCTTTCTCTCTCTCTCTCTCTCTCTCTCTCTCTCTCTCTCTCTCTCCCTCCCTCTCCCCACCTCTGTGGGTTTTATCCTTGTTGTTGCACCTCAGTGACCCAAACACCTTTTTTCCATCAGCTTTTGAAAATAAGTTTTTCAAAAAAAGGGCTTTTTAAAATAAATAAAAAAAAAAAAGACTGTGAGATTTCCATATTCTCTATACAAGTAAAGTCAGAAATATTTTTAATGAGAAAGTAATGCATTATGAATAGAAAACCTACATTTGTGAATGATTCTTTGCATAACTAAAAGCTGTAAGTAACATAAAGATACAAAACAAGTGGGACTGACCAAATTAAAAGCAATGAGCATCTAACAATGATGTAAAATGGGGTTGTGAAGAACTGGGGTGGCATGGAGTGCTACCTGAACTATGGTGAAATTAGCAGCAAGAAAAACAGAAAACCCTGGCCTGATCCACGTATTCCTAGCAAAAACATGAGGTATGATAGCTCTGAAGATAACTTTGTTTGGGGCATGAAATAAGGCTGGTATCTCTCCTTGTGGGAACTATATAGTCTAGGAAGGGCACCATGTCTTACATATCCACAAGTCAAGACTTAGCACAGAGTAAAGTCTCAGTTAACTTATGAAAGAGAGCAGAAAAAGACAAACTAGAAAATTGTTTCTTCAATTTGATCAAGATTCTGCGGAAAAATGCATTCAGAAAGATGGGGACTTGACAGAATTTAAGTGGTAACTGCAAAGCATGTGTGCTTGTGTGCATGCAGTGTGCTTGCGGGCATGTGTGTGTGCTTGTGTGTGTTACAATGATTTCTACATGTCCATTTAAAGTGTGCAATCTGAAAAGACAACCATGAGTCTCAAAGTCTTTTTAGCATGCTCTAACAGTGTTGAAAGGCAGTAAGATGAAAACATTCATTTATTCAATAATGAAAAGTTTAAAATGCATATCATGATTAAAATTCAATGACATGTAAAGATTTTTGGCTCTGTCATTTGGAATGAGCTGTTAGACTTCTAGCTACATATTAGAGTACAAGGCCTTTCGTTGGCCTGGCCTGTACAGCTGTTGAGTTTTTGTGAGATAAGGTTTACGTTTCTATGGTGGCCTTCCTAGCAGTGTCTGTCTTAGCATCATGGGCTGCCTGCATGTAGGAGGGTCCATGTCCTTTCTCCCACCACGTCTACCCTTACATTGTATCATCTACAAGTCTACTTTGGTGCCTGCTTCCTGTGTTTGAAGCATCATGGTCCTGCTACATTTCATAATGGAGTGTTCAGTAAGCACAGAAATTATACTGTGAGTGCCAAATACACCACTGGGTTTTCCTAATTAATGTGATTGTCGACATCTGCAGTTGACAATCTGCAGAGAGAAATGAAGACTTGTCCCACATTGCCACAATATGAAATCAAATCTGGGACAAAAACCAATTTGCCTTTGTCCCTTGCACACCCCCTCTCCTGTGCTGCCTCTATTGCTCTGCCCTGACGTCCAGCAAGGCTTCCCCTTTCTCAGCTCTAGTGACTGACTTAGACTCTGTGCTAGTTTCCTTTCCTGTTGCTATGGTGAAATGCCCCGGCTAAAGCAGCAGAGGGAGGAAAAGGTGTGTTTCAGCTCACTGTTCTAGCTCTCAGCCCCCCATTGCAGGGGCAGAAGCAGGAGAGATCTGTTCACATCACACCTGCAGACAGCACAGAGCAATGGACCGGTGTCTGCCTGTTACTGCTCACCTTGCTTTCTTCTCTTCTTTCAGGCCAGGACCCAGCCCTAGGAATGGTGCCAGCCACATATGGGGCAGGATATTCCTACCTGAGTTGACCCAATTCATAAAATCCCTTGCGGGCTTGGCTATAGCTGGTCTAATTCAGAAAATGGCTCATTGAGACTCACCTTGAGATAGTTTGGGGTTTTGCTCCTTACCATCACTGATATCCTTCCTCTGTAATCCTCTGCAATCTTCATTCTCTCTACCGAAATGTACATTTCGTATACTAGGGCCACTCAGTGCTGCTTCTTTTCCATGGTCCTCTGAGGCCATGGACTCATTGAAAGAGAGAAGTGACTCCTTCCTCAGAGAAAAAGATCATGTTCTTCACCACTGGTGTTTAGCACATATCTGACACATGAAATGTGATCATGGTTTTCAGATCCTCTGTTCATGCATTATACTGTATGTATACAGCAGCAATGTCCATGTGTGTGTCTGTGGCTGTCATTAGAAAGTGGAGTGGAACAGTAGCCACTTGCAACACAGCTGTAGAGTGCTTGTGCCCTTTTTATGGACTTAAGGACACAGAGCACGTTGTGCATATATTACCTTCCTTGAGCAGTGGCTCGTTACATCTTAAGTGTCTGTTTGTGACTTGCTCTCCCCTCCTTTTCTTCATGTCTGGGTTCCTCATTGTCACTTTAGAAGCCATCATGACAGACATCAACCCAGAGTCATCTCCCTTACTTACATTTGACACTCAGCAGGCTGGTCATTTTAGCCTCCAAAACCCAGTATATTACTTACCAACCTTAGATCCTCCATGAGTTCATTCACCTTGCTTGGTCCCTTCGTGAAGCTCCTATCATTCAAATATGATCTAGAATACTAGGAAAACTTAACATGTTTGTAGCACCCACATTGGCAGATCAAAACCTCCTTGACTCTGGTTCCAGGGTACGCAATGCCCTCTTCTGATGTTTATCGGTATTGCACATGGTGCACATACATACAAAGAAATACACATATACACACCATTAATGAGAATAAAGAAATCTTAAATATTGAATAAATAAACCCACAAGGTATTAAGGTCCTACTATATGCTAAGAGCTACTAAGAATGTTTCACATACATTTCCTTGTGGAAAACAATGACCTTCCCTTTAGCAAATGGCAATAAGTCTGCTCTTTTAGTAAAAACAGAGAAAAGAAATGATTGAAATAAAAAGTCAGTGTCTGATATAATTTTCTCAAATAAGGTCTGTTTTAAAATTTTGTAGTGACCCCAGTAAGGCACGTGACCAAAGACATCATAAAATAAGTTTTTGCATGCTTTGTGTAATGTTGATATCTAGTAGGAAATATATACATATAACAGCTTTTACTCTTCTTTAAAAGTCAATGTCTGTGTGTCACAATGCTTGGTTTGTCTGACTCTGGTATTGAGCCCATGACTCTGCTGATTTCTGATGTAGATTATGAAGGAGAACTAGGTTAGACACTTAAATCAGAAGAAGAGGAAGAGGAAGAAGAAGAAAAAGAGGAGGAAGAAGAAGAAATGGAGGAGGAGGAAGAGGAAAAGGAGGAGAAGGGGAAGGAG
>NW_022196906.1:110691337-110810318 GCF_008632895.1 Mastomys coucha | reverse complement strand
GAGGAGGAAGAGGAGGAGGAGGAGGAGGAGGAGGAGGAGGAGGAAGAATAAGTAGTGGAGGAGAAGTAGAAGAGGAGGAGGAAGAGGAGAAGGAAGAGGGGGAGGAGAAGGAGGAGGAGGAAGAGGAGGAGTCCTGCTCCTAGACCATTGTCTTATTAGGGTTTCTGTTGCTGTGATTTAAACACATGACCCAAAGCAGCTTGGAGTAGCTTATGTCATGATTACAACTTGTAGTCCATCATCCAGGAAAGTCAGGGTGGGAACTCAAGGCAGGAATGGGGAGGCAAGAGGTGATGCAGAGGCCGTGGAGGAGTACTGTACACTGGTTTACTTCTCATCGCTTGCTCAGCTTTTTATACAACCCAGGACCATCTTCCTAGGAGTGACACCACTCACAGTGGGCTACGCCCTTCCACATTAGTCAGTCATTAAGAGAATACCCCCACAGACTTGCCTACAGGCCATTTTTCTTAACCGTGCTTCGTCTTCTCAGATACCTCCAGCTTGGGTTGAATTGACAAAGAACAAAAACAAAAAACCAGACAGATCCTGTATTTGGAGGATATGATACAGGCAGCCACCACGGAGAAGAAAAGTAACAAAATGGGGGCTTGACGTTAGGACGTTCGAGCTAAAGGTCCAGCCTGGAAGGACAGAAGTACAGATGCTGTTGCCAGACTAAGGGGTTTTGGGGTATCTTTACTAACAGACTAAGGGGTTTCGGGGTATCTTTACTAACAGACTAAGGGATTTCGGGGTATCTCTGCTGGTAATGGGCTCTTCAGTTTGGAAGCAGAAGTTGGAAAGTGAATGGCGAACTTCCCTGATGTTTGCTTTAAATTTGCATGTAATTGCGTTTCTTTTGTTACGTATATTTTCTCCCTTTCTCATTATTTTTGACCTTTTCGGTGGAAGCCCCTCCCCTTTCATGACTCCTAACCACCAATTTTAATGTCTTAAAATCTGAATCTCAGCTAACAATAACAAAGTAGACAAGTCAGTAAATTGGGAACGACAACCCCACTCAAACTTTGCCTTATCTCTGAGCACATAATTAGGATCAGTTAGCACATGAAGGACAGGGAGCCAGTGCATAGGTTTTGCTGGTAAACAAATAAATGTCACTTGTCTTTAAGTTTTGGATTTGAGACTCTAGAAAGAAGTTAAAATTGCAGTTTATTCCTTGGCTACAGCCTGTAGTGAATCCAGCGAGTGGATTCTGAGCCATCTGACATGATAGTCTGAGTCAAATTATTATGTAGAGGCAGCAAAGAGTGTAAGACTCCATGAGCTTCATAATTGTGATCTAAGACTGCCCATAAACATTCCTGGAAGAAACAACTTCCGTAGACTTCAGATTCCCAGGTCTGACACCAGGCTGTGCCTGTAATTCCGTTTATACAGTTTCCAGTTGCTGGTCAATCCATCCGGCTCACGATTTCCATTCCCACCAGGAAACAGACCCAAAAGACTGGAAATTTAACACCAAGGACTCTTCAAGGAAAATAAGCCAAATGACCCAAAAAATCAAGAGTGGCCAAGTTGCTTCTGGTAGATCAGTCCAGGGCAAAGGTTTTGTAATATTCCTGGTTTGGTGGCAGGGGCATGGGACTGTACACACCCATGTGCACCTTTGATATTTAAAATGCATCCATCTGAACAAACGGCCTTCCGATAGTCTATCTTCTCTTCATACCCTGGCAACCCTTCCAGCGGGCCTTGGCTGGAGGATATATCTGGAAAGTACTGCTTTTTTACCCTTAGCACATCCAGGTAACTTGGTCCAGAGCAGCCAAGCTCCCACCCGAGATGTAAATAGCTATTACAGTTGGCTCTGTGTGTCATAAACCGGCTCTGTTATTTCCACTAAGACCCCTTAGCTGCAGTTCCAAAGAATTGATTATGCAGGTCTCTCTCTCCTGAACACATCCCTTCCCCGCTGACATTTACACTGGTCGAGGGTTTTTATATAACTCGTTACAGCATACTCTGAACCTTAAAAATGGTGTTAGTCTTTCTAGAACCCTCTGGCCCAGGAGAAGTCATTTATTGCACTTAAATGGTTAAAGTGGAAACCTGCACATCTCGGGCTGGAAAGCCTTTCAGGGAACCGATCTTGTTATTTTCCCAAGCTGGGCTGCAAGAAGCAAGCTGAAGCTATCAGTGACCAAAAGTTCCCCTGCCTTCAAAATGCTGAGAAGCAAGGGAAATGATCCCAGCGTTTAAAACCTTCTCGGTTCCGCCTCTGTGGCCCTTATCTGGACAGCTGGAAGGAGCCTTTCCAACTGGCTCCTGCCCAGACTTTATGGGAACAGAGTGGAGGAAACTGTCCGGTCAGAAGAGACATTGTACAAATTGTTTCCAGCTTCAAAACCTTGTCTTTTGACAAAGCCATGATTTCCAGTCATATTTGATTTTGTCCCCTTCCCCAGTCTCAGGGGCGAGTAGCTGTTACCCTACCAGGAGTTTTTTCTGTTCTTTCATAACTTATATGGTTGTTTTTTTTAATTTTTATTTTGTTTTTGTTTCCCCAGTCTCATTTGGTTGGGAGGGGTGTGTGAAAAAATATCTGTGGTGACCAGGGAACTTCTCTTTGAGAGACACTATATATTTTAAGAATTTCTGCTGCCTTCTGTTTGAATAAAATATCACTGAAGTGGAGCTTATAAAGTGTATTTTTCCCCCATCCCTCATTTTATTTTGTATTTTCCTCCTGGCCTGGCTTTTTCCACATCCGAGTGGCCATAAAATGCTGGATGTCATCTCAGAATTGAATGCCCATAACTTCTGTTGACACAGTCATGTGCTGTAGAAATGGGATGGCGCTGAGCTCTGTGTAGAACACTCTAGGCCTGTAACTTTGGCTCCAGCCAGAGCATCACTTTAAACAAACTCAGGAGGTATTAACTTTGTAACCAAAAAACTAACAAGGAGCGCTGGAAAGAAGGCGAGTAGGAGCGAAGAGGAAGGGAGGGTTGGGGAGAAGAGAAGGGAGGGAAGGGTAGGGGAAGGGAGAGGGGGTAAGACAGGGGAGGGAAGGGAGGATTTATTCATTTTGCCTTGCAGATTGACAGTAGATTTATTTTCATAGCAGAGAGGATATTGTGGCAGGGCTCTGAGGCCGCCTTCCTCACTTCTGGGCAGATCCAGAAGCAGAGCAAACTGGAAAGTAGCTAACTAAGGTCCGCCCCGACTGACTCGCTTCTCCCAGCCTGCTTTCACTTCCTGAAATCTTCACCAAATAGTGCCTAAATAGTAGCACCATCTGTGGAAGAAGCTTTCAGATGCCAGCCTGCAGGGGGCAGCTAGCATTCAACACACAGCACAAAGATTGGTTTCCAGCCCGTGGGAGCAGCGAGCAGTCAAAACACAGCGCAAAGATTGGTTTCTGAGCTAAAACCATGCCAAGGGAGTGAGGACATCGTTCTTTCCCATTTAAACAAAACAAAACAACGAAAAACCAACTCTCTCTCTCTCTCTCTCTCTCTCTCTCTCTCTCTCTCTCTCTCTCTCTCTCTCTCTCTCTCTCTCTCTCTGTCTCTCTCTGTCTCTCTCTCTGTCTCTCTCTCTGTCTCTCTTCTCTTCTCTTCTCTTCTCTTCTCTTCTCTTCTCTTCTCTTCTCTTCTCTTCCCTTCCCTTCCCTTCCCTTCCCTTCCCTTCTCTTCTCTTCTCTTCTTTTCTCTTCTTTTCTCTTCTCTTCCCTACTTGTTGGGAAGTTACATGATGACAGGCAAGTGTCTCTGCATGTTCTGCTTCATTCCATACCAGCCTGGTGGGGTTTGTTCTTCTTCTCCTCAATGATATTTTTTTTTTCCAAAAGTTAGGTAGATTTAGTGAGTATTGGTAATGTGAGACATGCATTTACAATGGAGTCTAGTGGCCAAGCACTCAGCAATGATTGGAGTCACCCTTCCTAGATACTCAATTTAAATTTGATACGGCCTAGGATCTGTCACACTTTTGACACACATTGCCTGATGTTAGCGATATACTGACCAAGTGCTAGAGTGATGGAGAGATGGGCAGTCACTGATAGCCAGAGGGTTGTCTGAGCATGACAGTGAGTGGTGATGTAATGGCCAGTGAGTGCTTAAGAGGGATATGTGTTTCCCTTCTAGCAGCATATATCCCAACTCTATATCTCAAACACTTCACAGACACAATGCAATGCGTCAAAGTGCAATGATCAAAGTGGGCCATGGAGCCTTAACAGTCTTAACTCGTATGCCACTGTGCACAAGCAAGATGCTCTCAGACAAAAATGACAATGTCTAAATCTCCCCTAAGCATGGAAAAGGCAGGGAAGAAGGTGCAGGTGGGAGGAGGTAGCTTTTGAGCTCGACTCTGAGGGATGAGTGGACATTAATCAAGCAGAGATGACAAGAAAAAAAAAGTATTCAGAAAAGGAAAGATTTGACACAGCCAGGCAGCTGTGGAAGCGCATGGCATTTTCTGATGGCTTAAATGTCCCATGCCTGCATGGATGGAGCCATTAGCTATGCAACCTGCAGCATAAGATGGAACCTTGTTAGGGAATGGTTTGCATAAAAGCTGAAACAAAAATCGTGTGGTCAGACAGTGTGGACTACAGAAGTTTGTGCACAAACAAATTAATGTCTCTGAAGCTATATTTTGGAGTCAGTTTGGGGAAGAGAATTGGATTGTCCAAGGCGGATGAAAGCTTCATGAAAAGAGACAGGCTAAGAGGATGTGGCCTTCCTGTTACGTATATTGGCTAGGAACACATTTGATCACCAAAAGGTGGCTTGGGCTATCGTCTATGAAGTGGAAACATACCAGAGGACTGCAGCCCAGACCTGATTGGGCAGCTCTGACCCTGGTAGCATGGTACTCACTTCTTGCTACATTTTTACCTTTGTACCTCTTCTTGTGGTAACAGAGGGCTGCTGGGTTTTAGCATTTCATTTGTATTCTCTGCTGGAAGAACCCAGAGGCTGAAACACAAAAGGCAAATAAATGCAGCTAGGTATGTCTTTGATCAAGATAGGTCTACTGATACCATTAATGCCAGGGTAACCAGACCCGGTTTGCCGTACTAAAATGATACTGCACTCTACAGTGTTAAAGGTGAGCCTGTTGACAACACTTAATGAAATAGGATGGTGAAAGGCAGAGGAGACATTTCAGTGACCTATAGAAGCATGTAAGAGACATGGACAAGGAGATTTGAGGTATGAAACATGTAGTACTGACATATATTACAGTCTGGAAATCAGTATGACATAGAAAGAAGTGAGCTGAGGAAGGCTGGCAAGGGCAGACATCCAGGAAGCTGTAGTGGGTCCTGATGTCATGGTTATCACTGAGATGGAGCAGGAGAGAGCCACCAAAACATACAGAAATAATAACACATTTGATACACGGCATATTTAGTTTAATGGGTCTGGAAGGCGGGTACTGTGAAAACTTCAGTAGCTGTATCAAGAAGCCTGAAGTTCAAGAGCTGAAGAGTGTTGAGAAAACCTAACCCATGGCGTCTAATTCAGACACATGGGGGGTGGGGAGTGACTAAGATGGGAATGGGGCATAAGGAAGAAGGGGGTGAAGCATATCGATGATGGGGGTGGGGCCTCATGAAGGAGGAGGAGAAAAAGATTAAGAACAAGTGGAAAGTGTGAGAGGGAGGCGAGTCATCAAAGAACCCTTCAAAGCCAGTCCGTGTGGCTGAAAGGGGATGGTCAAACGATTCTGTCAAATGGGGAACACGCTGACGTGTGACACTCGAGTCTGTGCGCGTAGCTTGATCTCATGAACCTTCACTGGCTGATTGTAAGGCAAACAGCCAAGGCAGTCCCCAGATCTAGTGCAAAATAAATCTGACCCTCACCAAGAGTGGAGTTCTAGGTGTGGTTGGGCTTTTAGCCTTCATCCTGACATCATTAGGACCCCACTACACACACTGCTTTTTTCTCAATTCTTACAGCTTCTTATAAAACTGTGGTTCATAGAACATTTGGCTGATAACAACACGATCAGAAAAAAAAAATGCTTGTTTCACACAAGCAAGGGTAAGGTGTATTTTTAATGTAATTGTTTTTTTTGTTTTGTTTTTGTTTTTGTTTTGTGAGAATTTGATACATTAAGTATCAAAATTACAAATTAACTTACAAAATTTTGAGTCTTCCCTCTTTCCATCCAGCTCCGTCCGTGTCCTCTCTCTCGCCTTCACTCCCTCCCAGCCTTACTGACTCTTCTTTACTTACTATTGTCATGGTTACTCTTGACTCTCTTCTCTGTCTGAGAGAAAGCCATCATTCCTGCACCAACCACATGTACTGACATATGCTTGAGACACCACCGTTGTTACTGAGAACTTAGATTCTTTAGGGACAGTTTTGGAGAAATGCTTAAACAACACAATGGAAGCATTGTTTCCCAAAGTAGGTCTAGAATTATTTAGAAATGAAATCCTACTTGCCCTTTAAAAAATGGAACAGTTGGGCTGGTGAGATGGCTCAGCGGGTAAGAGCACTGACTGCTCTTCCGAAGGTCCTGAGTTCGGATCCCAGCAACCACATGGTGGCTCACAACCATCCGTAATGAGATCAGGCGCCCTCTTCTGGTGCATCTGAAGACAGCTGCAGTAAATTACGCTGGAGTGAGCAGGGCCAGCAGAGGTCCTGAGATCAACAGCAGCCACACACATGATAGCTCACAGCCATCTATACAGCTACAGTGTACTCATATACATAAAATAAATAAAATAAATCTTTAAAAAAAATGGAACAGTTATATGGAAGGGGGTGCAACATTTGGAATGGAAAGGAAGAAAACAATTAAAATATAAAAATAAATAAAAATAAAAAGAAGTCTGAAAATGAAAGCAAGAAGATATAAACATCAAAAAAGGGACAGTTATTACCTAATGAGATAACGTGGTGGCATTGTATACAAAGTTGTTGCTTCCATTCCTGATTTTAGGCCATAAAAAGCAAGCTCCCTAAAACATATGTAAGAATATAAAAGATGGCAATATTGATAAATATAAATATGCAGGATAGTCCTCTTTTGACTTCTCCAATAAAGTCAGGTTAAATAAAGCTATCATTACTGATGAATTATTGATGATTATCTATATTATGTGTATACATGTGACTCTGTGTCTGAGTGTTTGCATGGGACTGCAGTGCCAATGGATGGCAGAAGAGACCATCAGATTCCCCTGAGCTGAAGTTGCAGGTATGTGAGATGACTGACATGGTTACTAGGAGCCAACCTCGAGTCCTCTGTGAGAAGAGCAACATGTGCTCTTAACTGAGAAGCCATCTCTCCAGCCTTTCTCCCTCCACCTTCATGAAGTCTTTACTAGAACAGTAGGCAGAACATCCAGATCCCTCAGAATCAATTTATAAGTGTGTTTTTCCCTCAGCAGGACGTATCTCAAATTCAGGTGACCGTTTTCATCTTGTCAACAAATTATTAATATACCCTAGCCTGTTCTTCATCTACCATTACCTGAGGCTGGAGTCTGCTTACACCCCTGTCACCTGCAAAGAGGGGACCTTAGTTGAAGGTCACACCCATCCCACTTGCCTGCAGACATGTCTGTGAGGGCATTTTCTTCATTAATAATTACTCTCGGGGCCATTCACTGTGGGCCGTGCTACCCCTGGGCAGGAGTTGCTGGATGTATGAGAAAGCAGAATGATCATGAGTAGACAGTGTTCGTCCATGGCATGCTTCAGTCCCTGCCTGCAGCTTCTTGCCTGCAGTTCCTGTTCTGGCTTTCTGGAAGCCAAGAAAAGCCTTTCCCTGTAAGTTCGGTGTTTATCATAGCGACATAGAACAAACTTAGACAATGAGGCTTCTAAATATCAAATGGGTGTGTTTTCTGTCTTCATGATCACCGAGCAGCCTCTGTAACCTCCTCCTAACCATGAGCTCTCCCTAGTGTGCACACAGACACTGTGCCCGCACGCTAGTGTGCACACAGACGCTGTGCCCGCACGCTAGTGTGCACACAGACGCTGTGCCCGCACGCTAGTGTGCACACAGACGCTGTGCCCGCATGCAAGGGTTCTGAGATTTTCTTGTATGTCTGTCCTCTCTTGTTTGGCTATCACCACAGAGCTAGGTCTTAATTAATCTCCCCCTTGTGAATCACTGCACATTCTCTGTTTCGCTGATCCAGTCAGGCACAATCAGGGGCTGGGAAGATGCCAGTGAGCTATGTAGCTGGGTCACCTGCAACCGACAGGTTTATGTTTCTAAAGCCAACTTAGTCTTCCTAGCTCGAAACGTCTTTGAACTGATGGCCAGAAATACATTGATGGTCTGCGGTATACAAAACTGTGCTGGCAATTCTACTTTCTGTCTTTAGAATGGAGTTAACATTTTGAGGAGCATGTGTTTTATGCCAGGTCTTCTTCATATCAATCAACTTGTTTATCCTCACTCTAGCAACACTGATATTAATTTGTAAAATACAATTTTAATTATTCATTGACAATTTTCATACACATGCATAATATATTTTGATTATATTCAACCCCTTGTACACTTTCTTAGGCACTTCTCATTCCTTCAAACCCCACACCTACTTGTGTGTGCATGTGTGCATGTGTGTATGTGTGTGTGTATGTGCATTTGTGCATGTGTGTGTGAGTGTGTGTATGAGCATGTGTGTGAGTTTGTGTGTATGAGTGTGTGTGTGTGTGTCATTGAATTTAATGAGAATTGCTGGCATAAGCTTGTGCATGGGGTTGTTTTCTGGAGCATGGGTCATTTCCCAGCAGCTGAAACACTAAAGTAAACCCAACCAAAACCAGGACCTACCTCTTAGCTCTGCAGGTGGGGGTGGGGCTTCAAAAGTCCCTTCCCCAACCATGATGAAATATTGATAGGCTCAGTTTTGGACACATCTTACATAGTCAGCCACCTGTTATCATTTTTGAGACAGTCTCATGTAGCCCAGGCTGCCCTTCATCTGAGGATGACCTTGAACTGTGAACCCCTGGCATTTCCTCAAGTGCTAGGATTAGGCATGTGCATCTGGGCATCAACCCTGGGCCTTGAATACACTAGACAATCATCCTACCAATCCAGCTGCAACCCTAGCTCTTTCCCAATACTGTTTCATCCCCATTTGTCAGCTTCAAACATGGAGGCAAGCAGAAGACTTTCTTTCTGGGGTCTCAGAATGAGTAAGTGACAGAGCCAGACATTTAATCTGGATATTCCGTCTTGGGGGATACTTAGCAGCCATGTACAAAGAGCTAATGGGTCTGACGCTGAGGGTGAGTATCAACCAGAAAGCAGCTACCATTGACCTCTTTGCTGAAAGTTCAAGAGCCTGAGTCACTCAATCTGGTTTGGATGCTAAGACAGTTGGAATTTTATCTCCATCTTAACACAACCCAGCCTTACCCATTTTACAGGACCCAGCATGCTTAAAACCAGGCTTGGGCCAAGAAAACGGAAATTCCTCTAGGCAGTTCAAAAAGATTGTTTAAACAGAAATGGGAGACCTAGGAAGCTAGACAGGGCGGGAGGGGGTGAGAGGTGGGGGTGCCTTCACTCTGAAGTTATGACAAGAGGAAATGGCTAACACATGGGAGGTATTGAGACACAGTGGAAGGAGGTGGAAAGCGCTCCCATCCCAGGTCTATATGACTGTGTGAGGAGATAGTAGCATCATAAACCAGAAGTTGGGTCAGTGTGCTTAAAGGCAAAATCATGGCAGGGCTATCTAGTGGTAGCTAAGACTAAAAGGGACACTGTAGGAGAGAGAATTGCTTAGAGTTTTTTCTTTATTTTACCACCCACCTACTAAGACTACTGGAAGATAATTGGCAAAGGATTCTGGGAAATGTATTTCACAAACACAAGCCCCAGTGGTTTTAAACCAGAGGTGAATTGACAAGTATCCATGGGGTGATGTCATCTGAACGCCTTCTTAAGTAAAGATTGCCATAGAAATACCTACTGCCTCTTACCTTCTGTGTGAGTAGAGACAGCCATTGCCCATGGCGCATCCCTGCACACAGTTGTAACCACTGTCAAGAGAGCACAAGACCTTAAGCATCACAAGAGCCCTTTCGAGCAAGAAAGGCACCAAGACCAAGTGGCATTCCTCCACCAGTATCTAGCACACAGCAAGTCCTAGATCCAAGTCCTGGTGTTTTAGCTCTGAAGGAGGTTGCCCTCCTCATCGTGGTACCACATCAAGCCATGGGAGGCCAACCCTATGCACATTTCTGGATTCCTGAGCCTCGGGGCAACACTGGGTCTCACAGACACTTGGAAAATGCTTGCTTGGTCACTATGACCCTTCATTTCAATAGCATGTAATAGTCACTTGAATTTTTCAAATCTGATGCGTTTATTTTCCAAACTATTTCTTCCTTCCGTTGTGTTTGGTTGGTCTGTTTACTTTCTCCCCTTTGACTCCCATAGCACCTGCAGGGTCAGTCCAGGCTCTCTTCTCCACAGTCTCTTCAGGCATCTCGAAGCCTCCACCCAACAGTAGTGCCAGGATGAAAACCTCAGTCCTGTGGGGTAGGGGTGGGGGCAGAATCACCCTAACTTCTGGAAAGTTCCTTTGAATGAGAGACAACTTCAGGAGGCATTCTTCATGTGTTTTCACCTGATTTTTGTTTATTTTTGAGACATAAAGTCTCTCGTTGGCCTGGCACTTCCCAGGAAGCTAGGCTGGCTCTTCAGCAAGCCCAGTGTCTCCACCTCCTCAGTGGGGGGATTGCAGCCCTGTGCTACAAAGTCTAGCTTTTCTTTGTGGGCTCAGGGGATGAAACTCAAGACCTCAAATCCTTACCAATTGAGCCCTGCCCCCAGCCTATGATCTCACTATGGGTAGCACGTCAGAGGTTTCATCTACATAACATAACCTCTCTCAATGAACAGGATAGCTTCGAGAATGTAGCCAATACGATTGATCTGCTTCCTTGCTCTCTTCTGGTCGGTTTCCTTTTACATTTCAGGGAGCCCTATGTCTAGTTTCAAGATGAGGAAACTTTAGTGGATAAAGGATACCCAGGAAATAACAGAAAGGGAATTTAAGCAAAAATGTGTTGAGTTCCAAAAACCTACAGATGATCTGGTGAAACTCAGAGGTTCTCGACATGAGTGGATGTGGGGGGAAAGGGAGTGTGTAGATTTTGGAAGACTTTTTTCCTGGGAAGACTTGACATCTCCTTATACATTCTTTATGTATGCGCGTGTACCCGCACATGTATACATATGTATGAGTTTGTATGGGTAGGCGAACGTGCTAGTGTTCCTCATGTTTGTGGAGGCCAGCGTCTTCCTCAAGAGCCATCGACCTTATGTTTTAAGTCAGCATCTCTCACTGAATCTGGAGCCTGCTGATTTCATTAGGCTGCCTGGTCAGCAAGTGCTGGTGACCCTCCAGGGTCTGCCTTCCCAGAAGATTAGTATAAGCTCCACAGGCAGACTTTCCCATGCCAGCCTTTTTATGTGGGTGCTGGTATCAAACTCAGCATGCTTGCAAGGCAGGCGCTTCTGGCCTGACTCAGCTTCTCAGCTCCTTCATTTGCATTCCTAAGAATTATTTCTATGCAGCCAGACAAGGGGGCAACTTCAGTCTTGTACTCAGAAGGCTGAGACAGGAGCATTGCCTTTAGAGCTTAGGCTTAGGGTACAGAGTTAAGTACCACAGGCAAAACACAACAAGAATAACCTTCTTGGCTACAAGAAGCAAAAGAAAGCACTGGCTGAATAAATATTTCAGTGAAAAAAAGTATCACATATCTATTTTAGATGTAACCAGAAAAGAATAATTAAGAAATTCATATTCTCCCCTTGCTTTTCCTGTGGTGAGGTTTAGCATATGACGGTTGTTGGAGATTGTTGGGGCCTGTGCCTTTAAAAAGCACAGCTATCCTGGGCAGGTCTTTAAAAAAAAAATCTGGCTCCTACTGCAAGATCCAAATTTGACTAGAATCTATATCAAAATAAAATGCAGAGCGGCATGCCTCAGCTTGGACCTTTTGTCCACGCTCACTTCCTGTTGACCGAGTGACATCCCTCAGCTGGCCCTTGCTCAAGCTGTCTGTACTGAATGGGTGCAGTGTTCTCTAAGGCTGCAAGACTTTGCAGCTGAATAGAAGCAGCCTGGGAAGCCATGGGAGGCCAGCACTCTTTACTCCGGAGTTCGCTGAGTTAAGTCCAAAGGTCAAAACCAAGCTGGTACTCAGTGTTTTGGTTCTCTTTCCCCTTGCACTGTGGCTCCAAGGGTAACCAGCATAGTCACATCCTTGCCCTATCCATGAGTTCTTCCAGTTTTTTGGTCCCCTAAACACAGTCTGTGTGGATGCGCCATTCCTGACAGCCTGCAATTTCAATATTGGTGGCTCTCTTGATTGTCTAGTGCTACACAGGTCCTGCATGGAGCAGGTAATGGGGACCACTGCCAATTTTCTTTAAGAGTATTCTGTTGCCATTATCCCAATGCTTATACGATTATCTCTGGAGTGTCATTTCCCGGCTCTTTCCGGCCTCTGTGGAGAAAGGGTGGCTCAGCTATTTTATCTGTGAAATTGGAACAGGTAGTGCTGCAGACTCCTGTGATTTTCCTGCTGCTTCATTACACTTCCTCACAGAGGGAGGATGTTCTGAGTGAGAAGATGCCCTGAGGAAGTCCGTAGCTGTTCAGATTGAGGCCCACAGAAGAGCCAGTGTGAGTTAGGGAGTGTGTGCAGATGTGTAAGGCGCACCTCCCCATCCCCTCGGCACATCCGTGTTTTTAAAAGCCCCACCAAAGCCTTCGTTTGAGAAAGTGTGATGTGCTGAGCCCTCATCAGGGATTACAAATGTGTCTTCTAGATAGTCTCAAGAGAGTTTATCAGCCAGTTTTGCATACTGGCCACTGTGGGGATGAGACTTGAACAGGCATTGTCCAGCAATACTACTGATCTAATAGCTGAAAGTAGCTAAGACATGTTCTTGCCTTCTCTCCATCCCTCCTTCCTCTTTTCCATCCCTCCTGCTCTCCCTCCCTCCTTCCCTATCTTCTTGTCTTTCCTTCATTGCCTCCCTCCCTCCCTCTATCCTTCTCTCCATCCCTCCTTCCTCTTTTCCATCCCTCCTGCTCTCCCTCCCTCCTTCCCTATCTTCTTGTCTTTCCTTCTTTGCCTCCCTCCCTCTGTCTATCCTTCTCTCCTGGTTCTGATAAGGAGTTGGCCTCAGGCTCTCTTTTTCTATTTTGTTCATTTCCTCTTGTCTACTCTTCCTCCATCCCTCCCTCTTATCTCTTCCTCTTTCTTCCTTTCTTCCCTTCCTTCCTTCCCTTCCCTCCTTCCTTCTTTTCCTTCCTTCCTTCCTCTTTTCTATCTACTTTGAAATTCCATGTAAATATATAATTGCATGTCATTATATTGTGTGCTGGACAATTCTGTCTCTACCCCCCTTTCCCTGCCCCGTCATTAGTCACCTTTTCCTTCTAGACTTTTCTATTCTTCCATGTCAGATATACACACATGACTTCATGTATCCGAATAAAATCCAGGAAGCACAAATGAGAGAAAGCAGGCCATTTTCGTTATTCTGAGACAGGCTTAATTCTTTTAATATGCTTGTCTCCAGTTGCGATTATTTTCCTACAAAGGCCAACTTTGTTCTTTATGGCTGAAAACCTTTCTGTGGCATCATGTGATCAGCTCAAGCAGTCCTTGTCTTCTGTGACTTCCAAACATTCCAACATGATGCTGACCAGAGTTCCCATGAACTCTGATTGTGGGACATTGGCAGTCTCCTCTTAACACATGCTGAGTAAGGTAGAATGGAGGGCCACGGCTTAATATTCCTAAGTCCGTTGAATCATGTGTTTGCAGAGATGTCACAGGGACCCTTGTGGGAAGGAAAGGAGAGAGGAAGGAAGGATGGAAAGGAAAGCAAAGAGACAGTTGCTGGTGCGGGCTTTGAAGTTCTCTGGCTGCAGCCAGCAGGACACTGCATGTAGGAGGAGCCGCACGTGGTGATGCTGATTCAGATGTCAGTATCATATCACGTAGAAGAAAGAAAGTGCTGGGAGTGGTGACAGAACTGAGAGCCTGGCTTTGTAATAGCAAGTGTTAGGAACACAGCCTTGAGTCACAGTTGGAACTTCTTTCAACCACTGTCACAATCTAATGCTACTAGCCAGCCATGCCCAAAGTAAGGCTTAGATAACGTTTGAAAATTCTAGGGCACAGGCTAAGATAGGACACTGGGCTACAGAATCAAGAAACAGTTGGACTGATATGCAGTGAATCAACGTCTGAAATTCTGCCTCTCACCCAAGTCACTGGGAGTCCACTATGTGTGGCATAGATCTTAGTTCCCGGCTAAAAGTCTCCTCTGTGGTTGCTTGCCAGAAAGGGACTTTCTTTTGTCCCCAAAGGAAGGTAGATAGTGCCTGTGATATGACATGTGATGTTGTCCTCTGGCCTCCACATTCACCACGCACACACATGCGCATTCACCCTTGCACACATGTGAACCAGCATAGACACGAACACACATGCGTAAACCACACAGCAAAAAGAAAGATCTATTGACATTTCCATTTTGTTTGATAATGGAGACATTGCCTTCTGTGTAACCAGACTTCCCACGTTAAAATATCAGATATCTAACGTTTGGTGTCTGTCTTTCTCACAAACTCAAGACCTGATGATGATTGTCTCCATAATCATGAGTGCAAAGAAACATAAGAACACTGGAATGTGGCATTAAGAAATGCAGAACAAGCCGGCCACATTCAGAAATGCAGCTGCCTTTAACCAGAGCTCTCCTTTCCTTAACATGTATTCTTTCTGAAAACGGATATCAAAGGAAGCCACGCACATCTCTGAGTTTGTGTTCCATAGATCAAGTCAGTGTTTAGAATTCCTCTGACACGGGTCAGGGTATGATTGGCTCCCTCTGTCAAAACCCTAGCCATGCAAACCTGACAACCTGAGTTCTGCCTTTCTGTAGAACCCACATGAAAACATCTGGATGCAAGTGTACACTTCTGTCATCCGGGAAGTCTTCTGGTTGGGCATGAGACAAAGGCGGGAGAAGTCTATGGAAACACTTGGGCCAGTTAGTCAAGAGCCCATAACATGGTGGAGCAGATGCAACAAAAGAGACACAAGACTGAACAAGGTGGCAAAAGAGAACAGACTCCCCGGAGTCGTCTTCTGACTTTCTCACATATCCTGTGGCACACCCATGCTTGAACACATGCAGACGCACAGAATAAATACATAGGTAGGCACACACCGAAGACTTCCCTTGACTCAAGGAATGCCGTCGGCTACCTTTTCATGACCAAAGTTGACTTTTAACTCACGTAACATTCCACACTCATTGCAGAGGTTTTTGTTAAATACTAATCTGTTTGTTTATGATGGAGCTCACTGTGAAAATGACTTGTAAGAATGGAGTCATTGGTTAAGGTAATTCTTCGTGAGTATATGTGTATATAAATGTTTGTATGTGCACGTGTGTGGGTTGCATGGTACATGTATGCACCTGCATGCGGCTATCAGAGGTCAGCACTGGGTGGTTTCCTACATGGCTTTCCACTGTATTATTATTTTGTATTATGTGTGTGCCATGTTTGTGTATGTATTATGAATGTTTGAGCTATGTGTGTGTCTGTGCATGTGTATGTGACTATGTGCATAAGTACACATGTTCCATAGTATATGTGGAACAACGCTGGGATTAGTTGAAGCCTCCTCCACAAAGTTTCCCAGGATCAAACTCTGGTCATCAGGTTTGTGAATCAAATGCGTTTTACCTTCTGGCCTACTTTGTGGGTTCCCCTTCCAACTTATTTCTTGAGCGAGGGTCTCTCACTGAACCTGGAGTTGGCTTGCTTGCTTGGCTCTGGGGGTTCTCTATCTCTGCCTTCTCAGCACTAGGTTTACAGGTATGGGAACATGCTACTATGCCCACTGACTTGCACACAAATATTTTGTCCACATAGTATTTTTTAATTCAAAAGGGCGTCAGGAAGTATTTGTTCCCTATTCTGCCTCCCCTAATCTCAATCTCAAAGGTGCCTTTCTGCTGTTGAACATAAACAGTAACAAAAGTGTGTAGAGCGTAAGAATCTACGATTACTTTGACATTTTTCCCACTGAAATATAGCATTCTACGGAGGTGTGAGGCGCATGCCCATAATCCCAGCAGTTAGGAGGAGTTAGCCGAGGATCAGGCATTCCAGGTCATCATAGTTACATAAGGCTACCTTAGACTCTGTCTCCTAATACCACAGGTGTGACTAGTAGTGAACCCAGAAAAGTTACATCCACTCAAAGCAAGCCCAGGTTCATTAACAATAACCCTGCTTGTCTTTATTCAGCTCTGAATGGGGAGAAACCTCACAGATTCCCCTCCTCTTCCCAGTCCTAGTCAGAGTCCCTCACTAATCTAAACCTCCCAGAAAAATTCTCCTGAGTCCCTCCTCAGGCTCCTTACATTCTCATCGCTCTTCTGTGCTCTTGGTGGCATTCCACACTCAATTTTCCACCCTAATATCCAGGTGGAATCCTGCCCATTCACCATAATTTGTAACATTCATATCAAGTCCAAACAGACTGGACCAGGGACAGGCCTGAGTGTCTGTACACTCACCATATTCCTGATCGCCCCTTCATTCCAGCTGCTTCTGACCAATCGCCCCTTCATTCCAGCTGCTTCTGACCAATCGCCCCTTCATTCCAGCTGCTTCTGACCAATCACCCCTTCATTCCAGCTGCTTCTGACCAATTGTCCCTTCTTTCCAGCTGCTTCTGACCAATTGCCCCTTCTTTCCAGCTGCTTCTGACCAATCGCCCCTTCATTCCAGCTGCTTCTGAGAAGAGTTTCCTTCCCAGATGCCCCGTGCTCTCTCCATTGTGTGGATAGATGATTGGCAAGCATAGCCAACTGAGATTTATCTGTATCCCGGGGTAAGAAGAAGGGACCTCACCTTGTATGAACTCTCTGGCAGAAGGGTCTTCCTAGGAGACCGTGGAGTACTGAGGAGGGTTAGCCCCCAGCCTCAGAAAGATCAGGATCTTACTTCGAAATCCGTCATTACCTGTAAAGTCCATAACCCTAGACAGAAAAGTAAACTAAATAAAATAGGATATATTCTGGTTCACATTTCAACTCCTCACTCAGAGGTACGCACCTTGGGGAAAATGAACTGAACAGCAGGATACGCACACATGTGGGCTCCTGGGTGATGCCAGGGCGTTTTAAAAGTGGAAGCTGAAAGTTCCATTGTTTTGTGGACTAGATGCACAACTCATAAATTATATCATTGCGAAATTGTGGCTTTGTTGAGTAAATAGGTCTGTGGTGGTGTTTGCAAAGTTTCTCCAGAATTCATGAATCATAAAGGCAAACACTGGAAAGGGAAAGAGAATGCCTTAGAAGAAAACGATTTCCAAACCCACCTCCCTGCCATATGCTCACAGTGCAGGCCTCGTCTGTGGCTGCCAGCCGTGCAGCTCTCTGCCTGAGAGTAGTCGGCTGGCTCATCAGCACGTGGCAACTGGGTGCCCTGTCAAGTAATTCTGGCTTGGTGGGATCTATTTTGAGATAGTATTGGGTTTCAAGGCCAACAGCTCAGTCCCCCAAAACTGCCAGTTTTATGAGATGCCATCTGTAAGCCTCAAGTCGTTTTCCTTGGCTTCTGAATGAAAAACTTTGAGTTGGGCATATACACCCCCTTCTTAGATTTGATCAACTTACTTGAGAATCCAACAGAACTCAGGGCTACACGTTGTTTTAGTGGTTTATTTTAAAGGGTCTGGGGATGTGGCTCCATTGGTAGAGCGCTTTCCTAGCATACATGCAGTCTTGGGTTTGATCCCAGTTAGCACAGGAGCTGGGGATGGTGGGGAATCCTAGGTAGAAGCAGGCTGAAGGTCAAGGCAGTTTTCAGCTATAAAGCAACTTAGAGGCTCGCTTGATAATCAGACCTTTGTAAGGACAATTATGTGCTAATTATCCCCAGTAAAGACCACTATCAGGTGAATCACTCATCAGTATCATGCCCAAGAACCATTACATGGGTTAATTAGACCTCAGTAAGGACCAGCCTATGGCTATCACACCACAATTGCATTTCAGCCACAACTATATAAATTCTATAATTTATTCTAAATATTCTAAATAGTTTTGTATCTTTTATGGAGAGGAGAGGGGGCCATTACAGCAGCTTTATATAAGCAGGGCCATCCCTCAATTGAAACAAGATCTTACATCCCTGTTTTTAATTTTAATTTTATTTTTTACTAATGAAAATTATATTTATGAGATTCCATGTAACACTGAAATATATATATATATATACATTTATAATATCTATTTTGAATCAACATGTGCAGATATATTTAACATTATACTTAATAATAAAAACACTTGAAGTCTTTTCTAGATTTTTGAAATATGTAGCCCACAATCATTATACATGGTTGCCCAACTACATGTGAACAAATCACAAGTTCTTAATCCTATTGAAATCTTAAGTTTCAATACAGAGGAAAACAAGATGCAAGGGTGCTTAGTGTGTACAATAAAAGACCATGGAAGTAACTTGGCTAAATGATTTTGAGAAATGTTTCATGAAAATTCTCGTAATTATATAAGCTGTTGTAAATGACCCCCTCTCCTCTCCAAAAAAAGACACAAAAATATCTTGTTGGCCAGCTCTGACGTCTAAAGGATGTGTGGTAATCAGCCTTCCTCCCTGCAGCCCAGGGAGACATTCTTCCTGGGAATACTTGTATTTCTGCAGAGGTCAGATTTTTTAGACCTGAGAAGTGAACCAAATTAGTCATAAAAATGTAGTTCTGGCCCACCAAGACAGGAGGCTGTGCATTCTGTGGTCCCTTCTCAATGTTTGATTCTCTCACTCCTGAAAAATAGGGTTGTCAAGGCAACAGCATCAGTACCATCTCACAAGAAAACACTATAAGTGTGTTCGCCTCGTGGGGAAACCATGTGGTTAGGAGCTTCCTGCTCCTATGGGGGTTATGCTCTGTGATCCTAGGTTGAAGCAGGAGGCTCACCGTGAGGTTAAGGCAAGCCTGAGCTACATGGTAAGTTCTAGGTCAGTGTGAGATCTTGCCTCAACAACAAACAAATATAATAATAAAAAAAACAAAAGGAAAACAAACACACACATACACAGACACCTAATTGCAAAATAGCAACAACAATAACAAAACAGTTCTGTTGACCCTTAAGAAAAATAAGATGTGAGAAAGCTTAGGCAAAGGCTCAGTCAGTAAACCACTTACCTCACCAGCACAAGGACTTAAGTTCAAATCCCAGAACCCTCCTAAAATGCTCTTCTCAAATGGTGCTGCATGGTTATAAGCCCAGTGATAAGGAAGCAGTGGAGAATGTTGGATCCCCGAAGTTGGCTGGCCAAGCCACCCAGCCTGCTTGGTAAGACCCTGGCTCCAGTGTGAGAGCCTGTCTGAGGGGGTTCGATGGGTGTCTCATGAGGAATGGCATCCAAGGTTGACCTCTGGCTTCCACACGTATGGACATAGGTGCGCATGGGCCTTCATAAATACAAGCACATGGACACAGAAGAACATCAAATGTTTGTGAAAAGTGCTTTTAGTCCATAGCTTAATGCGCTTGATCCCCTGGGACCTCAGACACTTGAACAGGGTGTTGCCTGGTTTGTACTGTGCTGGTAGAAAAGTGTCCCAGCCCCACCTGGAACAAGCTTCAACCGTGAGATTTCCCTGCATTCCAGTTTATTTGCCTTACAGTCTCATAGTGCTGGGTTCTCCATTATGCTTTCAGTCAGGATTCGTCCTCCGTTCTTTGCTTGTTAGATTTTTCCACTTCATTTGCGAGGATTCATAAATGACGTGATTTTCAAGGAAAACCGTGTGCCTGGCTTTGGAGTTGAATGAATCACGTAGCAGGGGTATTTATAGCATAGGAGATGCAATGCAATGTCCTCTGCGGGTGCTTCTGATGCCTTCATTATTAATAAGCGCCATTCCCTTGGTGCTTAAGCTGGGGTTCTTGCTGAGACAGCATGGAAAACACAAGTCCACCATGTGCTAAGCCTGTCCTGGTAATGAGAATGATGCTAAGGCTCCATCCTACCAGTATCTATCAATCGTAGACATGGACTTCACAAATGAAAATAGAACTTGGACCGTAAGAGGAGTGACTGCATTTGGCCGGCTCACTTGGGGACCAGTGTAAACTCTTTTGTCATCTGTGATTCCCTGCTTCTCGTCTCCTTTTTCCATCACTTGGTTATTCTTTGAGGAGTTTAGTCAGCCTGGCCAGTCTTTCATCCATATGCTGAGTTTCTTGGCATGATAGAAAAGCACCATGCTGAGGGTTGGAGGACATGAATGAGCACAGCATCTGTTAAACAGGCACGGAGTCACGATGATGGCTCTTTCTCCATCTCTCTTACTAATCAAAATGAGATATAGGGGTTGAAAGAATGTCTCAGCAGTTAGGAGCACGTACTGCTCCAACAAAGGACCCAGACTCAGTTCCAGGAACCTACATGAGAGCCCACAAACTTCTATAATCTTGGCTCCCAAGGACATGAGGCCCTCTTCTGGATTATAACTGAGTATATACAAAGTATATACATGGTGTACATAAATTAGTGCAGGCACACACATATTCATATAAATATTTTAAAACAAAGCTAGATGGAGTCTCAGTCCTCCATATCAAGGGGGGGGAGGGAACTTACAAGAAAGACTGGATTTATAAATGTGTGATTCTCATGGATATAGTATTCCTATTACTCAACAGGCCTTTCAGATGGATGTGATCTAAGACTCTCAACATTGAACTCTCGTGCCTTCAGCCCCAGGGTTGGATACTGAGTGAATAGGGATTTAGATCCCAACCTTGTCCACATACCATCTACTATGTGTGTCCTTATTCTTAATAAAACCATGAGAGGAGTATCTATGCTCTTCTAAATAAGGGTGCAGCTTGATTATCTCAGAAAGAAAAATAATTGGCTACATAAAATGCCTCAGAACAGCTCAAATGGGAATCAGCTAAACACGTTTACATGTATGTTATATGAACAGGTTCGTACTCTGTACAATGTCAGAATTCAGGGGCTGAGGGATAAGGGGATGGCACCGTTGGTAAAGTGTTTTCCTCACAGGCATGAGGACCTGAGTTTGGGTCCACGAAACTCTCATGAAAGCCAGGTATGGAGATGTATGCTGGGATTCCAGGTGCTGAGAGCAAGAACAGGCAAGTCACTGGAACTCATTGGCCAGCCAGCCTAGTGAAATCAAGGAACTATAGATCCAGGGGGAGATACTGCTTCAGAAAATAAGGTAGAGAGGGCTATGGGTAACACACTTAGTGTCAACCTCTGCCCTCCTCCACATGCCCATGCAAGGACACACACAGACACACACACACACACACACACAGACACAGACACACACACACACACACACACATGCACGCACGCACGCATGCACGTGTGCGCACATGCACACGCGCACACTGAATGAGTACAGCTAGCAGCTACCTGCATAGCTTCCTGATGGATCCTCATTTTTTCCCTCAGGTGCTATAATCTGAGTTTCAGTTGTTACATTGTATATTCCTTTTTGCCAATCACTCCAGAAGTTTCCCCAAGCCAGAAGCACGTAACCCTCTACATTTATTTTGAAGATGTCCAAACTTTTGACACTCTGACAAAATGTTGTCACTCACAAGTGTATTGAGAAGAATTCTTCACTGTCCTCGGACACTTGCGTTCCACAGGTCACAGGTTGGACATGCCTGGTTATGTAGTCTCTTGTCCTATTCATCTTAATAAAATTACTTGGAAGTGCTATTACCTATGAAATATAACGGTTGAAGTTCATACACTGACTTATGTTGTAGGGATTAAGAAATCTGTTTTTAATATGTTCTACTCAGCATTAAATGTCACGTGACTAAAGGCCCAAGCATTTGCCAACTTTTTTCTTTAAAAAATAATTGGCATTGTAAGTCATTAAGACAGTCTTGCACTTGGGAGGCAAAGGCAGGCAGATTTCTGAGTTCGAGGCCAGCCTGATCTACAGAGTGAGCTCCAGGACAGCCAGGGCTATACAGAGAAACCCTGTTTCAAAAACAAAAACAAACAAACAAACAAACAAAAAAACAGTCTTAAGCCATTTATATTTCTTCCTCCATCCTGTCCATGGACATGTAATCAACCCTGGCTGTGGAGGCAGCACTGCTGGTAACGCAATGGCTTGGCACACATGAAGCATTCGTTCCTTCTCTAACATCACACATGGGATTTGAGGACACATGCCTGTAGTGGGGAGGTAGAGGCAGAGATCTGAGAAGTTCAAGGTTATCTGAGAGATGCAGGGAGTTCAGGGACAGCCTAGGCTATAACAAATCTCATCTCAAAAGCAACAGCAGGGGAAATTTTAAAAAGAAAAAAAATAACTAAGCTCTCTCAGTTTGAAACTAAGTAAGGGGACTGAGTTTCATGGATCTGTTCCCAGTTGCATGCCACATGGAGTCCCTTCCTTGTAGAATGTGCAGTGCCTGACACCTGCAGACACGGCTAAGCTTGCGAAGGTAGAGGCTTTCCTGCTTCCTCAGGAATGAGGGGACAAAGGTCCCATTCAGCAATATCCTGAGTGAAGCTTTGCCAGCAGGATCACTCTGCTTTGAAGCTTGGTCATCTTCAAACCAGAGATCAGTTACCTGCAGACGGGAAGGAAGGCTGGCCAGGCCTGTGCTTGGGATGTGGACAGCTGAGGGGGGCTCCTCCCTCACTGTCGTTCAGACAGAATGAAGCCAGGCTACAGGTCTATCTCACATGTGATATGAGACACCTCCGTCCTGTGCAAATCCGTCCTGATGATATGGGAAAGAGACACAGCAGAAGAGACTGATGCCGTCCCTGGAAAGGCATGATGCCCGTGGGAGATAACTCACACTGCTTAAAACTGGAAGGATGCTTGTCTGTTTGTTGGGATCTTTTGTATCTGCTGTTATTAATTTTTAACTGGCCAAATTTATTTCTGTAGATTCGTTGAAGTTCAATTTAACTCTAGGTTCATGAAAACGTTTAGCTGAAAGAAATGAGAAAAATCTAATCAAAGTTTTACAATGTGACTATTTACATTTAAAAATACTTATTTTGTTTTTGTATGTGTTTGTGTGTGTACTTATAAGTACATACAAGTACAGATGCCCAAGGAGGCCAGAAGAGGGCATTGTATGTATCCACTGGAGTTGTGAGTCACTCGTGGTCCTGAGAATGGAGTTTGAGTCCTCTAATAATGTGCTTCTAGAAGCTAAGCTACCTTCTACAGACCCTTAAGTATACTGAAAATGAACCTAGATTGTTCATTGCCCTCCTAACTCAATTCCATGCTTTTCTGCAGCATATTCTACATCACCATGCAAACATAACGAACAATGATACTGTATGTTTGGTTGATAAAGTTGTTTTTGTTGTTTTACTTTTGAGCAAAACAAATAATAGCAACAAAATAGTGCATGAGATATCCCCAAGCTGTTTTCAAACTCGCTATGTATTGGTGGATGAGCTTAAACTCATGATCCTCCTGCCTCTGCTCTCCCGAGTGCTGGAGTGGCAGGCATGAGCCACAAGGCTTGGCATACTAGTTGAAAGCTCTTGATGGGGGGCGGGGAGGGAGCTGTTGATTAAATGGAAATATTTGAAGAAAGAGCGCGGCATAAACTGCAGAAAGAAAAATCAAGTTAACAGTGTGTTTGTTGGCAAACCATTTAACAGAAGCTGCCACAATGAGTACTGAAAGCGTAGTTTAGCCCTGTGAGTGAGACTGACTGAAAATAATGGGCTGATTTAGCACACAACTTTCAAGATCATTTACCTAGAAGTTGCCTGTCAAGGATGTTCTATTGTGAGAGGAAGGAACACATATGTTTTTGCTAACTTCCCGCAGGGGTCTCGAAGCACTTTTGAATTGAAGCCATAAAATACATCCTTTTTATTCAGAGAATGTGTGTGTGTGTGTGTGTGTGTGTGTGTGTGTGTGTGTGTGTACGTGTGTGATGGGTATGTTAAGATAGTGCTTTTTACAAGTGCCACCTCACATTTGTGTTCAGCTTGACAATTTGTGGGTGATTTCTAAGTACACGCTGAAACCTCATTTGCCGGATTGTCAAATGAATTCACTAGAAGCTTTTCATTACATGCCAACTGCTAAAACCCTTTGATAATGACTAAAGGGAAATGAATTGGCATCACCAGTAAGTTTGTTGTGCCTCTGGGTGTGAGATACTCTTGATTAACTTTTTCTACCCTCTGGATATTGTTCTTGGAGGTTTCCACTCAGAGGGACAGTCTCAGAAATTAAGCTTGGCCATCTAGTTTACATTGGAGTCCCTTCCAGAACTTTCTGTGGATGCTGTAGTCATAAAGAATGTTTGAGACCTAGGAAACAGGCGTGTATCTCATAAGATGTTTAGGTCCATCAGTGATTGATGCCACTGTTCTCTGGTTGTCCCCTCACTCTGGATGGACCTTGAACTTTGGGGGAGGAATGTGTCATGGATGTCCCACTTGTGCCTGAGAACTCCTACTCATTTATTCCCTGGACTTTAAGCAGTTGTGAGTTTGTGTTAACCACCATCTGATGCACCAAGAGACTTCTCTGATGAGGTCTGAGGATGGAACTAAAACTGTGGTACTGAAGTAGAACCCTCAATGCAGTTTCATAGTATGCCAGGTTAGCAAAACACCAGTAATGCTTATCCTGTGTTCTCCTTAAACCTTACTGAAGCTTCAAGTGTGCGCAGAATTATCTTGGCAGATACAGTAAAGAACTTCTTAACAAAGAGCGGATAATATGGTGAATATCTTGAATTTCTTTCTGATTGGGATTCTGTTCCCAAATATAGAATACCTAAGAAAATCAGTTCCTAGGTCACCTGGTAGACGTCTTACTTACGTTTATATCACTGTGATCAAACAGGAGGATCTTGTAGAAGAAAGAATTTGTTTGGGTGTACGGTTCCAGAAAGTTAGTGTCCATGGTGGAGCCATAGCGGTAGGAGCAGGAAGCTGAGGGCTCACATGTTGATCAAATAGAAATGGCTCGGGGTTTTCCCTCGTTTTTGAGACAGGGTATTTCTGTGTAACCCTGGCTGTCCTGAAACTTACTCTGTAGACCAGACTGGCCTTGAATTCATCCAACCGCCTCTTGTCTTTCAAGGGCTGGGACTAAAGGTGTGCACTATCCACCACCTCCTGGCCTGGCACAAGTCTGGCTTGCCTACATGTCTGCCTCTGTGACATATTTCCTCTAAGAAGGTGACAGCCCGTGTATGTCTCTACGAACAGCATCAGCACCATCAGCTGGGGATAGAGCATTCAAATGTCTGACAATATGGAGGGCATCTCATTCGAACCTCCTCAGTAGGCATGGATGTTCTACGATACAATGCAGAAGTACAGTAGTGACATTAACTGGAAGCTGGCATTCTCTCCTGCTCTCTCTCTCTCTCTCTCTCTCTCTTTCTGTGTGTGTGTGTGTGTGTGTGTGTATGTGTGTGTGTGTGTATGTGTGTGTGTGTGTGTGTTGTAACATACCATGTTACCTTGGTTATAATTTTTTTAGGTAATTCCTTTTTGACTGAAACCAAAAAGGAATTGCTCTAAAATTATTAAGTAATTAATAAGGTATTTATATGTGTATATACATATATATATATATGTATATACACATCACATAAGTGTGTGCGAGTGTGTGTGTGCATTATACTGTGCACGAAGAGGTCAAAGAGCAATGTACATTGTTGATTCTTGCCTTCTGTCCTGTTTGATACAGGGCCTCTATTATAGATTTTCCTCAGCATATGCCAAGCTAGCTAGCCTCTGAGCATCTGTGATTCTTCTGCCTCTGCCTCCCATCTCACCAGCAGAATACTGGCTATATAGCTCTCACTATACATGTCTCACTTTATGTGGGTTTGGAGAACTCAAACTCAGGTCCTCATGCCTGAGTGGCAAATCCTGTTACCACGTAGCTACCTGAAGCATCTCCCAGCTCTGAAGATAACATTCAAAGGGTGTCCCTTGTCATTACATCATGCACTATATTAGTTTCCTTGTACTTATGAGCTCTGTTGTAATGGTTACTGATGTGCAGCCTGTCCTAATGTAACTGCACTGCAGTCCCTGTCATATTTCACTGCCACAGCATGAGAAGGGTCAGGGAGCCTGGGAGATGTGTCAGAAGAGCTCGCCGACCCCATACATTAGTGCTATTGCCTGGCGACGCTGCAGAAAGGAGCTGCGAGTTCCAAGCACCATATTGAGTCTGTGATTTATTTGTTCTCCAGACAGGTCAATTAATTATTTCACTCTGATGCCACCCTAAATTGTAAGTAGAAAGGGAGAGAGAATGAATTGTCACAGTCTGTGCCTGTCTCTCTCACCATTTACGATGACAAAGAGCAGCTTCTCTGGTGACTGTAAGTATTCACTTAAAACAGGAGAACTGGGATGAACTTGAAGCTGTTGGCTAGTGTGGCTTAGAGGTGCGCCACGAAGGGCTTTAAGGACATTGTACAGATGCCTTGGGACTAGGTCCTCAAGAGGAACTTGAGCAAAAGAAGCAGTTCTTTTATCAAGAAATGGTGGGTATATGTCTGCCCTTGAGTCCAGGTAACTACAAAGGGCAGAAGAGGGCATTGACTTCTTTGGAGCTGGAGTTAGATCTGACGTGGATTTGGGGAATTGAATTTAGACTGTGAGAACAACATTGCACTTTTAACTATGGAGACATCTCACCAGGCCTATGGACATAATTAATATATATATATGTGTGTATATATATATACACATATATATATACATATATATACATATATGTGTGTACATATATGTATATACATGTACATATATATGTGCATATGTATATGTGTATATATCACTGTATATATGTGTGTGTGTGTGTGTGTGTGTGTGTGTGTGTATAAAACTTCTTAGAAACATGGTAAGTATAGACATCCATAAGTGTCCATTTTCTACTCAGAGTAGGTATTGTCACTGTATTAATTTTTAAACCATTTTTAGGTCTTCTACTAACAGGAAATTTGAAAAAAAGTCTTATAGAAGTAACTCAAGCTGTCCTGACTCATAATGTTAAAATGATATGGAAAAGATTCAAACTAATCCATCAAAGACACATGGGGAAAGGTGGCAAAAGATTTTTTCACACTAAAAAGATGAAGCGTACATTCATGGCAGAATTCTCACTTTTGTAACCCTTTCAAATAAATCCTTTGTCCCAACTTGAATCATATTCTCATTCATGACCATGGCTAAGTTTTCATTCACTCAAGTGAAATATCCCTTCGTTTCTCAGAACCCTGACTTTGGCCCTAAAGGCGGTAAGTGAAACACTAGCCGGTAAAGAATAAATATTAAAGAGATGAATGTTAAGGTTTGTTCTAATTGGCTGTCTTTGGGCTGATGACATGGACCAGTGGGTAAAAGGAGCTTGCGGCCAACCCTGGAGATCTGAGTTCAATCCCCGGATCACATAATGGCAGGAGAGAACTGACTCTAACAGGCTCTTCTCTGACCTCACACACTTAGTTATTGTGTATATGTGCATTGGGTGGAGGTGCATTGGCTCCACTCAGGTGGTGCTAAGAGTGAGAATGGCCCCCATAGGCTCATACATATCACTGAATGCTTTAGACACTCAGGAGTTGAGCTGTTTAAAAAGAATTAGGAGGTGTGGCCTTAATGGAGATGTGCTGAAAGTTTCAAAAGCCCTCGTCTGGCCCAGTGTGTTTTTCTAACCTGCTGCCTTTGGATCAGGACCTAAGTTCATGGCTGCTGCCCCAGCACCATGCTGCCTGCCCCCATGATGCTCATGGACCAACCCTCTGAAGCTGTAAGCAAGCCCCCAATTAAGTGCTTTCCTTTCTCAGAGTTGCATTGGTCATAGTGTCTCTTCACATGGATAGAAAAGTAACTAAGACATCTGACAGCAACAATTTGAGGTTAGTACATGCTAGTGTGTTCCAGGAATCATTAAAGTGTTGCCAAGACAACTGAAGTAAACTTGCTTCTATGAGAGTATGGCCAGAAACCCTTGTGCCATTTCACAGGAAACAGATTCTGCTCTGAAAGCCATGAGTTGGATCTCTTCCTTTTAATCCTCATATAGCAAGTCATGTTTCACAACTAATACATCACCCTGGGGAGCATTTCAAATTTTGTTTTTTTCTATATTATATGTCTAGGTGATTTTCTGATTCTGTGTAATTTTCACAGTCAACACAATCTAGAGTCACCTGGCAAGAGGCTGTAATTGAAGAATTACCTAGATCAGCTTGGCCTGTGGCCACATTTGTGAGGTACTATCTTGATCGTTAATTGACACAGAAAAAGCCAGCCTATTGTGGGCAGCACCATTTCCTAGGCAAAGAGTCCTAAATGGTACCAGAGTGAAGAACGCTGGCAGAACACAAGGCAGTAAGCAAGCAAGCAAGGGTGCCTATATTCTGTTTTTGCTCTTGACTATAGATGTACTACGATTGGCTGCTTGAGTTACTGCTTTGACTTCCCCCAAAATGGTGGACTATGACTTGGGGTTCTAAACTAGACACACTGTTTTTACTCTAAGTTTCTTTTCAACAGTGTATTTTATTATAGCTATAAGAATGAAACTAGAACAGACACTGAGGAAAAAGGACTGAACTTCTCGTGGAAACATATAGTACATGTGCAATGTTACATGTCTTTCACAGTCATGGAAAATATCACATATGGAAAAGCACCATAGTTTTATATTGTATTTTGGGTTGGCATGGATGAGAAACATGAATGCAAAATGAACTGAATGAATCTGGATTTTCATGGTGTTCAGATTCTTACATACACGAAATGTTTCTAAAACATTTTTAGCTTCTGCCTAATCTATGCACCGTGGATTTTTCCATGTAAGATTTGAAGTGATTTCTAAAAGACTATTTTTTTTGCAACAAATGTAATAAAATTAAACTATAAAGAGAAAACGAAAAATACTATCAAGAGGGGTAGATCAATCTGTCTGTCTGTCTGTCTGTCTGTCTGTCTGTCTGTCTATCCTGTTTGGGGGCACACTGCTTCCTAGTAACCCAACCAAATGGTGATACAAATAAGGAATGCAGTACCCTTGTGTAACCGAGGAAGTCCCTTGGCAGACATCACAGTTTTTCCTGGCAGAAATTTCTTAAGAAATGTTCTTAATTTATTTAAGTAAGAGTTGCTTAGAAGCCAGCGAATTTGAACTGAGATTTTTAAAAAATGGTATTGTGAGCTGGTTTGTGTTTCTAAATGACTTAAGATCTCTCCAGCATTATTTAAATGAAAGCCACCACAGGCTAGAGGACTGCAAACAGAAACAGGTCCCCCTGGTAGACATAGAGTCTTTGTGATTGGAGGAGATACACAGTCCCCACAGCACAGGGTCCAGCCAGCCTGGATTTGAATTAAAACTATGTATTCTTAGTCAAGTTCTATAACCTCCATGTGACCTTCAGGTTTTTTTCCTTATCTACAAAACAAGAATGTTAGAATACATGCTGTGATGGTTGGCTTTAACTGTCATTTCCATGGGGCAATCTAGAATCACCTGGGATTGTCTCAATGATAATGTCTAGGCCAGGTTGCCTCTCAAACATGGCTATGTCAGATTGTCTTGATTGCCTTAGTTAACGTGGGAGGATACTACCATAAAATTAGTGCATCGTTCCTTAGTGTGCACAAATGAATTACTTGTAATATAAATCTAAATAGCAAATTAATCCAGAGGCTGTATTTTTTTTTTACCTTATGCTAACCCCCAATAACCACACAGAGAAACCAAGACTTATTTCAAGCTGCACCTCAATAGCTGGGCAGTTAATTATCCCCTATGATAATTTGGCTCCCTTCCAGCCATGATCCCAATGTATGTGTCTCTTGTTATTGGTCTGGCTCTTTGGGCTTCAGGTGTGTTTCCATTGATCTGTCTCTGGACCCCTTCATCGTAACTCCAACTCCTTTCATCCTCATGGCAGATCTGAATCTGTCTCCCTCTCTCCCTCCTTCCCCTGGCTGGCAGAGGTCCTACCCTATTCTCTCTTCTGCCCAGTCATTGGGTAATCATCATTTATTGACATGGCAGAGAATAAATGGTGAGAATTATTTATTCGAGCTTGAGACAGCAGATTATTGACCTAAGTGTTGCAATGCCCTATCTGGATTAAAATGAATTATGAGGGCAGAGAAGCCAGCACCTGGATAACACAAGGGTAACCTTTACCTAGTGACCAGAATCATTATGCCTGCACTACTGTGGGCCCTGGACTGTGCGAAGGTAAAGAAAGCTAACTGAGCACAAGCATGCATGGACCCGTTCTCTCTACTCTTGAGTGTGGATGTGGTATGGCCAGTTGTCTCAAGCTCCCATGGCTGTGACATCATCACAGGGTTGAACTTTAACCTGGAATTCTGTGCCCAAAGGAACCCTTTGTATCCTAAGTCACTTTCAGTCACTAGTGTATTTTATCACAGCAACAGATGTGATGCCAGAGCACTTGGTAGCCAGATTAGACGATGGGCTAAACCCTCTGGAGCGATCATAGCACTATCTCAGACATTGGCAGGCAAAGGTGGAAAACATTGCCCCTGTCTGGTGGTTTTTTTTTTCTTTAACCTCTTTTTAAAAATTCATATGGCAGAAAAACATATACATGTGAATGATATAAATACATAGATTATGATTGAAGGCTGGTGCCAGACTCAACAGATCCTTCTGTTACCCAATCCTGTAGTCATTTGGGGCTTAAGGGAATGACTGTCAGGGAAGGGGTTTCCTGGCTCAGCATCTCCCATTTGGAACCCAACATACTATTGTTTTAGAAAATGAAGGGAACTGCTTCCAATGAAAATCCTTTCCAAATTTACTCGCACTTTCTCTTGCTTTTCTGATGCAGACATGAAATGGGTTAGGGTGACTTTTTTCATACAGATTTAAGCGTGGGGTTAACACAAAAAGTGGCTCTCAAGAAAAGGATGATGCACCTGACTGAGCGTGCGGATGTGCCTCTCAAAGGAGACATTCCCCTCATTGTTCTGAAAGGTGAACCCAGGCAATCCCCTGTAAATGACTGCTAGGCGCACAGTTTCGTTGAGAATTCATTGGTAGGGAGGCACTACACACTAGTGGTAAATGCATTTCCCATTTTAAACTGATCTTTTCCTGGGCTGTTGCTATGTGGTAGAGTGTTCTGTGGTGTTAGGGAGTGACCATGGTACGAAGCTCCCAGTTAGCCACAGAATGGGCAGTGCCAACAGCTAGCAAGCACTATGGTGCTCTGCGACATACGCTATGCTATTCATCATGTTGTGTTACCCAGCGTTCCATCTTGCAGTGTTCTCAGCTTGTGGTGGTCTACTGGGATATAGAGTCATCAATCAAGATGAAGTTACAGACCAAATGAATATAAGTCCACTGTAGACATCTGGGCCTTGTAGCCTTCATTTTAATTTAGTTTAATATGGCGCCAACCCCAGGATGCTTAGTGGTTTTGGCTTTACATGATTAAGCAGACCCTCCTGGCCTCTGGCTTTTGTGAGGCTGGAGTTCTGTTTATCAACTGCATGTACCTTTTACTTCCTTATTATACCTTTGTTGAGATCAGAATATTGGTTGTGATATATATCACAAATATGTGATAGGTATACATATATATCATATCACCCACTCACTCACACACACAAATATGTTTCTATCTTAACTATAAAGCTAACTCTCACTTATAGAATCTGACAGAAGAAAACAAAAACTGCTTCGCATTCCACCAGTTCTCCTCTATTAAATCAAAGATCAGCAAGCAGAGAGTCCGGAGAGCTAAGGTTGGCCCAGGACTACATCCCTGGCTCCCCGTTAGTTTCCTTTCTTGCCTGCTCCTAATCCACACTACCAGTCTTCAGTCACTTTCTTTTTCTTGGCACTTTCCCCCTCTCATTCTCTCCCTTTCCATTACCTCCTTGGTGAGTTTTGATGACATCTGGAATTCATTTAGGAATGAAGAATAAATGAATTCATGGCTCACAAATGAGATATAAGGCAAAGGGCTGCTTGCTCTCCATCCTCTGTTCTTGGCTACTCTGAGCTCAAATTAAAAGCAAAGAAAGGGAACTTAACTGTACCAGGCTTTTAAAACTTTAACCAGGGAAACTATTTCAAGGGAGCAAGAGAGTTTGAAGTACTTAATAAGCCCAGCAGCTGGGCTAGGCAACAAAGAAAAAAAGTAGCCTAGAGTTGAATTGTAGGTAGTGAAACTGTATTTCTACCTTTTTCTGTCCCCTAAAACATCAAGGTTCGAATGGGATGGACAGACTCCTTCCAACCTGCTTGCTCTGTGCTTCTTGCTTTTTTACTCTTTGCTATTAAAAACCCCAGCAACTGCGTATAAAAAGAGGGCAAATTCTGGATGGTGCTGCACACCTTTGATCCCAGCATTCAGGAGACAGAGGCAGATGGATCTTTGAGGTCAGCCTGGTCAGCATTGTTAGTTCCAGACCAGCAAGGACTACAAAGTGAGATCCTATCTCAAGGAGAGGGAAGAAGGGGGAGAGAGAGAGAGAGAGAGAGAGAGAGAGAGAGAGAGAGAGAGAGAGAGAGAGAGAGAGAGAGAGAGAGATCAGTCAGACATGGTGATCTTGAAGATATGCTTACCTTTCAGTTAATAAGATTCATTAAAATCCTCCCCACACCTCTGTCTTAGTGTTGAGTTCTAGTGTGTCTTCATCATGAAAGTTTTTCCTTTCCTTAAACTGGGAAGAGGCCCAGTGCCAGATGCATAATTAGGATCAGTAGTTAACGGCTTAGTAGGTTTACATTTTTGTTGTAAGTTTCAGTTTTTCTCAGAATTACTATCTCTTTACGGAATCTCTTGTACTGCCCTGTACTTATTTCATTGAATTATTTGACTTTTCTTCTTCCAGTTCCTTTAGGAATTTGGTTCCTCTTTGATTTTGTTGGCCTAATTATTATAATCATTGAATTATCTTTCTGGAATTTTATGTAGTTTACTTTTAGCAGAACCTGTTATTATTATACCATTGGTAATTTTTGGAGGGGTTACTCTGTCATAACATGTCACATTCCTTGTGTTTCTGAAATGGGACTTGGACTCCTGGGATTAGATCTTTGTGATAGTTTTAATCATGCCTTCATTTGGATGAACTGTTTGAATCTGTTTTCTAGTCGGTTTGAAGTGTCTTCTTTCATCACTGGACTGAGACCAGTAGCTAAAACCGTAGTTACCATGTTCAGAGTAACAAGCATGGTGTCCAACACAACGCTGCGTGCAGAAACGTAACTGCAGAAGCAACCACAACGATGGGCAGGCTCACTGTCTGCGTTAAAGACACAGCCCATTCAAAACAACCTTCCCGTGGTGCTAGAGAGGTGGCTCTGCAGCTAAGAGTGCTGGCTGCTCCGCTAAGGGACCTAAGTTCGCAGCATGTGCATCAGGCAGCTCACAACTGTGTGCAACTTCAGTTACAGGAGATACAACACCCGCTTTTGCCATCGCAAGAATGGCAAAATCAAAACACACACACTCTCTCTCATATACACACATACACAAACGCGCACAAACGAAAACTAAACAAACACCCACCCCTTCAATGCCAGTGAGCGCTAAGGAACAAAGGAACAGGGTATTGCTGTGTAAATGCCAGTGAACGCTAAGGAATAAAGGAACAGAATATTGCTATATATAACAGCCCGTTTGTTACTCAGTGTGGGGTTGAAAGGAAAATAGACTGAGTAAGACTGGCAAATAGTGCTATTATTGTTAATTTTTATTTTATTTTACTTTTTACTTATTCACTTTATATTCCCCTCACTGCTCCCCTCCTGGTCACTCATTCCCACAATCCTTCTCCTCAACCCTCCCCTTCTTTTCTGAGAGGGTGGAGGCCCCGTCTTATCCTCTTCCACTGAGTCCAGACAAGGCAGCCCAGCAAGAAGAACATATCCCATGGATGGTGCTTTGTTGTTTAAAATCCCTCAGCATCCTCTGCATCTGTTCTCTCTCTCTCTCTCTCTCTCTCTCTCTCTCTCTCTCTCTCTCTCTCTCTCCACCTAACCTTTGAATCATGTAGTACAGAGAATGGAGCACAAACTTTTCGACCTTCTGCCTACACGTACCTTAAGGATAGGTACTCTCCAGCGATGCCCGGTTTACTCTGGAAAGAGTAGCAATCGGTGTAGTACAAGTCCTCACCTTCTTTACAAGGGTCTTTAGCCTCCCCAGCTAATTTATTTCTGGGTGTTTTAGTTTTTCAAGACTACAATAAATGGCATGGCTTTCCTGATATCTTCCTTAGCAGGATCACTTTGGGCATATAAAAGAACTATTGATCTTTCTGTATTCCTGCTACTTGGCTGAATTTGTTTCTCAAGTCTGAAAGCCTTCTGGTGAAGCTTTTGAGTCTCTACTGTAGATAGAATCATGATTTTTGAACAGAGGGATGATTTTACTTCTTCCTTCCACAGGTGAATTGCTTACACTCATCTTGCCTTATTGATCTATCAACAATGTAGACTATTATAACGAGTATCGCTGGTGACAGCGAATCCCTTTGTCTCAGCCTTGATTTTAAAGGGAATGATTTGGCGTTTCTCTCTTCTGCAGGACACTGAACACCAGCTTCACATATATAGGCTTTAGTATATTGATCACAACCCTTCTGCAGCTAGTGTCTGCAAGGCGCGCATCACAAAGGGATACTAATTTGTTTTCAAAGACAATTTTCTGTATGGACAGAGATGGCCATGTTATTTTTATTCTCAATTTTATTGATGAAGTATGTGGTATTTGTGTTTTGCATATAGTCCACTGGCCTTGGATTCCAGGACTTAGAACATGTTGGCCCTGATGTACGTTCTTCTTTGATGTGTTGTAGATTTGTAGTACAATTGTTTAATTGATACGTTTTGCATCTGTATTCTTCAACAAAATATGTTTTCTTTTTTAAAAATTGTGTTCTTGTCCTGATTTATTATGTAAAGGTTATATATGATCTACATGGGATGAGTTCTGAAACACTTGTTCCTGATTTATTATGTAAGGGTTATATCTGATCTCCATGGGATGAGTTCAGAAGGATTTGCTCCCATTCTGTTTTATAGAGTAGTTTCAGAAGACCCAGTGCCACTATTATAATGTCTGGTGAATTTCAGTATGAATCCATCTAGTCCATATATATACACACACACACACACATATATACAAATATGTATATATATGTATATATGTGTGTGTATATAGGTACATATATGTATATATATATAATATGCATAAATGCATTTATAAATACATATGGGGAAGCAACTTTTATTATTGCATTAGTTTTACAGCTTTGTTTAGGTTTTGAATACCCTCCTAGTTCAATTCTGTTAAGATACATGGTTTAAACATGTAGCCATTTCTTGTAAATCCTCAAATTTATTAGAGTATAAGTTATCGGGATAATTCTTCATATTTCTGTAATAACCATTACAATATACACATTTGGTACCCAATTTGATTGATTTGGGTATTCTCTTTACTTTTGTTAGATTGCCTAGGAGTTTGCCAACTTTTCAAGGAACCAATAGTGTATTTAATCAATTATTTGCAATGTTATTTTAATCTATTTCATTAATTTCAGATCTGATTTTTTTCCCTTTTTTTCTAGTGGTTTGGGGTTGGGCTTGCTCTTAATTGAGTTGTTTGAGATAGCTCATATTTTTTAATGTAAGGAATCATAGGTACACTGTTCCATATTTGAACCATTATAATGCCCTATCAATTTTGATGTTTTGAGTTTCCATTACCATTTGGCTCTAGTATTTTAAAAACATCTAGCATTAATACTCTAATAATCCTCTGATCTTTAAAACTTATTTAATCCTCATACATTTGTATAAATTTTGTTGCTGTTAATTTTTATTTTATTCTAATATATATATATATACATATATATATGCATAGTACACAAGAAATTCTTGTTTTCTATATTCGTTTAGACTCATTTTGTGTTTTTAAGATATTATTTCTTTTGGAGGTAGTTCCATGTACTAATGAAAAGAATTCTGTGCATTTTGGATATAATATTTCTTGATGCCTACTAAACCATGGTTTAAATTAATCAACTTAACTCTGAATTATTTTTGATTGTTCTTTTTTTGGATTTGCCTTTTTTAAAATAACAGTGTGCAATGTAATAATATTCTTGTTTCTGTATTTCTCTGTCTGTTTATGCCCAATAGTGTTTGTTTTATGAAGTTGAATGCACAGGCATTTGTTTGTATGTTTTTGTAGTCCTTTTAACTTCTTGATCTATCATTCCCATTACCCGTGTATAGTGACCTTTTTTAGTCTCCTCTGAACCTAAGTCTCTGCCTTGTTAGAGATAAGTATTGCTGCTTCCAGGTTCCATTGACTCACAATATAAAGTTCCACATGGCTCTCCATCTGTGCAGGTCTGTGCTAGTGAGGTGTGTTTCTTACTGGCAGCAAAATGTTGGACCTTGTTTTTTAATCTAATTAACTAGTTCCTCCCCCCAGTTGGAGACTTAAGACCATTTACAACCCTAGTTAAAATCAGCTGGTGTGTAGGAAATCCTGTCACATGTTGTTTTATCAGTATTTGACCTTTCCCTAATTTTTGTTTATCTACTTTTCTGGTGACAATCTCTCTTTCTTGTACTCGGTGATTGTGTTTATCTTCTCTGTGCGGATACATTCAAATGCCTTCTGCAAAGCTAGTTTAGGAGTCATGAATTCTTGTAGTCTATGCTGTTTAGAAGATCTGTGTCTGTTCTTGATTGTGTAGGAAAGCAATTTAGATTTGGCCATTTATTAGATTTCTCTGTTTTATTTCAGAAGTTAACTTACATCATTCCATGAGCTCTTGTAATTTATGGTTTCTGTGGAAAACTCTGCTGTTATTATATTGGGTTTGGTTTTGTTTCCTCTTAAAATTTTCAATGTATATTGTGTTATTTTCTTTTGCATCTTACTTATATACCAAGACAAGATTGTTTCTGTCCATATCTGTTTGGAATTCTAAATGTCTCTGATACCTGGATGCTCACACCCTTCCCAAAGTTTAGGGATATTCTATGGTTCTATGAGTAAGTTTTATTGCTTTTAGTCTAAATCTTGGTACGTTTTGTTCATCAAAATATGTAAGTAAAGTCTGCTAGCCAAGAAATCTAGGGATTTCTTGCATATTCTGTTCATAATTAACTTTTATTTCATTTTGTTTGGATTGTCTAATTTATGAACCCTGTCTTCAAGACAGGGTTCCTATGCTTTGCCTGTCCTGTTGGTGAGGTTTCTCACAGAATTTTGTAATTTGCCTTATAAACATTGCATTTCTAATATTTGCTTGCCTTTTCTAAACCTTTGTCTCTTTACTGACCCCATTCATATCCTTCCTGTCTTCCTTAAACTAGCGAGCTGCTTTTCTTTGTGTCTTGAGATTCTTTGCTCCTTCTGAATTCTTTTTATCCAGTATTTTATTTGGAGAAGTATCCTTGGCCTTTGTTGTCTGGCAGTTACAAACTTGGACAACAGTCATATCACCTTATTTCTTTATAATTCTTTTACTTCGGTGATTGTGTGTGTATTGGCAAGAATACCTTGTTCAATTTTCTATGAAAGACTTTTGAAGTAAAATATTCTCCTGAGGCTGTATCCAAGGATAATGGATTATTATGTAATGTAGAATTTATTTCCGAATGGAGTTTTTACTATGGTTTCCTTGTTACTTCCTTCATTGAGGTTAGCATATTATGGCAGATTATACACTGTTTCAAACCAATTGGCAAGAGCAAAAAAATCAGTCAGCAAATGCAAAAATAAAACTTTACTTACAGAAAACATTTAGGAGTTGAGTTAGAGAGAGCTTAGCAGTTAGGAGCACTTCCTGTTCTTCCAGAGGATGCCAGTTCAGTTCTCAGAAGGAGCAGCTCTTTGCTGCCCCTGCTGATGTCAAGCAACTGCTGAGTGGAATAGTGCAGCAGGTCCTGCCCCACCCACCCATGACCATGTTTTTCTGAAGCCCAGCCTCTATAGGCAATCCTACAAACAAACTCAATCCCCTGACCCAACTCAGCTGGCTTCTGGAGGGGAAGAAGTGATCTCTCTTTTCTTTGGTGACTCCCATATGAATCCTCACTATAGAGACTGAAGCTGCAAAGCTCTCCATGAAACAGACAATGGCTGCAGGACAGGAAGGAAAGGCATTTGTTGGAGTTGGTGGGCAAGTTTCCTTAGGATATACAAAAAATTAAAACCGATATTTGTTCTTAGGACCATGCCTTCTCAGTGTTTCAAACCCCTTCCCTTTCTGGAAATTATGTCAAAGCCTCATGTTTCCTATAAGACTGAAGTCACCCTGGATAGGCAGGTTTGAATTGACAAAATCTTTGAAGAAAACAGTCTTTGTGTTCTGGAATCTTCCTGTGCATTATTCTGAAAATGGCCTGGCCTTCTTTCATTTGAGTTCTTGTGTTCCATAAGTATTCAGAGGAAGTTTTTATTTCTCCTCAAAGCATACTGAGTATAAAGTTAATAGGTAATAAAATGCATCCATTGCTACCTCTAAGCAAAAAACAGTGAATGCAGCCATGCGGGTCTGAGAGCTTTTTCTCTGGAACTTTCCTAGCAACTTTTATTGGTGGTTGATTGAAAGAGAGAGAAAGAGAGAGAGAGAGAGAGAGAGAGAGAGAGAGAGAGAGAGAGAGAGAGAGATTGTTGCAGCCCTCAGCCCCTCAGAACTGGAGGTGACAACTGTTTTAGTTAATTTTTCAGAAGTTGTACATCAAATGGAAATGTGGAATGTGCATCATCTCCGTAGGGAGACAGTATTCCTAGAAACTCACTACAGCTATGAGCCCCCAAGTTCCCACCCTTGTTTTACCACTGACTAGCTGTGCAACCATGAATAGCCTACTCAGTTTCTGCAGGCAGGGCACGGGGGCAGTGTCTGATGGGCTCTTTAGAAAAATAGACCTGGGTGGAGGCATGGGCCATTGGGTTAACAGCAGGAATTTCTTTTGCAGCAGATTCACGTTCAGCTCCCAGCCCTTGTATCAGGCATCTCCCATATGCCTGTAACTCCACCTCCTTCTGGGTTCCATTCTGAGAGCATCTGCAATCACACACACACACAACACACACACATAATTGAATTTTTTAATATAAACATATTTATAGGAAAATATTTCAATACTATAAAATGTATTGCATATTGTTTCTTGGGAAATGTAATACAATTTTGTTTTAATTCCCAAGTTACTAAAATATACTCAAAAATCCTCTCTGACTATCTCCCAGTTGGTCGGTTTTAGCTAGATTAACTTATGATTGCTGTCTTGCTTTAAGTTTCCTTGACCAGGGCTATGAATAGAGATTGGTGGGTGGGGCTTGCTAGGGAGTTCCAATGACTTGGTTGCTCTGTGGATTTTCCCTTTCAAGCCATTTTGGAAGTTACAATGATCTGGGCAGAGGACACTCATTGGGATTATTAAGCTATAACAGGCAACACTGCTGAAGCTTGTATCAAATAAAATCCAATTATAACAATAATCTCCAATCTGTGTGTCTCAGAAGGACTTATCAATAGAAGTGAGAGCTAGCCAGGCAAGTGGACACATAGAGAGGTAGTGCTGTGTGACATAGCTGGGTGACGAGGTAGCTTCTAACTGCGTCGGAGGGAAAGACTTCATGGAGGGGGCAGGGTTTGTGGAGATTTTGTGAACCAAGTAAAACCTGGACAAGGCAGATACATCACCAGGATGTGGCTTTGGATAAGAGCAAAAATAAAGGACTAGAATCCAAAGTCAGTCACAGACACAGGGAGCTCTGAATCCTCCAGAGTCATTGAGACCCGTGAGTTCCAGGCAGGCTAATCTATATGAAAGAGTTTGGGGGCAGAGAAGATCAAACCCTGGGTGAAGCGCTTGCTACGTAAGAACCAAGACCTGAATTTCTCCATAACACTCAGGTAAAAATGGCAGGCAATGTGTCTCATTTGGCAGCACCGGGGAAGCAGAAACAGCTGAATCACTGGGGTAGCTCACAGCCTGCATGACCAAACTGTAAACTCCAGATTTCAGTGAGAGATCCACCCTCAAACAACCAAGGAAAGCATCATCTCCTGAGGAAGCCAGTGGTTGAGGGATGGCCTACATACACATCCCTATGCAGAGGTTTAGATCCCTGTGCCCATTAACACATGCACACCTATGCGCGCACACACATACGCGCACATACAAGTTTGAGTTTCTGCAATGGTACTTTTGAGATGAAGAGAGACAGGTTTAGAACAGGGCTTGGGGGAAAGGTTGCTTTAATGTGAGGTATAACCTGATTGAGGAGACAAAGAAGAGACTCTTCTCTCTGAATGACGCTGAGTTTGCTGCGTGGGTTTTAGGGCAGCTTGCTAACTCATTCCTTCAGTTTGTGTTGACTTCCCTTGTAGCTCACGATCGTGTGGTCATCATGACAGGGTTTAAACCTTGCCTTCTGAGAAAACAGTGATGACCCATTGAGAGAGCCATGCATTTCTGAATCTCCATGAATTGAAAGCCTGCCGCTGATGGGATAGGCTGGCCTTACTTTACAGGTTCATCACATTTGGCTAGAATCTGTTTATGGAGGAAGTCCACATAAGTAATAAATCAGTCAGTCAGTCTACCAAGAAATCAACAAAGCCATCAAACAATGCTTTGTTTATTAGAAGACCTACCTTGAAGTCTATTTCAAAGCTAGAGTAATGCGAGTTCTTTCTTTAGAAGATTTATTTATCTGAATATTATTTTACATGTGTGGGTGTCTAGCCTGCATGTATATATGTGTATGGAGACCATGTGCATGGAGCCCAAGACAGGGCTTTGGATACTCTGGAACCAGAGCTGTAAACCCTGGTTCGAGCCGCTATGTGGTGCTTGCTGGAAACTGCAGCTGGGTCTTCTGGAATGCAGCCACGGAGCCATCCCTGCAGCACCTCCACCCCTTCACCTAACATAAAATAGAAGAGAAAACTGAAATACGTTTGCACCATGCTATTTGTGTAAACATACCTTAACTTGAAGACATTGAAAGCTCCATTAATGATCTCAGAAGACAACGTGCAAGAAGTGGTTTTCTTCTTCCTTCATGCGAGTCTCAGGAATCGAACTCAAGCTGCTGGGGCGTTGCTATCCATGTTTCCAACCACTGAGTCTGTTTAGTTAGCGTATTTATCTCAGCACCGCTTTTAAAATCAATGCCACTTTACTTGTTTGCTCAAGGCAGTTGGCATATCTGTTGGCATCACTGGGTTCCTATGCCTCGGGAGGGACTCAGACACAGATGAGAGCAGACACGGATAAGCAAGCTGTTTATAGGCGACAGCCGGAGTGCCTCTGTGCTTTCTGTGAGCTCGCTCGGACCTAAGTTGGCTTTGCGTCCAGCTGCCAGCATCAGTGACCAGGCTTCCCTGGGTGATCTGTTCACTGAGGAGAAACTGCCCTGAAGAAATCAGGCCACCAACTCCAGCCACCTCTCTACCCTATTCAAAGGATCTGCTCCATAAAGATGCCCCACATCACCTATGACCCTGCAGCCAGTTCTCTCTCACCTTCCTGCGTGGCTGAGGTATCAGAGGGATCTTGACAAAAAGAAACTTATCAACCATGTGGTGTAGGACCTCCCATTTCCCCCTGAAACCTGTTAGAATGGACGCCTCAATTTGCCTAACAGTAAACTGAAGCCTCTCTGGTTCTAGGCCATCTCCATGTAGTCTGTGGCATTAAATGACACTCTTAAATATCTTCATATCCTGAAGGACAACCTGCCGTAGCGCCTTCCATCTGGTTCGACATCTTTCCAAAATGTCTCTCACAGGAAACACTTTACCTAGAGAGCCAAGATTGCTTGCTTCCCTCTTCTCAGCGCTGGCTCTGACCCCAGTGGCTCTCTCCTGCATGAAGGGGAAGCCCAGCTCCTCTGCTATGATGTGACTTTGTTTTCGAGCCCCCTACAAAGTCTGGGAGTTCCTACCCTGGCTTGGCAGCTTCCCTTCGGTGGATCTCTGTCCTTGCCAAGCGCAGCAAGCCTTCCCAAGAGCCTCCTGCAGTGGCTTTTAGTAATCACCCCTCCTGCCATGTGCCTCAAGGAACACTTGAGATGGAGCTTTTGTTGAAAGTATCCTTCCTGTCTCCTACCTTCCAGAGACACGTTCTGAGTTAGCCACCCCCTGAGCTGGGTAAATAAGCCCTAGGCAGATAAGCATAATGAAAGAAAATATTCCTGTCAACTAAAATGGCACTGTGACTCACGGGATGGGGATAACAGGCTTCTGTCTGTGTGGATGTTGCTTTGAGCTCTTTTGTTTGATTGTCTTTGTTTTGGTTTCTTTTGGTTGATTCATGTTTTTCCTTCTGTTTGTTTGATTGTTTGATTGTTTGTTTTTGAGATGCAGTCTCATTCCCTGACTCTGGGCTGATCTGGACTGACACGGTAGCACAGGCTGGCCTTGAACTTGCAGCTCTCACCTTGCCGTAGTCTCTGGAATGCTGGGACCACAGGCGTGGGCCACCATGTCATTCTTTTGAATGACATTGTTTCTGAAGGAGCAGCCGTGCTGGGGATTGTCAAAGTCCTTTCTGTACCCATACACTGAGTGAGACCGGATGCAGTTTTGAGGCTGTACAAACCGCAGATCTGTGTAGAGGTCCAGTGCTTACAGCTGAAGTGCTAAGGTGGAGAGAGAGGGTGAGAACTGGAGCAAGATGGGTTAGGAGTTGGAGGCTTAAAGGCACTTGCTTGGCTCCATGGCAGAAACACAGTGAAAGGATAGAATTATAATTTCTCACCAAGGAGATCTGTGCAAAGTGACTGGTCAGCCCTGCAGATGATCCAGCTGTCTGCCAGAGATGGGACTGATTTTAACTCCAGTATTTAAAGAAAAACGTTGAGCCAAAGAAAACCCACCAGATGTTTATAAACACCGAGTCTGGGTTGTTGTTTTCCTAATTTTGATTAAACATTTTTTTAAAAGATAACACATAAAAACCATGTAGTGGCCAAACGAGTAGGAGCAACCTCCCAGAGCCAGGAGGAAGAGCAGCCTCAGAGCTTTATTCATAACAAGAACCAGGGAAAATCTAGAATACTGTTTATCATACATAATCTGATTTAAGAAGACATTGCTTTTGGCAAACAGGAAAAGAAAGCCACAAAATGGAACAAGCTGGGAGGAAGGGACAAAAGGACAAGATGAAAAGAAGACAGGATGTGGGGCCAAGCCACAAGCTGGGATGGAGCCCGGTACTCAGGAGATAACCTGGGCAGCAGGGGAGGTCACAACCATAGTTTCAAAATAAAATGCCTCTGAGCCAGTCCTCCACATGTGCATGTGTGCACAACACACACATACACATAAACATACATACACATCACACATGAATACACTGGCACACACATACATTCAAGTACACATGCACACATGCAAAATCTGTACACATGTATATGCATACACAGGCACGTGTGTACACAGACACATATGTACACATCACACACACACACTTATACACACATACATGTGTATATGCTCTCACAAAGAGAGAAAAAATATCATATTAGATACACAGGACAAATGAAGCTGATGCAAATTAAAATAGAAACTTCTAGAAGAGAGATCACTGGGACAGAAAATATAAATGAAGATATCATTGAAGAAAGTTGTTCCCTTATGTGAGGGGACAGGAAAGGGGGCAGGGAAAACAAGATGGCAGAGGTTGACCATAGCATGCCCAATGGCAGAGGTTGACCATAGTGAGTCCAAGTTATTTACTGGATACTGGAGCACATCTGTGAATTACGGACAGGTAACTGGGGAGAAGTGAAAGTGTGGGCTATTCATAAGGTAGTTGGTACTCAGTTCTGCAGGGGTGTGCTTCAGAGCACAAGGGAGTTCATTCTTTCTACAGCACAGGACTCCTCATCTAAAGATGGACCAGGTTCTGAAATAAACCAGTGACCTCTTAGGACCCCAATAACCCTCCTTTGTAGTTAAAGGCTCTTGTCACATGATCACATAGAAAGTGTAGTGGTGGCGCACGCCTTTAATCCCAGTACTTGGGAGGCGGAGTCAGGCCGATTTCTGAGTTCCAGGCCAGCCTGGTCTACAGAGTGAGTTCCAGGACAGCCAGGGCTACACAGAGAAACCCTGTCTCAAAAAACCAAAAAGTGTCTCCTTACGACTTATGTGCTGAAGTGAGCCCTGTGATCAGTCATAAGGAAGTCCTAGACCTTGATAACTTGCAGTTCTTAGAATAGCCAGGCATCTTCTGGGGACCACATACTGCTCCCCTTCAATGTAGATTTAAAAGAGCTGGGGAGGGGCTAGTGCCCTCTCCACTATGAGGAGTGATTCGTTCGCAGCTGTCTTGACCTGGACGATGCTGAGGAGATTATAGAACACCATGAAAGAATCACAGAAGAACACACTACAGAGGAGTGCGTGACTGTGTGTGGATGGGGCTTCAGCCAAGGCTTGGTGAGCAAAGTGCCTGCTCCGTAAACAGGAGGACTTGAATTAGGATCCTCAGCGCCTGCGCAGGGGTGGGTGTGGTCACGGGGTTAGGGGAAGTTGGGAGGAAGATGGTTAGATTGCAGAGACTCAGGGCCAGCCTTCCTAGCTGAAATGACAAGCTCCAGATTCAGTGAGACCTAGACTAAAAATAAATAAAGTGAGGAAACATTTGAGTAAGGCATCTTATGTGGAACCCTGGCCTACACACACACACACACACACACACACACACACTCACACATACTCACACATACACACTGTATTAGTCAGGGTTCTCTAGAATCACAGAACTTATGGTAGTCTCTATGTAGTAAAGGAATTTACTGATGACTTACAGTCTGTAGTCCAACTCCCAACAATCAAGTCCCAACAATGGTCGACAGCAGCTGTGAATGGAAGTCCAAGGATCCAGCAGCTGCTCAGTCCCACAAGGTAAGCAGATGAAGCAGAGAGAGCCTTCCTTCTTCCAATGTCCTTATATAGGTCTCCAGCAAAAGGTGTGGCCCAGATTAAAGGTGTGTGCCACCACACCTTTAACCCCAGATGACCTTGCTTGAACTTGTAGATCTTCCAGTCTTAATCTTCTAGGATTCATAGCCACTATGCCACCACACTTTTAATCCCAGATGATCTTGAACTCCTAGATCTTCCTATCTTAATCCTCTGGGATTCATAGCCACTATACCTCAAGATCTCCGTGCTAAGATTCAGGTCGGAAACTTGTATCTCTCAATCTCCAGATTAGGGCCAGGTGAGCCTTCTAATTCTGGATTGTAGTTCAGTTCAGATATAGTCAAGTTGACAAGCAGGAATAGCCACTACACACACTCACATATTCACACACATTGCACACACATTCTCACACACATGTGCACACACATACACTCACACATACTCATACTCTCACACACATACACACACATACTCTCACATACATACACACACACATGCACACACATACATACTCACATACACACACACACATGCACACACATACATACTCACATACACACTCACATACTCACACAAACATGAACATACTACAGAGGAGCACATGACTGTGTGTACTCTCACACTTGTGTACACACACTCACACACATACACACTCACACACACTCATACATACACATTTACACCAACATATACACTCACATACTCACACACATTTCACACACATTCTCACACACATGTGCACACACACACTCCTACATACTCATACTCACACGCACATACACACACATACACACTCACATACTCACATATACATGCACATACATACTCACACACACATGCACACACATACATACTCACATACACACATACACACTCACATACTCACACACACATGAACACACTACAGAGGAGCACATGACTGTGTGTACTCTCACACATGTGTACACACACTCACACACATATACACACCCACACACACTCATACATACACATTTACACCAACATATACACTCACATACTCACACACATACACACTCTCTCATACACATGTACATACACACATACACACTCACATACATGCATACACACTCACAGATACACACATTTACATACATTGTCTTACACACACCCGTGCACATACATACATATATCGCACACATATGCATCCATATGCACACAACTCCAAGAGAAAAAAATGATTATGTATATTATTCCTTAACTCAACAAGGACAGTTGGAATGAAAAGTTAAAACATTGTCAAGATATTTCAAAAGAACATTATTAGCATTAATTATCTCTAGGCCTGGCCTTCTACTTAATTTTTATTTTCTGTATTCGTTAAATAGTCATGAATTTATTTTATAGTAAAACCAAGACCAATCAAAGCCCATTTGTCAGCCCAGTCCAAACTCAGCGTCCTGCTGAGTTCCCCAGGAACACAGGCTGCCTAGTGAGTCTGACCCTGGAATCTGCCTCTCCAGCTTTCATCTTTTATCAAGAATTAACACTGTGCCAGGCAGTGGTAGCACATGCCTTTAATCCCAGCACTTGGGAGGCAGAGGCAGGTGAATTTCTGAGTTCGAGGCCAGTCTGGTCTACAGAGTGAGTTCCAGGACAGCCAGGGCTACACAGAGAAACCATCTCGAAAAACCAAAACAGAAATAAAAAAAGAAAGAAAGAAAGAAAGAAAGAAAGAAAGAAAGAAAGAAAGAAAGAAAGGAGGAAAGAAAGAAAGGGAGGAAGGAAGGAAGAAAGAAAGAAAGAAAGAAAATTAACACTGCCTGCAGATACTGTAAAACTTCTAAAAATTCTTAGTGCAGAATGTAAAGGTAACCATTTCTCTTTCCAGCACTTTCCACACGTACATGCGCATAGAGGCATGTTAAAGATGCATCACTGTTCCACAGAGTAATTAGTTCACACAGTGAAATGGCATTCCACTTGGCATTTATTAAAGTAACATGAATGAATGAATTTAATGAATCGTTGACTAAAATACGTTGGATACTTTTATTAAGATTTTCCTGGTTGTGAACCAAAATGAAGATTTTCTTTCCAAAATCCACATGAGGCCGAGAGATTGGTTCTGCAGTTAAAGACTCTTGCTGTTCTTTTAGAGAACCAGAGTCCAACTCCCAGAACCGGTGTCAGGCAGGTCACAGCCTCCCATAACCCAGCTGCTGGGGATCTGCTGCCTTCTTCTGGCCCTAGGGGCATTTGCCTGGCCTGCAAGCATGCTTAAGTAGAAATCAGTAAAGCTTAGACAACACAATCTACTTCGCATTTTAACACGTTTACGTACTTATACTTTCTAGTCCATAAAGTACTTGAGCTGACTAACTTTATAAGGTACCTCGGAGGCGCAAAGCACTGTGGGAGATGCAAAGACATCTCGTGTCTTAGGAGCTGATATCAACCCCCGTTCATTAAATCTTCACTCATCTCCATCTTCAACAAACTAAGAGCAGTTCACTGCGTGATCATTCCTGAAGTTTAAACAGTGATACTTTGTTTAAAAAGAGAACGCTACAGAGGGAGATTCTGAGTGCATCTGCTCGAAGCAGCGAACAAACGGCACATGGCGTTTCCTGCGTTTTGAAAGCTGATGACACCATATTTCCAAACAAATACTGTCTGACAAAAATAAAAGCCCATCTGGGATTTTATAATTAACTGTTTTCCCAGCCAGAGAGTCTTCCTTTCCCTAGCCCTGTGGTTGCATCCCATCTTTTACTATCCCCTGTTGTGGACTTATTAGGCCTTGGATATTTTGCATGGATACGAATGACATGAAAAATGTGTAGACCTGTTCAGAAACAACTTGGCAACTCAGCAACAACCAAGATGGTATGAATGCCCCCACATATAAACCTGCATTTCCACTCAAACAACACACAAGACAAGTTGTAAACAAGGTCTGAAATTTGGGACTGAAGAGATAGCTCTGTGTTGAACAGCACGGGCTGCTCTTGCAGAGGACCGGCTTGATTCCCAGCACCCACATGGTAGCTCACAACCAAGTAACTCCAGTTCCAGGGATATCTGATGCCCCCTTCTGGCCTCTAGGACCACTGCACACAGTCCACAGACATGCATGCAGGCAGGGCACCCGCACAACATCAATAAAGGAATTCTCAAAGGAGTCAGGCATGGGGGATAGTGCTATTAAAATTTAAGTTCATCATTCTTTCTTTTCGAGGATTGTAGAACATTTTGCTCAACAAACGTCAATGATAGAATTAGAGCAATGATTTGTAAAGGAGGAATGCCAGCGTGACTTGAATTCAATCTGGTTCTAATACATAAACGGTATTTTCAAAATGCCTTCACCAGAATAAGTAGTTCCCTGTAAGGAAGGGGCTGGAAGTCAGACATCTTAATATGAAATGCCACGTTTAAAAAAATGAATACTTAAAAATGTTGTTAGCTTCCTTTAATAAACATAGGGAATGAAGCATGGCCCAGTTAGGTTAAAAGTTAGGAACATTTAGTAATTTATTAAAGGGAGAAGTGGGATTATGCATTGCTAAATCTGCATCCTGATTAAATACAGTTCCTGTCTCTTCAGGGCAATCTTATAATTTACAATGGGCCACAGTTGTGTATGATTGTTAAAAATGAATTTTATTTATCTTTTATTTTTTCCCTTTTTATATGTATATAGTGTGTGTGTGAGAGAGAGAGAGGGAAGGGGAAGAGGGGAGAAAGAGGGAGGGGGAGAGGGGGAGGGAGAGGAGAGAGGGGGGAGGGAGAACATGTACTTACAGGCCACAGGGCATGTTTGGACATCAGAAAACAGCCTCATTCCAGTGTCAATCCTTGCCTTCTACCTGGTTTTAGGCAGGTTATGCCTGGTTTTAGGCAGGTTCTGCCTGATGACTTACTGCACACAGCAGCCATACTGACCGTAAGCTTCCAGGGAAGCACCCATCTTCCATCTCCTCCACTTACCTCTGTGGACAGTTAGAACTGCGGATGCAGTCTCCCTGTGCTTTAACATGAGGTCCGAGATATGAGACTCAGCCACTTTCACCTGTGTGTTCAACACTTTCCCCTCTGAGCTCCCAACTATGTTTATAATTGTAAAGACAAGCCTTTACTGAGAGAAAAATGGAAGTGTTGCTTAACGCACAGATACAGTGCTGTGCCAAACACCGTTTTAAGTGACTTATAGATCGTTTTAGCTTTTTGTCACTTTAAGCAAAACTCCGACAGAATCTACTTACTTTATGGTCTTAGATCCAGTCCGTTGGGTCTGTGTTGGGGCAGTAGATCATAGCACACACAACTATTCACCACAGGAACATTTAATCATTCAGTAGATGATAGTTTTACCCTTGATCTGGGGAGCATGAAAGACCAGGAGCCTTGTCCCCTGATACTGAGAAGCAACACTGCACAAGCATACGGAGACTGACTCTCTCCCATCCCATGCCCAGACCTCCTGGCCAGGGACCTACAAGGACCCCAGAACACTGACTGCTCTCTCTACCTAAGCCAAAAAACTTTTATTATTGCTTTTATTACTTAACAAAATGTGGATGGAAAAAGATAAATATTGACTGGTAAAACCTCATCCAAAAATTCTTAGACAATCCACACATTACCCCACTCTCTGCCATCCGTGATGATTGGTGGCCAGCCTCAGTACGTTAGTTCCAGGGCTGAGTATCTGCCAATTCCAGACCCTTTTGCGGATTGTGAATGTCTCCTGAATGACTCATCTGTCTGAGTTCAGTTATATCACCGGGGAAACCTGTCTGCTTCTAATCTGCATTAGCAAAGGGAGGGGTCCATACCACTAATCATGCCTCACTGAATGTTTTAATATATTTCCAGTCATCCAGGCAGTATTCCTGGAGGGCTCACATTTTAGTACTTGCTGACGACCAACAGATAAGTTTTAAAGTTGTTGCTTATAACTTGTATACATATTACAATCGAAGCAAATTTCTTAAAAGTGCTTCGGAGTTTGTAGTTGTCATTATATAGAGTTAAGCCACTAAATTTTTAAATATAATATATATTCTATGATATATTTTAGTACAAATACACATTTGATTATATATTACAGAATATACTCATAGAGTTTTATATCACAGAAATACATTTATGTATGTGTACTTGTATATATCAGAGTGTATCTATGTAATGATTATACATCATATACATACACATACACATATACATAATGTCTATGTATGACGTATATGTGTGCATCTTGCAGAAACCTGGCTGCTTACTTTCACATTGTTCATGTGAAAAGGAATAATAAGTAAAACTTATCTCTCTCATTACCTTTGTACAAGAGCAGAGAAATGATATCTATAAAGTATTTTAAAGTGCTGGAGAGATGGCTCAGCTATAGGAGCACTAGAGGCTCAGCCAGGTACCTGGGTTCAAGTCCCAGCACCCACATGGCAGCTTCCAACTTTCTGTAACACAAGTTCCAAGAGACCCAGCACCCTCTTGTGGTCTCTGAGGGCACTGCATGCCACACACATGGGGCAAGCACAGATCTACACATATGCAGCAAAGCCCTCATACACATGAAATAACATGACTAAATCTATTTTTTTTAAAAAGAATTGTAGGGCTTAAATGAAATTAAATGTGAAGAAATTACTACAGTGCTCTGCACAAAGTATACATTGGCTGTTTCCATTGTCACATAAGCTTTTATTTTATTCCGGATATGGGAAAGTGCCCTCTAGTACACAGCAGGAGCTGTGGTGATGTCCCCTGTAGAAAGGGAAGGGCTGACGCACACACCTCCTCCGCTGTACCTCACACTCCAATATGGCACCTGTCTTAAAGGCATGTCAGCTCAGGCAGGTCAGCTTTGGAGCGCCATGTGAATGGGTCCGGCCATCCATCAGAAACGCAGAACATCTTCAGGCATGGAAACTGTCCATGTCGCTTCCTGCAGGGGCTGGCTTCAGGCTGCTGCATTCCCTCTGCGGGCTTCTGGTTCTAACCTCCTGAGGCTACAAGGCCAGCTTTCTTGGACCTGCCTTTGTTGCTGCAGTCTCTTTGGGTCCCTCATGTCCCAGGGAGCTGTGTCCCTGTCATCTAGAAAGGACTCTGACACAAAGGGAGTCTGAGGGCAACTAGAGGTTTTCCCTTCACTGACAGATTAGAGAACTGAACTTAAATTGTTTTCCAAACCTTTATTTACATTTTATATAATACTCCTTCAGTGATTTAGAGACTTTTGGTACCCTGTCGAAAAGGGGATTTCAGGAGCTGATGTAGACCAAGTTATTAATATAAATAAGTATAAAAGTTTCAGAGAGACACCATCTCTGGCTTATGCTGAGGCTGGTTTTGTGTGTGCTTGAACACATTTCCAAGCTCATGTGTCTAAGGGTGGGACTAGCAAACTGATTCCACTGTCCTTGTGCTTCTCTGAGCCACCTGAGCCCTGACTCTCCATACAAGTGTGACTTTGTCATCTGGACTTTTAGATTTTCTCCTCTCAGAATGAGTCAGTAGCTCATCTGCTTCCTTCCTGTGGCGGCGGCTGAGCGATGTTGTCCCTAGACACCTTGGTTATGTCACAATAAACAAGGCAAGCTCTCGACGTGAAGCAGGCCCTGGGAACTAAGCCCTTTATTGATCTGAAAGCCATGAGTTAGTGGTCTCAGCTGAAAGGCCCATAGCATAGTGCTCTAGTTACTAAGCTGGGGCTGTAGACCAGTTGGACAGAGGTTGTATAGAAAGCTTCAGGCCCTGGTTTGGTTGCCTGCCCTGGACACACTGGGCTCTGTGGAGCTCGCCCATTTCTGGCAACACAGGGGGCAAGGCGGGGATCAGAAGTTCCAGATCAGCCTCAGCCATGTAGTTTGAGGCAACCTTGGCTCCTTGAGATCCTGCCTCAAGGACAATCAGAACCACACCCACAACAAGCAAATAGCAAGAAAGGAAAAGACATCCTTAAAACAAAGCAGGTAAATCCTGGAGTTATTACAAATAAAGAAGCTAATTAATCAGCATAGGAAGGTTTAGACACTTGACATCTTAGCTTCCAGAGCCCACTTGGCATATTTAGAGCAAAGGCCTTTCCCTTACTAGACTGAAACCTCCATCCATGCATCTGGGACACATTCTGAGACAGATGTCCCAGGGGGCTCCGAGTGTGTGCTAGCCAGTAAGTGCAGGTATGTGTTCCTGGATGGGACCCCTAATTCTGATCATCTTAAGGGGTCTCTAGATCAGCCAACGGATCATTGGATAGCATGTGACCGAACTATGCTTTTAGTGTAAGTTACTGACTTTCACGTCTGGCATCTTCCATATTTCCAGGTTAAATATTTACTTTGCTCTGTTCAGGAGTTCTAGGCTTATCTTGGATAGATACCGCTTTACAGGTTACCCTGGAGTATCAAATGAGAATTTGTCTGAAAACAAACAAACAAAAGACAAAACAAAAAGCAACCAAATGAGCACTTTAATGAATGAATGAATAAATGAATGAACAATTATAAAAGTACATGCCTACAGATCAGGGTGTAATCTTGATGTCATCTTCATAAATGGCCTTCTGTTGTAAGAGGTCTGGATCTGTTTGTCCCAGAGAACTGGGTGGATCACACCAGCTGATTCAAAATCAGAAGGTTTTGATTAGTTTATGCCTTCACTTGATCATTCTGTCAGTGGCTGGTAGAAAATGTAGGCTACAAAAATTATATCATTGTTGCAAAGGACACTACCCATGTGTGGAGGAGGACGGGATGTGTATACAGTGACCTTTGCCTTACGGGGAGCGGAGCATTGAGTCACAAGGAACAGAGGGCGAGCCCTTTAAGGCAGCAGCATCCAAGAAGGGGAGGAGAGCAACAGAGACTTGCTGTGATGGTTAAGAGACCCTCAACAGCACACAGCCAGGCTACTTTATGCAACACCTTCCTCCACCTCCACATTGGGGACATTAGTTAAAAAGTTTAGAATAAGAAAAAATGGGAGAAGGAAACTAGGAAGATAGGTTCATACGTAAAGTGCTTGCCTCACAAACAAGAGGAAATGAGTTCAGGTGTCTAGTACCTTTGTAAAAAGCCAGACGCACACATGATATCAATACTAGGAAGGCAGACACACAAGAGCCCTGGGGTTTGCTGGCCAGCCTAAAAGCCCAATTACAGGGCTCACAAACAGTGAAAGAGACCTTGTCTCAAAAAAAATAAAATAAAATGGAGACCAATTAAGGAAGGTACCAGTCACTAATCTCTGACACACACACACACACACACACACACACACACACACACACACACACAAGAACATACACATGCGAGAGAATAAGAGAAAGAAAAATGATCCGTTTTCTCCCTTATCTTTATCCCATTCAAGAATAACCTGTCACTCCTTCGCACCTGAGGTTTTCAGACATGTTAAATGTGTGTTCTTATCAGATGTCCACATCCTCTTAGGAGAGAGGATCCCGGTCACAAACCTTTGCTCTCACCACATTACCTAATCTAGAACTCAAAGGGAGTCACCGTGCATTGTTAAATTAATAGCTGCATTTTTTATATTTACATCCTGCCTGCCTCCCAAAATGGATGGGCAGGAAATGGAATTGATTCACAGGGGCTGATTAATGGGCTCACTGTTCTTGGCCTTAGAGCCTACGTCCCATCCCTTTATGGAAATACAGATGCGGAATGTAGCTTCTAGCCTTCTGTCTTCACACCTGACCTTGCCTAGTGATCTAAAGAGTTGCTCATGACAGATCTCGGCCCTTCAATAGGCAAATCACCCACTTTATCATTCTTCGTGGTCATTATTTCGGTGCAGTGTTCAGTGATGGAGTCAGTGATGGCAGGCTGCAGAGCTGTCCAGGACAGTGTCCCATTCTTACACTGAGTGAAGGGAAATCGAGGGAGCCCATGGTTCTACTATGTGGCTGCCACTCAGGGTGTTATTGGAAAAGCTTTGAAAAACAGCTCCCCTCTGCTGACCCCCCAAGTCTCACTCTTCCACAAGTCTGATACCTTCTTGTAGTTCACTTTTTGGTATCCTCCGCTGACCGATTATCTGGAATATTAGTTTGAAAATATGACATGGAGGTTCTCCCATTCCTTCTAACTCATAACACATTAAAATCAAGGCTCCAAATTACTCCTGTAAAATACCGCTGATCTTTGTGACTCCTGAGGTATTTCTTATTTTAATCTGAAATTTTCAGAATGGTCCAGTTTTGTGGAAATAACAGGGGACGTGCCTGCCCTTAGCAGCTTTTGTGTACAAGGGCAAGTGGACCTCGATGCTTGCTAACTTTAATTTTCTGAGGGCTATGAGACTTTAATTTGATTCTTTATCCAGTATGCTCGAAATGTTTGCTGGGCTTTGCACAATGCATTTATTGTATAATCATCCCACATCGGTTACCTGCTTCTCCAAATGAATGTTAGGGTTATTTTTTTTTTCTGATGTATTAATGTGGGACTAATTTGAACTTTGTAACAAAACAAGATTGTTTGTATCTCCAGTGCACAAACATGAAAGCAGGGTGTAAGGCCACAAGAAATTACACTTCAGTAGATTATTGGGGGAAAGCCCGATTCTCTGGCTTCGACCATTCCTTTTCACCTTTAAGCCGAAGGATGATGCGTTTGAAAACAGAGTATGTTTTATGTGGAAGAGAGTATCCCAGCCATGCTCCTCTCTGAGTGTGCATGTAAAGATGACTAAATTAACCAGAGTCTTGGATTTCAGCTCAGTCTGAGAAGCTGAGGGAACTGCCATAGGCACTCAGCCAGCCTCTTTGAATTCATTTAAATTCACCCCGTACCTACAGCCAGCATGTTTCCTCTTTAGTAATATTATCCTCTTTTGGTTGACTATTTTGTGCATAAGTCCTCATTGTTATAAAATAGCAGAGGTGGGATTTGAACCCAGACAGTAGGAAGGGATCCTTTCGGCCATAACAAATGATTTCCCCCCAATGCTCAAGCTCAGGCTGCCTTGGGAGAGATGCATGGCCTTGGAAAAGTATTATAGCTGTCACGGTGGAGTCTTGGGAGGGTTTGGGGAGGGGCTGTAGGGAAACTGGGGGATTAGGGAGAGCTGGATACAGCAGAGGGAACAGCCTGCTCTCTGGGCATCTCCTGAGAACAGCAGGTGACTTTCTTGATGGATTGTCTTGCCCACCGCCTTGGGCATCTGCACAGCTCGGTGTTAACATGCACCTCTAAGGGACCACTTTGGACCATGCTACCATTTAGAGACTAATGCAGTAGGTCAGCAATGGCCTGCACAGCTGTATATCCAACGATCCCCTCCCCAGCTCCTCCCAGCATTACCAATACCATTGATTTCTAAATCATTCCTTAAAGTAGAAGGTAAGGAATCTCCAGGGGAGTGGGGAGAGGAGAGGGCTCTTCGTCTCTGCTCACACCGCTGTTTGATTTAATGGCCCAAATAATGACCCTTGCGGAGATCATTGTCTGTAACTATAGGGTGTGTGTGGGGGGGGATGAGTGTGGATGGGTGTGGGTGTGGGGGTGTGTACCCTAAACTATAGAGATCTCAAAGTGCATCTTAACTAACCTGACCTAAGATCTTACCATTCTGTTGAAGGGTCAGGGAAGAGAGAGAATTAATCTTGCTGTAAGAATAACTGAATTAACCAGCTATTTAAAGTAGTGCCTCTCATGTTGGTGAGGTGACTTGGCAGGTAAAGGTGCTTGCTGCCAGAGTTTGATTACCTGAGTTTGATCCCTGGAACCCACTTGATGCTTCCATCAAGTGAGTAGAATTCCTCAAGCTGACCTCTGATCCTTTAAGCATATACATGAGCAAGCCTGAACAATAACACACACACACACACACACACTAAAGTAACTTGTAAAAATAGTGATGCCATTGTCATACACATCAATTTATAATTTTCAGTAAATTTTTCTTGGGGGAAACATGTCTTTAATTGTTGAGAAGAATTCTGTTTTGAAGTCGGAGATACATGTGAAGTCAGAGCACATCTTCTTAGAGTCCTCTTCCTTCCATAGCTCTCAAATTTCCTTTCCTAAGATCCTAATCATTTTCTGTAAAGCCTTGGAGATGAATCTAAGTACATCACTGTGAGAGGAGAGGCGAAAACTGTGTGCAGCATCTGGTACCACTTTGGTTAGAATGAAAGAATAAAACTGAATTAGTCATCTATCTGTCTTTGTGTAACAGCTTTATAATGTTTTTATGTTAGCTAAATCTCTCTCTCTCTCTCTCTCTCTCTCTCTCTCTCTCTCTCTCTCTGTGTGTGTGTGTGTGTGTGTGTGTGTGTGTGTTTGGGGGGTGTGACCTGTTTGTGTGGACATGGGCGCCTGTGCCTGTGGAAGCCTGAGGTTGATGTTGTTTCTTCACAAGTTTCTTTCTGCCTCAGTTCTTGAGACAGAGTTTCTCAATGAACTGAAGCTCAGTGATTTAGGCAGCGAACTCCAGGCACCTTCATGTCTCCCCATGCCCAGGGCTGGGATTATAGAAACCACCACATCCGGCTTTGACATAAAGGATGGGATCCAAGCGCATGCTTGTACAGCCAGCACTTTATCTGAGATGTCTCCTGGCCCCTAATATTTCTAAAATAGGGTTATATAAATTGAGCTAGCAAGATAGCCCAGCCATTTAGTGACACCTGAGTTCAATTCCTGGGACTAAGGTGAAAGGGTGAGCCAACTCCACAGATTTGTCCTCTGTCTGTACACTCACCCCCTCAACATACACACACGATAAAGGATCAACTAGAGTAAAAAACAAAAACAAAATGTTTCAGGCCAACTGGGCTCTGTACTGAAACTCAGGCTCATAAAGCAAACAAGACCCAAACAGTAATTACTGTGGAGCTGGAGAGAAGCTTTGAAAACATGAGGAACTCAGTTACCATCCATGAACTATATAAAAAAATTTCATACCAGAAACTTCAGCACCGTGAGGGGCAGAGACAAGAGCATTTCTGGGGCTCGCTGTCTACCAGCCTAGGGGTCAAGTTCCACAAGAGGACCTTATTCAAAGGGAATTATAAGAATGGTGGTAGGTCAGGATGTCCAACATCTTACAAATCTGAACACATTCCCATTGCCATACATACATATGTACATACACCACATTCACATAGTAGCCATACATACATGTGCACATATTCCACATTCACATAGCCATACATATACCTGAATATGTACCACATTCACATAGCCACATATACATGTATACATGTCCTTCACACACGTACCAAAAGAAAGAAAGGAAGAAAGGAAGAAAGAAAGAAAGGAAGGAAGGAAGGAAGGAAGAAAGGAAGGAAGAAAAAAGAAAATGAGAGCTAGAGAATCGTCTTTGAGGCTTCTACTTAAAGTATCCCCCTTTGTGGGCCTTGCTCTCTCTTCCTGCATGCATGGTGGATTCTGAAGATGGGTGTTGACTCTGAGCATCCCACACCAGCCATTTTGGGGATTCACTGAGTCTAAATATAGAGCACCGTAGCTTGGCAGTGGTTCCCCTCCAATCAGCACTTGCTCACTAAGACCAGGCACTCTGCTCTGTGCCTGGGAGAACTCTGCCTTCATAAGGCTATGTCAGGAGAGGGAGAGAGGAATGGGCAGTCAGGGCTTAGATCATAACCAGTTCTGCCTACCCAGTGGTGGCCTGCAGTCTATAGACCTGCAATGACAGTGTTCTTACAGCTCGCTTCCATCGTAGCCACAAACTCAGTGGGATGTTTCATGAGTACCCCAGGCCTGCTCCTGCAGCCAACACTCAAACATTACCTCCCCTGTATCCCAGTGGAAGAGATGCATTGCTCCAACAATTCACTGACATCTTTGAACACAGCCTGTCAGCAAAGGGAGGCTTCCTGGAGGCTGCTCAGACATTTATACCTACATTGGCTGCTTCTTGAATCGCTGCTGTGCAACAAAATAAAAGCGGTCCAGAAGACGACTAGGCAACTGCATGCATAGGCACTGAGTCTCAATAACGGCTAGCTCCTAAATCATGGTCTGGATCCTAGTTTTGACTCTCAGTCAGCAGCTGTACGTGGTGAGTTGGTAGACCCATCCGAACTTGGTTCTAGCTCAGTGTGATTTCTCAGGCACTGTCAACAGAGAGGGCGGTCTGCTTCCGAGTAGAACTTGAAAGCAAGCGCCTTCACGTGCTGACTTTGTCTGTCTTTGTAACTGTTTTATTCAGCCAGACTGGAAAAATGTATGTCTTTTACCCAGCCTTTCCTCTTGTTTTTTGTTTGTTTGTTTTATGCACAAATTGTAGTTTATTCACCCCCACCTGGAAACAGTGGCTTGCTTGTCCTTTCTGGGTGTTATAGCAGTACTTTTCTATACCTATCTCCTGATCTAACTCCTATGTGCACATAAAATGGGATGCAGAAAGGTACACACACACACACACACACACACACACACACCATGTGTGTATTACACCCTTCATGGCTCACTGAACGAAACCTAGATTGGTGGCTGGTTGACTGCATTGGGCAAAACTGTGCATACATAAAGGAATGTGAGGTAACTGTGTGAGAGAACTTTGTGTCAGGATTATTTGGATCATCTGCTTATCTGTATCTGCATGTAGGCAAGTGTATGTAACAGGCATGCTTACCTCTGTGTACTCGGGGGCCAGGGCTGCGCTCTCTCTCTCTCTCTCTCTCTCTCTCTCTCTCTCTCTCTCTCTCTCTCTCTCTCTTTCTCTTATTCCTTTGAAGCAGTGATTCTCACTGAACCTGGAGCTTAGCTGGTAGCCAGCAGGCTCCTGTGATCCGCCTGCCCCCTCCATTACAACACTGAGCTTAGAGGCATGCACAGCCATGCCAGGCTGGATATAAATGCTGGAGATTTGAACTCAGATTTTCATGCTTCAACAACAAGTCCGTCTACCCACCACAAAGGTCTCCCTACTCTCTACCGACCATATCCCTTCGCTTATGCACCACTCGGTGACCTCTACCACATGGAAAGTTGTCAACTTTACAATACGTAAACCCCGGGACAAGAAGGCACATGTTCAAGTTGTCTTTATTTTTCTTATAGTACCTAATTTTTTTCTTCTGCTTTTGAACTAGATACCTAAAAAATTTAACGATAGGAGAGACACACCAAGGTTCAAAGCATCCCTAAAGCTGGGAAATCTTCTTCTAAACTTTAATATCTTGTGTTACGATTTCTGATATGATGATAGCATGATGTTCAGGGGACTTGATTGGCACAGCCTGCCTACTGTTCTGTGAATTCATTGCCCATCTTAATTTCTTATTTGCTAGGTTTCCTGTTGCCCTCTGTATAGACAGTAAATAGCCTCCCCCTTTAACATATAAAACTGCAAGATTCCATGTTCAAATCCAAGGGTATTTGTCTGTGTGACCGATTTAGGATTATAATGGTGGAGGTAATTTTAGCTGGGTTCTTTTCCTACCAAATAAGAGTTGTCTGTTTCTACCTCTGAGCAGACTTGAACTTTGGTCTTTGCGTGTTCACACATCTGAGGTAGACTTGTGTGCTGCTATCTTGCTTCCTCTGATATATTCATGATTCCTCTTGATAAATTCTCATAGAAAGCCTTTACAGTGGATGCTGAAGAAAGGGTGAAGGCTTCAGAGGGCTTCTAGCTAAAGGAGGAATGGAGTTTGCCTTAGGTCTCTTTCGCTGAGATAAACAGCAGAGGAAGGTGAAATCTTGGGTATCCCAAATTAATACATTTGAATAGGACTTCAGTCTCATATATCCATTCCAACCAAAGCATTCACTTGTTCTGTTTAGAAGTTACATTTCACTCACAGCCGGCTCATCATTTGTGTTCTGAGAAGCCTTCCCCCAAGACAAAGAACCACACAGTTGGTGTGGAATTCAGTGAGCAGTTAAAACTCTGAGATCAAATGCTCCTGGTGGGTGTAGATGTTTCCACCAACATCAAGGGGGAAGCTCTCCAGATGCACCCTGGCACACAGAACGACCCCAATATTGATAAATAAAAACACAGTACAGAGAAGCAGCAGCAACACAGAAATCTAAAATCAACTGTTGAATATGTAAAGAGACTTTAATGAAACTCCAAAGCCATCTTTTCACAATGGGTTTTGAAGGATAAAGGTCCCTGGAATATGTCACCTAGGACTGCGGGAAAGGGGACAGACAAAGGCCCCTTGGGTGATGCTGTAGAGTTAAGTTGTAATTAGTAGAGATTATTTTTCTAGAAGGTCATCCCACTGGTAGTACCATGCAGTAACAAAACCTTAAGTAAGAGCAGAAGGTATAAAGCATTTCAGGGAAGCATTGATTAAGCCTGTGGAGGGAAGACTGAATTCACAGAATGGCCTAATTATCCCACAGTTCCTTTCCTCCCATGGCTCCACTTCCGGCTAATTGCTGAACTGCTGGCCTGGACTCCTCTGACCAGGAAGACAAACAAGCTCTGGATGTGTTTGTGGGAGTGAGGGGTGAGGGGGAACTGTGATATTCGAATTTAATTGGCTTGAACCCATGGCCAAAATTGATGACTTACAGGGAGGTAGGTGTGCAGCCACCAAGCTGAGTTTGTCCTGGCTAGCCTTTCCTGGAGTGCTTCAGGGTAGAAAACACCATGGTCTAGGTGGGACTGCTCGGCCTTCTTTCCCTGCCAGCTGCAGGGACAGAGGTGGCTGTGACCAGACTTAATTATTTGTCAGGAAGGAGAGCAAATTGAAACCAAATTAAAGCAATTTTTATCCCTTACTCAACACATTGCTGTTTCTTATTAGAGCCAGCCTTGTATTTCATTTTGTTTTCTTCCAACTGTGATGTAGCTCTTACCCTTGTAAACCTCCAAAACACCATGTTTACTTCCAGAATGGAAATGTCTTTCAAGGTTTCTTGAGACACTTTGACCTCCGGACACTCACTTAAACCAATAAAAGTATACATGAATATCCCACAACTTGAGAGTTGCTACTCTCTCTTTATTCTAAGTTTATATGCAGAATCTCATGCTTCTTATTGGCTTGGAACCATCCCCACAGGTGTGCAGTCCCTCTTTGTCTCCAGAATTCAGTCATAAATTTCCTGAGAGAAAACTCAGGGTGCCCTTGTAGAAATTGCTTAAGTGTTTATAGGAGCACAGCTCCCTGAAGAGCCACACCTAGACTTTCAAATATACTGTGTGGAGTGTAGGGCTTGAAGTGAAAGGAGGAATCTGATGTTGTGTGGGGAAAATGTTTCCTGTACTCACTTTATCAGCTAGGCTATTTCAGCCATCTGCAGGTGGCAGAGGCCGCCATTTCCAGCTACCCAAGATACTACATTGGTTGTTGCCTACCTCACATTTCAAAGCATGTCCCCAAAGTCCTCCTCTTTCCCTCCTCCTCCTCCTCCTCCTCCTGGGACCTGGAAGTCCTACCTTTTTCCTTTTGCACACCCAGCAACTGACTTCTGCCTTCTTTCTTGACACAATCAAGAACCAATTAGGGAATCAACATCTTCCTCTCCAGTCTGAAGGAAGAAACTGGTTCAGGGCTAGTGTGGGAATGAAAACACGTCATTGAGGTGGCTTTGTGGATTCATACACCAGCCCACTCCCTGCCTGCTCTCTGCCTGACTGTTAATACTATGTGACCGGTTTTCTCCTGTTCTTGCTGCCATGCCTTCCCCACCATGACGGAATGTATCACCCCGAACCGAAAGCCAGGATAAGCCATTGCCTTTCAGTTGCTTTTGTCAGGCACTTGGTCACAGCACTGACTGACATATGTAACTCACACAGTCATGGTGCTTCTTCCTTCCAGTGACTGTGGATGCTGAGGCAGCATGCCCATGTCCATGCAGATGTGCCTGAGCCTGCACCTTCTCAGAAAGGATGTTTCATGAGTTGTCTTCTTATTTTCATGGAGCTTCTATCTCTTCTTAGCTTGATCGTCCCTATTTCCCTACCTTTTACTCAAAACTGCAAAGTATATAATGTGCTCTAGTAGTTGGCCAATAAATACTTCTGAATCGCTGAAATGAGTTTTAGTCATTTACTCGGAGTTCACACAAGAATAAGGACAGACACACACAATCTTATCATAAAGAAAATGAAAACTCAGTTAAGTCAGTTGAAGGATGAGAGATAACACACCGTCAGTTTAAGGGTTTGCAGTAATGAGGCTCTAGGCTCAAACTCCAGCCCTCGTATGAAAGCTTGGGCATGATGACTTGTATTTGTAATTAGAAAGTGGGGACAGGCAAATCCCTGGGGCTTGCTGACCACCCATTCTTGCCTACATAGTAAGTTCAACCTGCATTAGACACCATGTTTCAATAAACAAGGTAGGTGGGTCCTACCTCAGGGCCTAAGCTCTAGGAATGACACCTAAGGCTGAGCATTGGGTTCCACACACATGCACATGTGAATACATATGTACACACATGCACACAATCCCCAGCACTGACTTCATATCTTCTATGTAATTTTGCCTCTCAATACTCCCCATGAGCCAAGCAAACTTCCTTTTATAAAGCCTGTCTTTACCTCCTCCTTCCCTCTTCCTCCCCACCTCTTCCTCCCTCCCTCTTCCTCCCCACCTCTTCCTCCTTCCCTCTTCCTCTTTCCCTCTTCTTCCTTCCCTCTTCCTCCTTCCCTCTTCCTCCCCACCTCTTCCTCCTTTCCTCTTCCTCCTTCTCTCTTCCTCCCCACCTCTTCCTCCTTCCTTCTTCCTCCTTCTGTCTTCCTCCCTAACTCTTCCCCATAGAGGGCTAGCTTCACACTTTACTACTTCCCAGACATCTGTGCTCCTAAGAGCACTGGGCATTTTCACACGCTTCCATGCATGCTCTCTGGCTTTTGTCATGGCTGATTATCTTTCCCTCTTGGGAGACTTTCTTGCCTGGTTATGGGAGGACATGTTCCTGTTTGTGTCTGTCACCCTTCCTGGTTCTGCTTTGATCTTTCTTCTCTGCAAACTTACCTCTGAGACCTAATGGCTGAAGTTGTTCAAGTCGAAATTTAAACCTTTCCCCACTCTAGATCATTTTTTTCTCTTTCTGTAACTAGCATTTTTAAGTTGTCCCACACTTAATATGTATTTATTATCTTAGCTTATTTTACCAGGTACCAGCCTGATGTCAGTTTTGTTTCCTGTTGCTGTGTTGAAATACTTAACAAAGCCAACTTAGGAGAGAGAAGGAGTTTGTGTCAACTTACCCTAGGAGGGAGGTAACAGTAGAAGCGTGATGTGGTTGGTCATGCCATATCCATGATCCAGGGCAGCAAGCAATAAAAACATTCATGATTATACCCAACTCTTTTTCTTCACCCAGACACAATACAGTTCAGAGGGAGTGGAGCTGCCCACAGTGAGCTGGATCTTCCCCCGTCATTTAACATAATCAGGGCAATTTCTGAACAGACATTCCCACAGGCAACTTGATCAACAATCCCTTTTGGAGAATCTCTGTCAGGTGATTCTGTATTGTGTCAAGAGGGCTGTCAAAGCCAACCATCACAATATCCAACTGTAATATGACCACATAGGTTCTCACAGGTATTTGACTGAATTTGTCTTCAATCTTCCCTCACTCCTGGTTAATCCTCCTCCAGTCTCTTCACTTCAGTAAACCATAGCCCCCTTATCCAGATGCTTATGGGAAAGGAAAACATAATTTAAGCAAGCAGCAATCCTTGTCATCCACCTGTCCCTTACTCCCAGACTGAATAGTCAATCACCACGCCATGTTTGTCTTCCCTCACTTCCTCCATCTCAGTCAGGGCAGTGACCAGCTACCTTTCTTCTGGGTTGCAACCATAGTCCTTGCTTCATCTCAACTGCCAACCTTCTCCATCACCATCCAGTCTCTGGTTAGAAAGAGAACTTCTCAATGCTCGATTCTCAGTGCTGAGCAATCAACACACACACACACACACACACACACACACACTGTGTTTCCTGCTCTCTTTTATTTTTAGAAAGGCATGACACTAGAGAGCTGCAGACTCCTCAGCATATATAGCCATTCTGTCACATCTCTCTCTAAAACTAATAAGCTGGAATCGAGTGGGAAGTGAGGTTGTTGTTTTCCACACATTATGCATCCTGCTGGGTCAAGTACCCAGAGAAGAGCTTCACTACTAGAAGGCAGGATGCTCTCTAGATGAATGAAGGTCAGCTCTAACTCCTGTGTCCACACCTCTCATGAGGAGATGTTATGCAAGCCCAGGTACTCCAGGAAGGACCATGCCAAGAGAATGAGCTGGAGTGAGTCTTTTGCGGAATGGTGGCAGCTTGTTCTCTAACTTCAAAATCCAAGGAATTTTCAGTCCCTTCTCCAGGGGGGAACAGAGGCTGTGGCTTCTGTTCAGGTGGGAATAGAAGCAGTTCTTGGTATGGCTCGGATAACTTCTATGCAGACTTGGGTTCCAAACGTGGCCCTGCCATCTAGCAGCTTTGGTGTTTTCGGCATGATGTGTAAGTTCACCTGTGCCTTGGCTTCCTCGTCCAGTGGCTCTAGGGCCAGTATTACAGAACACAATGATGACTCCATTAAATGCTAGCCCCTTAAGCCTCAGGACAACGCCTGACCTGTGGGCAATGCTGTCTTAATTTTGAGTTTTTGTGCCTTTGCCTGTGACTCTGGCTCTTGACTTTTCTTTCTCCTTCTACATTTTCTTGCCCATCTTATCACCTGGAGAGAAGAGTTAGCAGCCCTTCCAGAGCACACTTTCTTACGTATGAGAAACACAAACGTGACAGCCTCCCTGGCCCCAGTTTGTGAGAGTGTTTTGCTGGTATGCTGCTGTGTAGCAAGTTCACTTTGGGATAGCATGCTGGGAGGGAGAAAAGAAAGATGGGATTCGAGGGGAGAAAATTAAAAAGTTAATTAAAAGAAACAACTTGGTAATTGAATTCTCAAACACTCTTGTTTGGTGGTTGATAGCACACAAACGGTGTGTTTGCCTCAGTGGCAGGTCCAGAAGCCCTGAATAAGGCAAGCTTCAAAATACAAAATACAAGACAGATACCTGTCTTCATGGATGAGAAGATGTGTTGTTATATCCATAAGCTTTTTAGGAAAACACATACACACACACACTCACACACACACTTCTATGTGTGTGTGTGTGTGTGTGTGTGTACAAGTATATATACATATATGTATGTATGTTTATATGTGTCATATATAAAAACACATTATATACAATGTATAGCATACATGATATTTATAATGTGCATATGGATGTGTGTTAGCATCTTTTTCTGTTGGTGTGTTAAAATTCCTTGGCAAAAAAATCAACTGATGGGAGAAAGTGCTTATTTTAGCTTTTACTGCTTGAGGGGTAGAGTCTGTCATGGTAGAGAAGGCACAGCCTCAGGCATGGGAAGGCATGGTGGCAGGAGCAGGAAGCTGACTGATCACATACCACCTTCATATAGGAACCTGAGATTGAACATCAAGTAGGGACAGGCTACAAATCCCCCAACTCTGCCTCCCAGTGATGCCCCTCCTCCAGCAAGGTGCTACCTCATAGTGGTTCTGCAACCATCTCAAACAGCACCACCTGCTGGCGGTCAAGTGTAAAAACACATTAACCTGTGGGGGACATTCACATTCAAACCACAATGTCTTCCTTTACTTTCCCCCGACCCCCAAGACATAATCTCAAGTACCTCAGGTTAGCCCTAAACTCAATAGATAATCAAAGCTGACCTTGAACTCTTGATTCTCTTGCCTCTACCTCAGTACTACTAGAATCACAGGTATGCACTCACCATAGTTGAGCCTTATCAACTGTTTTTGGTTTTGTTTCCCTGACCTTTTATAAGTGCTCACTTGCAGACACACACACAAACAGAACCGCTTATTCATTCCCCCCATAAGCAAGATAGTCATTCAGTGTTTGTTTTTAGAGACTTGAATAGGTATCCATCAAATTATTTTTTCAAAATATTAACAATCAACGATTTGAGCTGCTATTGAGAGAAACATGCTCCTCTACTTAATTTAGAAGCATGGAATGGGTGATCAGGTGGAAGTAGGTTCAGACTCCTACTCTAACCCACGACCTTTATTTATTTGTAGATCCAAGATGTATCTTTTGGCTGCCTGCGGCAGGACAAGCCTTAACAATCACCTTAGTGTCCTGGTTTCTTTACCTGTTGTTGGGATCATTCACCCTTGGAAAAGCAGCTTGACCATGAGAGGGTTTATTCTGGCTTAGTTCCAGGCACAGTCCTCAAGGCGGTGGAGTCACAGTGGCAGGAGTTTAAAGTGGCTGCCCACATCACATGCACAGTCAAGGAACAGAGGGAGCACATAGTTCAAGTGTTCAGCCGCTTTTCTCTGTTTTACATGATCCAGGATCCCCTCCCAGGGAATGTCCTTACCCTCAATTAAGAGGGTTCCTCCCATGTTGCTATCATAAAGACGGCAATCCCCAGCAGATGTACCCAGAGGTCCATCTCTCGGGTGATTCTAGACTCCATCACCTTGAGAGTTAACATTGACCATCACACTTACCAGTTCTCGTGGCTTTTATGAGTCTCAGGCTTTTTAAAGGTCTACAGAGTGTATTTTAGCTTCTGACACTTATGGATTTGCAGGGTTTTCTCCTCCTCCCCGCTGCAGCAATTCTGTAACTGGAAGAACACAATGAAGCAAAGCTTTGCCTTAACTGCCAGGTTAGTGTTAAGTGGGCTTTGCCTTGCACACCCAGTCTATAAAGTGCTCTGGAAAATAAATAACCACCTCATATCTAGAGATACTGAGATAATGCTTAAAGCACTCAGGACCGAAGATATGGAGCCTTTGGCCCAGCCAAGTTTTTGTTTGGAAGAAATGAATTCAGAACAGACCATAAGTGTGAGGTGTGTCTGCCTGCCTGTGATGACTAATGCCAGATTTTGTATTTTGGCAGGTTATGGTTTTGTAGATTTTGATAGTCCTGCAGCCGCACAGAAAGCAGTGGCATCCTTGAAGGCAAATGGAGTGCAAGCACAGATGGCCAAGGTAAGCCTGCTCAGACAAGAGAGTCTGTGTGCACGGTCTGCCTTTGTGTGTATGTATCTATGTGCAATCAGATGGCCAAGATAAGCCTGCTCAGATAAGACAGTCTGTGCACATGGTCTGCCTTTGTGTGTGTGTGTGTGTGTGTGTGTGTGTGTGTGTATCTGTGTGTGATCAAATATCAGTCCCTTGCTGTGAGCAGAATCCAAACCACAGTTTACATTCTTTTGTGCTCAATTGAGGAAAATGAACCATGCAATAGGCCTGGCTTGTCATTACCTCCCTGATTTGGTGTTTAAAGGATACATGTGGAAGGCACTGTTTTGCCTAAAAAACGAGATATGCATGTATGACCATCTAGAACTTTCCTACTTCTATATACATATACATATATGTCCTGGAGTCGAGAAATTTCCCAATCAGCAGAGTTTTGGTGTCCCACAGAAAGTTATCGTTGATTTCATGTGTACTAGAGCCTTCCTTATTTCTTCCATGTTTGGGGGGTGGTTCTCAGATGGTGGCTTTTCCCCTGATTCATGCAGGCTTATTGCTAGTGTCCTCTGTCTCTAACGATGGATTTTCACTTTGGTGCACATACCCATAGTTTACCTGGAGAGCAGTGTTCTTGGCATTCATCATTTCAGTAATTATTTGTGGCTACATAGTATGTGTTGTCTGGGACCTTGTATGTGAAACTATGATGAACTTTCATATCAAAGTGAAATTGCTCCTTGATCATTGTGTGTCATGTTTACCATAGTGGTATAAGAATCTGCCTATGTGGTAAGATGATATGGATCTCTGGAAATAATCTATACCATGTCATTTTCTCCATTTTAATTTGGGACTCTAATGAGTTATTATCATGATGATATAAGCTAGGTGTGCTTGGGTACAGCTTTGATCCCAGCACTCTGGAAGCAGTGGCAGGCAGATCTCTATGAGTTCAAAGCCAGCCTGCTCTATATAATAGAGTTCCAGGTTAGCCAGGGCTACACAGTGAGACCTTCTCTCCAAAAAAAGAACAAAAAAACAAAAAAAGAGAAGAAGGAGGAGGGAGAGGAGGATGAGAATGAGGAGGAGGAGGAGGAGAGAAAAGGTAAGATTAATCAACTAAAATGTCTCTGTTAACACTTGGATGTTGAAGATGTTGCTGATCTACCAGCAGCCATTTGGAGTTGTCATAAACACCCTAAGTTTAGAACATTCTTTCTGTTAGTAGTTCTGAACTTAGAATCCCCAGATCTTCAAACTGTTAGATGCCACAGGCAACAGACCTTGGAATCTTGGGCGTCTGTCCCCTGCTTGTGTTTCCAGTTTCTCCAGTCCCGTTGCCATAGAAATAAGTATTGTAATGATGGAGTGAACTGGTGCTCGAGCAATTTGTCTTCTGTTATGATTGTATACAGTCTCTAGTAAGATCTTCCAGCATCAGCCTCAGATCTACAGAGGATCACCATTTGGTCCTAGCAGCTGTGGCTGCATTCTGATCAGTGTGTGTGGATCACAGCTGCTCACGGTCTCGTGCAAGCCAGGTTCCTCTTAGGTGACTATGGTGGGCTCATTGCCTTTCCTGTCACCTCATTAGTCAAGGTAATATAAATTGGAATTATCCCAGCTGTGTATTATGTTCTTTGTCAGGATTATGCCTGGAAGCTTTAGATTCGGTCAGGAATTAAGATTGATGAAGTTAATACTTTTAATTAATCAGGAAATTGCATGCATGTCCTGGTTTAAAGGTTATTTGGCAAGAGTCAATGACAACTGAAGTAGCAATTTCCTGTACCCAGAAAACAAGTGATCAAGTGTGGCTGTTGATTGAGTCAAGAAATGATTATGAAAATGCTTAAGAGAGAGAAGAGGGTGAGGCTGGAGCGATGGCTCAGTGGTTAGGAGCACTTGCTGTCCTTACAGAGGACCTCATTTAGTTCCCAGCACCCGAGTTAGGCAACTCATCACCTCCAGTAACTCCACCTTTGGGGACCTGACCCTCTCTTCTGGCCTATATGGGAACTGCACTCAAGCATACACATGTGTATGTGCATTCATTGTATCTGTACCCCCACACATATACATTTCTGAAAAGTAAAAATAAACTTTTAAAAACAATATATTTCTGGGGGCTGGAGAAATGGTTCTCTGGTTCAAAGTACTTGTGTCTTTTACATAGGACGTAAGTTTGTGTCCCAGCACCTAACTAACTTCCTGTATGTCCAGCTCCAAGGCATCCAATGCCCTCTTCTAACCTCCAAGAACAAAGTGAAGAGCACATACCTACACACAGACATATAGACTTTCTCACACACATACATGGTTTTAAAATAAGGTGAATATTTTTTTCTTTTAAGAAACAAACAAGATGGAAACCCTGAAAGGTAGATGAGGTGATAAAGCTACCTGCTGGGAAACTAGAGATGGAAGCTTCACCCACTGGTCATAGATAGTGGAAGTAGAAAATAGATGGACCACAATTGTCCATCATATGTATGTGCATAGTATGCATGTGTGTATGCATCACACACACAGACACACACACATATTACAATTAGATAATAAATTATTAAAAGAGAGTGGTTATCAGAAAGTCTTTGGACCATTCTATTTATAAACTTTCTAAATTTTGGAAGCTATAAGATAGTAGTGGTTTATAAATAATAAACAGAGTGTTGTCTCTACATTCTAAAGAGATAGATAAACTGAAAGAAACGATGACAGATAGATAATAGGTAGGTAGATGATAGACATATAGATAGATAATAGATTATAGAGAGATAGATAATGTATATAGTTAAGTTTTTGTATTAAAACAGGCAAAAAAGTTGATACTGAGTTTAATATTTTCAGATTGCTTGTATATAAGGAATCCTTCTCTCTGTCTGTCTCTCTCTTATGTTCACACATACACACACATACACACACACACACACATACACACACGCATGCATACACACACAAATCACTGATCTATTACTCAGTGAGGAAACCTTCTACACTGGCAATCATTTAAAAAGCCTCAGAAGGGATCATTCAGTCTAGTCGCCATTTTGGCTCTTGTCCCATCTCCAAGGTGCAAACCCTGGGGTGCTTGGCTGGGCTGTGGGGAATCACTCTGTTGCAGACTCACCGAAGGATTTTACAGTTTCAGTTGGGCTGTCTGTGAAATAAATCCTCCCTCCTTTTTCTCAGTATGTTTGGGCCCAAAGCCTGCTTTACATTCCCATCTGCCCACTGGAAAAGTTTCAGCAATAAATGACTCTGTAATTTAACTACCCAGAAGAAAATAAATAGCCTCCGTTTGACAATGAAATGGAACAAGCTTGGCCACCTGTATTAGCAGATTTCTCACTGAGCTATTGGATTTCACGGCATTCTCTCCTTTGTCCTGGCGATAACTGTTATTTATTATCGTATAAGCTTGCAGTCTGCGGGGTATGTGTTTCTTGCAGTATATATTTTACCATCTAAGTATGCACTGATCGCCTTCTGTAACCTTGTTCTTATGAGTGTCCTACTCTGTCGGTTATGGTGCGACATCCTAAAAATCCCCGGGATTTTAAAAGGAAAATGCCTCCTGGGGCTGGGGAGATCGCTCTGCAGTAACGAGTGCATACTGCTCTTGTAGAGGTCCTGAGTTCAGTTCCCAGTGCTTCAGGAGGCTAGTCACAGGCAGCTCTAACTGAAAATCCAGGGGATCTGACTCCCTTTTCTGATTGATACTACTGGCACCTGTACTCACATTCACATATCTTCACATAGGCACACACAGAAACAGATGGATGTACAGAGGAATGGATACACACACACACAGAGAGAGAGAGAAAGAGAGAGAGAGAGAGAGAGAGAGAGAGAGAGAGAGAGAGAGAGAGAGAGAGAAATTAAAGTAAATCTTTAAAAAAAATACCACCTGTAACTAGGTTCCCAGTAGCAACCCGGCACCATCTTGAACCCATGAGAGAGTTGCTTCCCTTGGCTAATGTGTTCTGGTGTGTGGCGTGTGCCTGTGAAAACTCCAGCTGACTCCTCCACTACAAAGAACTGAATAGGGAATTAGCCAGGGAGTAGATCAATGCATTGGTTACATGTCTGTTGCTGTGATAAAATACCATGCAGAAAAATAACATGAAAGAGTTTAAATTGGGTTGTAGTTCCAGAGTCTTTTGTGGTGAGAAGGTGTGGTAGCAAGAAGCCGACACAGTGTCAGGAGAGGAAGCTGGGCTATTGCATCTTCTACAGTAAACATGAGGTGGAAAGCAGGAACCGAAAGCAGGGAGAGGCTATGAGCTCTCAAAGCCCCCCATAGTGAGACATCACTCCCTCAAAGAGTGCCCCGAACTGTGGAGCGTGTACTTAGATACAGGAGCCTGTAGGGGACATTTCTCCTTCAGACTGTGTGGCAATCTACAAGTAGTGACTAACCAGGAACACAAATTATCATTTTACTTCATGAGCAAAAGCAAATTTTAAGAATTTTATCAATGCATGCTGAGGGAGAATGTAGGTTTGAAAGATGCATTTGGCTTTGATTTCTGGTTGTGGCACCCCCTCGTTGTGTGAACTTGGATTTGTTATTAAAGTATCTCTAATAATCTTTAATAATAACATGGTGTTTCAGGATGTAGGGTTACTGAAAGAATTTTGGAAATCTATAAAGAATTTGGCTTAGTGCCTTGATCATTGTAAAAAGCCAGTGCCTGCTGGTTTATTAAATGGTGTGGATTAGATTCAGATGCCCTGCTAAAACCTCCTGTGACTCCTAACCTACCTTCAGGTACTTTGGGTAGGTAATCTACTATTATCACAAAATAGTTTCTAGGGAAATATTTGTAAAAGCTTTGGTCTGTGAACGTTTCCTTGCTTGCTATGGACTGGACAGTGCCTTGGTTATACTGAAGTAAAACTGGATGAAGCAGAAAGTTGGCCGGGAGACAGACAAGGGAATGTGTGACTCTGGGACATCACAGTGTCATTCACAAAGAGGCCTTCGTGGGGAATAGGGAACCTCTAGTCTAAAAACCCATTGAGATTCCTCTCCTTGTATATATTGTTGGGGATTGAGTAGTTTCATTTTATTTTGTCCTGTGGTTGACTATTGCTGGGGATAATGTGGGAGGTTAATAAATGAATGTCAAATGAGCTACAAACATCTGTTGTGGCCAGTCACTACTGAGGGGACCACGTGGGTGAAGGGAAAGGCGAAGATTTCAAAAATATAGTCACTCGAATTTTGGAAAACAAATTACCTTAGTTTCTTCAATTATCTTGGTTTAACTCAAATGGGGGAATGTTGCAAGCATGTGGCCATGGCCAGGAAACTCCGTTTTCCTATTCTGTGCTTGTGACATTAATTCTGTCTGCTTTACAACAAAAGGGATGGAGCACGATTTTAGCTCTTCCTAATCTTACCATCCATGAGGTAGATCTAAGTCATTGGCTAAGGAACGTGGGTCTGTAAACATACAAAAATAAGAAGCAGAGAAAGCCTCAACTAGGTAGTTGAGGAGATGGCTCAGCAGTTTAGAGCACTGGCTGTTCTTGGAGAGGACCTAGGTTCAATTCCCAGCACCCATATAGTGGATCACCCTCTGTAACTTCAGCCCTAGGGGGTCAGGCACCCTCTTCCGGCCTCTGTTTACTGCACACATGTGGTACACAGACATCCATGCAGGGAAAAGTCATAAACATAGAGTAAAATAAATCTATTTGTTTTAATTAAAGAGAAAATAGTTCCAGCTATCTATAGCTTGGCACACAGGTATTTACATACAAGGGAAGTTCTGGGTATTTCAAGAACATTGATATGGGCATCTAACAGCAAGGATCAAGTGGATAAAAGATCACTTGTGTGTAAAGAGTATCTTCCTGGCCAGGAAAGTGATTCTTACTTAGGTACTTCAAGGTTCATGGTTATGTAGATATACACATGGATTCTGACTTCTATAAGGACTGGCCTACATAACCTTCCAGGACCTATGTGTGATCCTCTGCTCTTCTGCTCCACACATACATGTAAGGATCCAAGTAGATACTCTACAAAGTGCTGTGCAACATACTAAGGACTTTTTTTTTAAATTTAATTATATATACATATATATATATATATATATATATATATATATATATATATATATATATATATATATATATATATATATATATATATATATATATATATGGTGAGTTTGTACATGAATGCAGAGCCCATGGAAGCTAGATGAGGGCGTCTGGTCCCCTGCATCTGGAGTTATAGACAGTTGTTACCTGCTGTGTGGGTGCTGGGAACTAAACTCAGGTCTTCTGTAAGAACAGCAAGTGCCCTTAACCTCAAGCCACCTCTGCAATTCCTGGAATGTCCGTCAAAGGGCTGTGGTTCCAGGCATTAGCCAGTCTAATGTAACGTTTCAGGTAGGTAGCCCTTTCCTCTTGGTTGCTGATCATGCAATGGGAGTGGCAGTTCTTCATTCAATGTTGGCGCTGTATATTCTTGTAGATAGGCGTCCAGATGAACTGCAGTGCCTCCAACAACCGAGCGGTGTGTCTCATCTCCATCCTAGTTTGAATCTTGTTAAACTTTCACAACAGGAAGTACCAAATGTGTCTATAAATATATTTGTGACATCTGTTTTGTTGGATATGTATATTTGGCTCAAGAATTTTTTTTCTAAGCTTTTCTTCTCTTGATCCTAATGCTTTGGAATGCAGGGATTCAAATCCCAATATTGAATTTGTCAGAGTTGATCTCAATTCCATTCATTAATTATCTGAGGCCTTTGGAGCAGAATCTTCTGCAGTTAAATATTTATATTAGCTTTTACCTAATGATTTGCATAATCTGCCTGTGGGTGATGCCCTGCGGTTGCCAGAGAACTCTATTGTCTCCTCCTAGCTAAAGAAAGGGTCAGTGTACATGCCTTTAGAAATACACACTTCCCCAGTGCTGGGTAAACACGTGTAACCAGCAGGTGTTCAAATGTCCTAGACTCAGGTCTCCATCCAGCAATCACATGTTTTCATTCAGTGTCTTGAGTGTCCCAAGGCTCTTGAAAGTCGTGCACAATGTCAAACCTTTCAGCACAGCAGAGGCAAATGTGCAAGAGCACTGCCCTCCTATGCTGCTGGTGAGTCTCACTCCAAGCAACCCCTACCTTGTCTCTTGCTTTCATAGTTTGTCCTTGCAGATTGACAGAACTCATCCTCTCTCTGGGCACAGACTGACAAGTCCTGTATAAATCAGCAATTGTCCTTGCAGGTCCCCACCCACTGAAATAGAGAAAAGCCCATCAAAATGAGAAAAGTGGAGCTGGAGAGATGGCTCAGTGGGTGAGAAGGCCAGCCAGCCAATGTTGAGGACCTGAGTTTCGTTGGTGGGACCCATATGATGGACCCAAGAAGTGACTGGTCACAAATTTAGAGGAAAATATATCGGAAGTAGAGAAGAGGCTGGAGAGGTGGCTCAGTGGGTAAGAGCATTGGTTCCTTCTAGATGACCAGGGTTCAGTTCCTAGCATTCACATGGTGGCTCACTGCCATCTGTAACTCCATTCCCAGGGAATGGAACACTCTCTTCTATCGTTTGTGGGCACTATATACACATAGTACACAACCATTCATACAGGCAAATCACTCATATATATATATATATATATGACACTAAATATATATAAATATATATAAATATATAAATATATATATATAAATATATAAATATAAATATATAAATATATAAATATATATATATATATACATGACACTAAATAAATAAAATGTTTTCAAAATGGAGAAAAAATTGCATACTGTGAATGTGAAGAGCCCCATATTCAGTTTGACCCAATGTGTTCCCACCTTCAGGATGTCTTTTTAAAGTGGTACTTAAACTACTCATGCATGCCAGGAGACTCCATCTCTAGGAGTCTGCTAGGCAGTGGTATTGAAATCCCAGTCATTGTAATACTCCCCCTTTCTTTTTAATCTAAGTTTCCTAAGCTGAAAGGAGCCATTCAACTCCAGAAAACAAATGTGGACGCCTTTTTGCTGCTGAAAACTTGTTTTTAGAAGTAACCTAAGCACTTCAGGTCTTTCCTTACCAGAAATAACTTTGCAAGTAGGTAACTACAAGGACTCATTATCGCATGCTGATGAATGGTGTTTACTCTGCAGGTCCGCTTGAAAGGCTTGTTCACATGTCAAATGTAAGTTGTCTTCCCCATTGTTCACAGGGAACTAACTCAACAGAGCTCCTTTGTAAGTTCAGTGTGATACATGAATTTCATTCTTTGCTAGTTCAAAAGCAACTTGCTGGTGAGGTGGTAAATATTACCAAAATCATGCAGACATTCCTGCAATCAAGAATTCTAAAAAGATAATTAGCATCCCCTGGGAACATTGCCAAGGGTGGAGATCTGTCTCGTTGGACTTCCAACCCCAGACTTTGTGTGTAGCTCCTGGGCACCAAACCTTTCCTCTTCCTCAGCCATTGGCTCTATGAGACAAGGTCTTTCTATGTAGTCCCGATTGGCCTGGGATCAGAACTGTCACTCTTCCTGCCTTAGCATGCTGGTTGCTGGGATTACCAGCACATTCAGGTCACATACTCTTAACCAGCCTTAGGAATCCAGCCCTACAAGCAGCTCTACTCAGGCATTCATGTACAGAGTTCAAGTGCTTTCTAAAGATACAATGTCATATGAAGTATGAGTTCAACGTGTGGGGAAGTATTTCATGTTGAATAGAGCACAAAAGCCTTGTATTTTAACCTTACTCCTCCTCAAATATTGCCTCATTAGTGGAAAAGCCATTCAAAGAATCTGCTCAGCCTCTGGCCTCATCTATCTCTACAGAAAGAGCTCTCCCAAGAAATGCACAGGAATCCAGGAAGAAATAAGAAGTTGATGAGTTAAAGGACCAGGGTTTATAGACATCAGCTTTCCAAAGGCAGATAAGTGTTTGCTAGTCAAAATGTAGGAATCTTATGGCTCATCGCTATATTATGGATTGTGTGTGTGTGTGTGTGTGTGTGTGTGTGCGCGCGTGCGCATGTGCACACGCACACGTATATATGTATTATTCTTCATTCTATATAGATATGTGTATGTGTTTACTCTTCTGTGAGTGTGTAACATTTTCTAGAGTTTTGTCTTACCCAGGTCACTCCATTGGTGGTTGTAGGTTTCTGGACTGGATGTATGTGTTCAAGTAGGTGTCTGCATACGTGTCTTCGGTTGCTCATGCCTCTGTGTATGTAGGCCAGAGGTCAACATCCATGTCTTCCACAAATTCTAGCCACCCCTTATTTTTTAAGACCAGGTCTCTCACTGAGCCTGGAGCTTAAGGATTTAATTAAGCTGTGGAACAGTGATTTCCAGGGGTCAGATAGTAACTAACACACATACCCTATTGGCTTATACCATTCTTCCCAAGGATCTCTGTCATCAGAAATACCTATTTAATTTGGTTTCTGTCATGATACTTACTGGTCAGTGACAGTTTCTCTTGCCTTCTTTTCCATCCCTACCCTTATCTTCAGGAAACTAACATGTCAGACCCTCTAAGCACAGATTCTGGGGATGTATTTCTAAGGCTTTCTCCAGGACAGTGATGTTCAAGTATGGTTATAATCAACTCTCACGATGCAAGATGTAGCACAGACAGGAACTAGGAGGGGTAAAGACTACGTGCAAATTCATTCTGATGACAGAAGCATCATGCTATGGAGTAATGGAAACAGAAAGAAATACAGAAAGATTACAAAGAAAAAATACACAGAAAATTACAAAGGAAAAAATAAGAATTGAATTTCATATCAGTGCTGGTCTAGAAGAACAGATATCAGAGAAAGCAAATCAGCTTCTCAAAGAATTGTGGGAAAGCTTTTCTCTAATCCAGGGGAAAAAAAACAAAGGTCAAGCTATAAACAGAGGAGGGAGTGTGATGAGGTGGTGGGCAGAGGGCAGGTACGTGATGTGATGGTTGGTGTGCCATCTACACATCTACAGCTCTGTAGACAGCTAGATGTAGTTAAAACTTAAGTAAACTAAGTTACATCACCACCGCCCCCATCCATGTCAGGGGGGAAATGTGATTGCTAGAAAGGAGACACATTAGTACTTTTTATACTTTTATAGTGCTTCTGGCTGTTAGAAGAGAGTGAATTGATGACAATAAACCTTGGAAGGTCTGACCACAAAGTTACTCATTGCACATTTGAAATTATGATGAATTTGGGGACCTGTCCCTCCATAGACTACTAAAGTTTATTCAGGAAACAGACATTAAAACGGCATCCAGAATTAAGTGAAGATATTCATTTAAAAGAGAAAGCTCATCAGACCATCTGTGTTCAGACAGAAGGAGAGAGAGAGAGAGAGAGAGAGAGAGAGAGAGAGAGAGAGAGAGAGCATTAGGAGCTTTCTAGAAGTCTTCCGTGGTGAGGTGATATTCAAGACCAAGTCCAGTGGCGAAATTAAAAGGGTACATATTTATTTTATTTTCATTTATCTTAATTTGTGTGCATATGTCTGTGGGGGGGGGTATGCATGCTGATGTGTGTGCATACATGTAGGTGCCAGAGAACAATGTTAGAGTGTCTGTCCTTAGCTATTGTTCCCCTGTCTCTCCTCCTCCCCATGCTTCCACCTTTTCCTCCTTCCTTCTCCCACAACTCCATCTTCTCCCCTTCTCTTCCTTCCTTCTTTCTTTCCTTTTGTTTTCTTTTTTTGAGATGAGGTTTTTTTGTCTGCCATACTAGAAGAATGCTTACCTATTAATCTACACTGCCAGGCCAGCTAACTCTGGAGATCCTACTGTCTCTGCCTCCCTGGTCCTGGGATGACAAGAAAATGCTACTGTGCCCAATATATTTTTGTATGGGTTCTGGGAGTGCATCTCAGGTCCTTGTACTCATATATGAAGTATTTTATAGACATCTGTTTATTTAATAAAATATTACCACTAACTCTCACATTATTAAGAAAGCAGACTGCCGCCCTATTCTGTTTAAATGTTTTACCATGTGAACAAATTCCCACGGAAAACAGAGTTGAGAGGCCTGCAATTGAATTGCCTCAGTCAGTGGTTAGAAGGCTGAAATGAGAGACATAAATGCACTGGCCACTTCATTAACTCAGACTTTTAGTCACCTCTGTGTTCATGTTTTAAGTCACCAACATCAAGCCCACCAAGAAATGGCCTTTACCTTTTGTGGGTGAGCACAGGAGTTTGAGCCTTAAGTGGAAAGAGGAGAGAACTCCCCTGACTTGGGAATGGGGAAGCCAAGCTCTAACACTTCGACTATGACAGCAGGGGATAGCATCCCCTGAAACCACTTCTGGAGGCCCTGTCAATTGCTACACCACTGGGAAGCTTTCCTCAGTTCGCCCCCGAGCCCTCTCATAGTGGTTACCCAAATGTTAATAGTCTCATCATTGCCCTGGCCTGCAGCATGCCCTTACCATGTGTCTCTGCATTTCCTGATATCACCTCAGCTTCTTTGGCCTTGGCCAGGTGTGTTGGACAAAGAATTGCAGACTGAGAATGTGAGGATGTCTGAAGTGGAGGAAAAGCCTCTGCTCAGAATGGCTGCATCCAGAGAATCAACCTGTCTCCTGAGGTTCTACTAGGACATAGGAAGCCAGCAAAGTGCTGATCCTGTCCAGGGAATGGACAACTCCTGCATATGGTGCACAGCCTGATCCCAGGCAAATGGTGTTTGGCAGATGGGCTATGGTTCGTGTAGGGGTTAGCACAAAGAAGGACGAAGCTTTTTTTTCGGACCCCGTGCTAAGCTCTGTGGCTTTTTAGTTGAATGACTTAACCAGCATAGATACCCTTGTTATAGACCAAAAAACAAAATCTTAAAGGCACTGGAATTCTTTTCTACAAAAATGATATTTCTATTTCTCACACTTTTGTTTTAGTGATCTTCTTTGTGTATATACAGGTGTGTGGTAGATGTGGGCGTATGTGTGTTTGTGTGTGTGTATGTTCCTATGTGTGCCCGAGTCAATGTGGAAACCAGAGGTTGACATTCTCTGTGTTGTTGTTGTTGTTGTTGTTGTTACTGTTATTTTGAGATAGAGTCTCTTAATGAGCCTTCATCTCACTGAGCCATCTATACTTGCAGGCCAGTATCAGCAATCCCACTGTGGCAGCTTTCACTGGAGAGATTTTATGGAACCCCCAGGTATCTGGGTATACAAAGTAGGGACACAAAACAAACATTCCCTCATAATAAACCACAGAGGAGTGTATTCTAAATTCCTCACCATTGAGTTAAAACAAAAACGCAATCTACACACCAGTGAGATTCCGACTAGGCCAGTGACTTCAGAGGCTGCTCGCTGCAGTAACCACTGGAGAAGAAGAAACTGAAACCAGTTGGGAAAATAGCTCTTAAGCTGCAGGACCTACAATTGCGTCTACATAGTAAATTTTTGATCACTAAAAATTCTTTCAATTAAAATTCTGAAACCAGAAGTGTCCATGTTTCTAGATAATTAACTGTGGATGTTAGATTCCCAACACCCCCAGGAAATACCCTAGTTCCTTTATGCTTTGATATATCTCCCTGGGTGGGTCTTAGCACTTAGTGGTCATTAGTATTCCTTCAGGGGCAAACCTCTAGAGAAGTGGAAATTGGCTGGCTTTTATCCATCAGTCTTTTTTTTTTTTTTTTCAAGGTATAGGAAATACTGACAAGTTAGCCTCAGGTGCTTTGAGAAGTCCTATGCCAATATGTTCCAAACTAAAGCACAAATCAGCCACATGAAGATTTTCCTTGCTCTTCGGATGCACTCCTACTCTGCGGATCTGTCCCATCTCTAAATATTTTAAGAGCAATGTTTATATGATTGTGGTTTCATAACTTTGTTTACTCTTATTTAATATCCCCCCCCCAAGACGAAACCTGCAGGCAAGCTATGGATTCTACGGTATGCTGTGAGGAACATACATGTTCATGTTGAGGGATGAAATGAAAGTCCCACAGGTATTTTGTTGGCCTTGACACTGACACAGAAGGAAGGAAAAGTCAGACCACCCTGTGTGGGCATGTAGCTTTAATGCACGGCACTCCCATCCCAGCCCCAGGCTGTTCTGAGTCTATCTGTAGGGTGAGATTGTGCAGCTCTATGGGAGTCCCACCGAGTTCTCCATGCTCCATGGTGAGGTGAACCTGACACTTTTTCCATATTGTCAAGCCTAGGTGACAGCGCAGGTTACAGAAATGCCTCTGCTCCTTGCACTTTGAGTCAGGACCTAGTGGGGAAAGAAATGGTGCTGAGAGAGGGTTCAGAATACACAAGCTGAGGAGTGTTTACAGAAGGTAGAAATGGAAAGGGTTAAGTGGAGGCTTCACAAGCCATGGACCAGAGAGAATGAAACCTAGGTGCCTGATCCAATCTGGCTTTGGCTGTTCAATTCTGTAAGCAGGTAGCTTTTTTTTTCTGAGTCTTCTTTCCATGCCTTTAATTCAATTTACTGTATGGCTATGGTGTACCTTGTCCAGGGTACCAGTTCCCAGTGTTATAAGCTTTTATGTCCCCTTCCGTCACTGCTAAAATGTTCCTCCCACCACCAAAGATGTCACAGTCACCTCTTAGGAGCTGAGTCTCTGTAGACACTGGCTGGTACACGGTCCCTAGCTGTTTTCTTTCTGGCTTTGCAAACACCAGAGGCAAGCTAGACATGGCTGGTCCCTTGCTGATGTCTAGGTGTCTTGACTATGTGTTTTGGGATCTCTGACACATTCTGTCTCTCATCCTGGCTTTGGTAAAACTCTTTTTTTTTTGTAGGCTTTGGCCTTTCTTTGTAAGTGTATTATTGAGCCCCACACCCCTGTGATGGGGTTACAGATTGTCTCTAATGTTTTGATGCTGATGATAAATTAGATGAGCCCGGCTGTCTGATTGTGTCACGGGACTGCCTTCCCATGCTCCTGTTATTGCTAGTAGAGATTTTACTCTTTGTAACCTCATTCACACCAGAACTTACAGCCACATGTATGTGTCATTGCTGTGGTTGGGATGTAAAATGTCTCCCACAGGCTGAGTGTCTGAACATTTGGCCTCAGGCTTGTGGTGCTATTTCAAAAGGGTGCAGCCATGTTAAAAAGTGGATCCCCTCTGGGTGGGGCTGGCCACAGGGGCAAGCTTGGAGGTGATGTGCCCAGTCCACTTCCTGTTCATGTTCTGCTTCAGTTCTATCAAAGCAATATAAATCAGCTGCCCCATGTCCCTGCCTTTGTCCCTCCTCCACCACTGTGGACCATCTCTCCATAAACCAAAACCAACTGTTCCTTCAGTCCTTGTCATCATGTTAACACAGCAAGAAAGAAAAAAAAAAACTGATATACCGTGGTTTGTCCTCCAGGGCACTTAATGCTCGCACTCAGCCCCTTGCCCATCAGTAGATTTGTTCTTGTACATTTTACATGTGTTTGCATTTAAGGCAGGAGCAAACAGAAGGCAGTAATGCATGGGCTCTGGCGACAGAGCTGGCGACAGACAAGGTGGACTTTATAACGTGGCTCTCTCTGAAGCATCCAGGAGAAGCTGTTGTGCATAATTTTTTATAAGTAAAGCACACGACTGCATCTTATACATGCAATATAATATCACAAGCAGGCACAAGTGGACACGAGAGAAGCCAGCAGCTGGGTTAAATGCTGCCTGCCATCTGCTGCTGCCTCCTCTGAAGAGCTCCTTTGCTGTTTGTTTGCTTGAACTCCTCCTCTTCTAAACCTTCTTCAGGTGATACGGCCGATGCTGATGTTGGAAGAGCAAATCGTGTAGAGAAATTCTATCATGACTGGGGTTTCTTTCAATTAGGAAAACGTTACAACTATATGAGTTCAAGGAAGAAAGCGCCTCACATCAAATGGCAGAAGATGAACCATGTGAGAAAATTAATAAAGAAAATAGCCTGGAGAAGAGAAAGTTGTTGTGTTTGACTCAAAATGAAGCTTGACTCAAAATAAAGGTTCTACTAAGGCCAGCAAGTTAGATGTGTTGGAAATGCCAAGCGCTTCCATGGGATTCCAGAATGCTGTGTTCCCTACATTCCCAAATTGGTAATTTATCGTGTCAGTTGATATTTATGAGTCAAAATATATAATTGGCAGTGCACTCCTGAGAATTTTGTTTTCAAAGCACCACTCCATAGGCTGTGGCTCTTTTATGTTCGAGCAGCTACAGCAAGGTTCCTCAGGTTGGGTGTCTCATGGATGGCTGTGAGTGGCACATTTCCTGGTCTGTAACAGTCTAGCCATGATCTTCCTCAGTGGAAGCCAGCGAGTCCCCAAGGACCCCACAGCAGTAACTCTGTTGGTGACTCTGCCCTCATGACCTCTCCTCCTAAAACTCTTACAGAGTTTAACAGAAGGTGTTTAACAGAAAAAAAGTTCAAAATCCAGGGGAAAAAAGCATAGGCTATTTTCTTTGTAAATTGGTCCTGTGCCATTCTCAGAATGCAGATGTCTCACAAATTCACATTTCCAAATCCAGACGCCCAAAGTAAAACACCTTTACTAAAAGGGAACTTTACACTTTTATGGTGTTGGTTTCTGTTTGGAAAATTAGTTTCTTACTTTTCTCTTTTTATGATGTCATTTCACTAAATTTTCTATCAAATCTATTAAAAACTGAAGTTTACTGGGGAGGCAAGATAGCCTAGTAGGTAATGGTGTCTTGCGGCCAACATGACTTGAGTCCAGTCCCTAGGACTTGAGTCCAGTCCCTAGGACTCACACATGGACGAAGAGAACTGATTCCAACAAGTTGCTCCTGACCTTGATATTCATTCTACAGCAAACATATACACAAATACATACATCCCACAAACAAATAAGTAAGTATATAAAAAATTAAGCTGAGGTTTATAACAACTAACATTTCAAAAGACAAGCATGCTCACTCATGCCAGAAACCCCAGCAGTAACGAGGCAAGGGAATGATCTCAGTGTAAGGACAGACTGGATTACAAACAGGGCCAGAGGAGGCAGACCTGAAGAGGGAGACCCTGTCTCAATCAGCTAATCAATCATCAATCAATCAATCAATCAATCAATAGAAAAGATAGAAGTTGAATGTGGTGGTACAACACTTGCAATTCCAATGGCCTAGAAGCTGAGGCAGGAGGGTTGCTACAAATTCAAGACCATCCTTGACTACAGTTTGAGACTCTGTCTTAAAAATAAAATAATTTGGAATATGTTGCTCATGAACTTTATTTAGTCTTTTATTCGTTGATAATGGTGTTCATTGCTACTGGTTTTAAGAAAAAAATGTAAGCTGTATGAAGCTGTTGTGGGAAATATTTAAAAAGCAGATGGGCATGTTCCAGAGCTAGTGCTGGTCCTCCAACTGGAGCACAGGGCTCCCAGTGGGCCATCTCTCTGGCGGTCCCTCTGGCCTGCCGACTCTCAGCCAACTCTCAGGCCCTGCGGGCCGCAGGGCCTCTGCTGGATCATCTCACTCAGTGGCCCCCTACTAGCCATCTCTCTGGTGCCCCCCACCCCAGTTCATCTAGCTACCATGCAACACCCCACACACCCCACCATCTGCCATGTCACCACCAAATTACCAGGTAGAATCAAGAGTCTTAGTGCTTAATTAACCAATTAGATTCATGTGTCAATTTAATCACAATTTACAAGATGTCAATACAATAATTTTAGAGCCAAATTGATAATGATAAAGCTTTAACCCAATTATCCTAACCTTTTGATAACACAATGTCCATGTCGGCCTCCATTCTGGTTCTCCCCTCCTGAGACCTCTCTCTCTGTCTCCCTAACTCCTAGCTCTGCCTCACTTCTCCCGTCCACTCACAAGCCTCCCATTGCCCTAATGTGATTGGACAGGGAAAATTCTGCAACATGAAGCCAAACAAATGTGTGTGATGTGCATTTGTGAGGGTATGTATGTGTGTGAGGGCATGAGTGTGTGTGTGTGTGTGTGTGTGTGTGTGCCTGTCCATGTGTGCATGTATGAGTGTGTGTGTGTCTATTTGTCTGTGTATGACTTCCCCAAGGCACTGATCCTTATTTTGTGCCATGTGTGTACAGTACCCTCAGAGGCCAGAAAAGGCATTAGATCAGATAGAAATCACGGGCAGTTGTGAGCCACCTGACATGGTGCTAGGATCTGAGCTTGGGTCCTCTGCAAGCAGCAAGCTCTCTAACCCACTGAGCCATCTCTCCAGCCCTTTGTGATCTGTGTGTCTTTGAACTCCTTGCCTGAGTTAGGGAGAATAGTAGACAATAAAGGCTTTTCTCTTTTTTATGCTAATGAAACTTGCTGTGTTTTCTTCCTGTTCTGTTCACATCCTCTCCTCCTAATTAGTTATAATTGTCAACTTGACTCAATCCAGAATCACCTGGGAAGAGAGTCTTAATAAGGGAATAATCTAGATCAGGTTGGCCTGCTTGTGATTGTCTCGATTACCTTAATCGCCAAGGGAAGACCTGCCCATGTGAGATGACACCATTCCTAAGGGCTGTGTCCACAAAAATATAAGAACAGAGAGGGAATGCTGGGTAAGAGGCCACTCATCCATTGTTTCTGCTCTTGCTGTGATGTGAGCAGCAGTCCTACATCCTTGCTGCCTTGACTTCCCCACTCTGATGGGAGCTACCCCCTGGAACAGGAATGCTTTCTCCCCAAAGCTGCTTTCTGTCAGGAGATTTTATCCCAGCAGCAGAATGGAAATCAGGACAGCTCCTGGGCCACATTGCCTGCAGTGTTTGAGTGCTCGGACTTAGTGTTACACGATTCAGTTTTTATTTCCAATCTGTCATGGACCAGTGCGTCTATGAAATACCATAAAAATGAATGATCAGAAAAATGAAATAAAGGTAAACAGACACATAAAAAGCAAGCCTCATTTTTATTATTAGTTTTAAAAGACAAAAATCAACTTTATCAAGTTGCTGTAAACGTTCTGGATGGTGACGCTCAGTTTCTCAGACTCCCACTCTTTGGAACGGGGTCTTCTCCTGCGGCTCGCACATAGTGTAGCACTGGTCCACCCTCCATCTGTACAGCCCTGGGAGAGCCACAGTGAGGAGTCACTTGAGTCACTTGCTGCTGTGGCAGGCTTCCTCACAGAGCCCAATCTCGGAGCTACAGAATCCTGAATGCTCCTGTGCCGGGGCCACGGGATTCCAAGGCTCTGAGCATCAAAACAGTTGGAGAGTCTGAGGGGCCTTCGGAGGAGGGTGCCATCTCCTCCTGCTTGCCACCAGATGTATTTCAATATATTAAGCAGAGTAACCATACACAGGCCCATGGGTGCTTTGGGGTACAAGGTCTGAACTGTGTTACCTAGGCACTAGGAAGCAGAGAGCTTATGTTCACTCGGTGATGCAATGCCAATGTCGTGAATACTTTTTTTTCAGTAGATATGGTGGATAATCTTGATTCTCAACTTGATGGGATCGCAAACCTCTGTGCATGTCTCTAAGGGAGTGTTTAGCTGGGTTATTTGAAGTGGGATAAGTAAATGAGGATGACATACATGGACTGGATCTTGGGCTGAATCAAAAGGATAACCTAGGCCTCGCTCCTCACTAGTGCTCACCCATCCTTGCTTCTAGATGACAGCTGCATTGTGACCACCCACCTCATACTCCTGCTCCTGACCTTTCCTGCCAGGTTGGACTGTGTCCCCTCAAACCAGGAGCTGAAAATCAACCCCCATTCCCTTAGGCCAATTTTGTCAGGCGTTTTGCCACAGCAGTGAGAAAAGCAACAGATGCACTAGGAAATATAAGCTAGGGCTTACAGAAAGGAACCTGACTGGATGATCCCATAAAGTCTGGATTTCGGGGAGTGAACTAATGAGACATTTACAAGGAATGTCTGTGTTGACAACAGAGCTTCTCTTCCAACCTGATTTCAGAGGCTCTGAGCACAAACGGGCCAGGAGTGCAGAATCTAGAACCCGGAAAACTGTTTTTGCAGCTTATTTCAAGATGCGCAGAGAGCTTTGTGTTTGACCCATTTATTTCATTTCTTTTCATGTGACCTATTTCTAAGGGCATGGTTTGCAAGCCACAAAAATATTGGCTTAGTTCTCATTGCTAGAAATGTTGACTTAAACAAACAAACAAACAAACAAATAAATAAATAAATAAATTTGGGCTGGCAGGATGGCTCAGTGATGGGGCTGGAGAGATGGTTCTATGGTTGAGAGCACTGGCTGCTCTTCGAGAGGACCTGAGTCAGTTTCCAGCACTCATATGGCTGCTCACAACTGTCTGTAACTCCAGTTTCAGAGAACGCCTCCGACTTCTGACGGTGCTGGGCTTGGGTATGACGTACATACTGACAAATATATCCATACAAAGAAAATAAAAAAATAGCACAATTTTTAAAAAGATGGCTCAGGGTGTAAAGGTGCCTTTCCCAAGCCTGATGACCCAAGTTCAGTCCCCAGAAACCACATGATAGATTCACAGAACTAGCTCTCCTGAAAGTTGTTCTCAGGCATGCACTATGCCACACAAGTGTACACACATACACTCACACACACTAAATAAATGTCAAAATAAAAATGTTAAGAGAAACAGCAGGCTGATAAATAAATTGGCAATACAAAGAGATCATGGGTTGGAAGGAAAGTGGGATGGATGGCCATGGGTAGAGCTGGAGTCAGGGGTGGGTTTAGTCAAGGTACATTGCAGACATGGATGAAAGCTTCTAAGAATAAATAAATACTAAAATTTTAAAAAAGAAAATGAACCAATTTTTCTTCAAATCAACAGTAATTCTATAAGGCCTATTTCTCATTCTCTGTTCTAAATAGTCCCCCCTTATTGATTTTCATTATCTGAGAACAAACACCCAGGTATGGGCTATAGAGCTCTGCTGATAGAGGAGAGAGATAAATGGGGACCCTGCCATTAATCCTTGTGAGGTCTAGGTCTATGCATGACAGCCTCATGCATAAACATCAGCTGAGAACAGGGGTGAGGTAATGCAAGGCTGAATGCCCATGAGAAACACACTGTATACATGAGAAATAACTGCGCACATGAGAAATGCACTGCACACAGAGAAGAAATGCACTGCACATAGGAGAAATACACTGACTGTATAGATGAGAAATAAACTGTATACATGAAATGCATTGTACATGAGAAATGCATTGCATACATGAGAAACACACTGTACACATGAGAAATTCATTATACATATGAGAAATGCATTATACACATGAGAAATCCATTGTACACTTGAGAAATGCACTGTGCACATGAGAAATGTACTGCACACAGAAGCCTGTAGTCTGTCCTGTCTTTTCTCAGGTCCATACTTACATGTAAGAGTAAGAATTTTTACTACCACCTACTTTTACCCTCCCTCATGAAGTAGCACAAAGCCATTTTCAGATTTCTACATCCAGGATCACTGCGAGGGACAGTGCCATAATCAGGGTGCCTTCCATGAGCCTTCCTAGCCTGCTACTAGTGTCTTGTCCTGAGATTAAAATGTGGTGACATTGCCACTTTACTTTGTGTCTTCCCCATAGTGTTAACCCACTGTCTTCCAGACACTTTTGAGTGAATAGATACCAACTCAATAAAATAAAGACTAGATCAGATATTGTGTGGAGGATGGGATTATAATTTGGAAGAAAAGAAAGGATTTATGAGTTTGGTGTAATTCTGCATTTGTATTTTATGTGTGTCACTGTGTGTATGTTTATGTGTATATGTGTGTGTTTATGTGCATGTGTGTACGTGTGTGTGTGTGTGTGAGAGAGAGAGAGAGAGAGAGAGAGAGAGAGAGAGAGAGAGAGAGAGAGGGGAGAGATGAGAGGTGATGTATATTCATGGTCATCCTTATCCTTGGCTACATAGCAAGTTAGAAGGAGAGAGGGAGAGAGAAGGAGAGTGTGAGAGAGAAAGAGGAGAGTGAGAGGGAGAGAGAGCGAGGGAGGGGGGAGAGAGAGGGAGAGAGAGAGAAAGAGGAGAGTGAGAGTGAGAGAGAGAGAAAGAGAGGAGAGTGAAAGTGAGAAAGAGAGAAAGAAAGAGTGGAGAGAGAGAGAGAGAGAGAGAGAGAGAGAGAGGATTTGAGAATTTCATACTTGATTTTTCAGAGTAGAAACCCAGAATTGTTGCATACTTTGTACATTAAGGTGTATTTCAGGAAGTATGTCTACTGTGTGTGAAAATGAAAGCTGGTAGAGTGTTTGCAAAGCTTGTTCAAAGCCTTGGGTTTGATCTCTTATAATGTCAGCAATAGTAGGTTGTCCTGATTAGTTTTATTGCAAACTGGATGCAACCAAGGATCATCTGACAACAGGAGTTGCTCAGACCGAATTGGCCTATGGCCATGGCTTTGGGGTAATTTGTCATGGTTACTGACTGATATGGGAGGCCTCAGGCCACTATGTTTGGTGGCAGACATGGGCATGTAGTTCAGGAAAATATAAGAAAGCAGGCTGAGCAAGCCATGGGGAGCAAGCCAGTAAGCAGCACCCCTCCATGGCCTCTGCATCAGCTCCAGCCTCCAGTGAGTAACTAGCCTCACATGACCTGGAGGTGAAAGCCAGATAAACCAGCCTTCTTAATTACTTTCGGTTATGGGGTTTGTTTGTTTTTTTATCATAGCAACATGGGAAGTAATCTAGGAATGAAGTAGAGGCAGGAGGATCAGAAATTTGTGGTCATCCTTGGCTACATAGCAAGTTGGAGGTTTTTTTGATATACATTAGCACCTGTCTCAAAATTAAGCTAAATTAAATTAAACTAAACTAAATTAAAATTTCCCTAATAGATGAAACACAAGATAAATACGCATTCCTCCTCTTTCCCCAGGGATGACCATTGTCAATAGGTCTCATGTGTACGGCACATTCAGTCATTTTCTGAGTGTGTTTGAACACAAGTGCCTTCCTCCAGATGCACACACAGGGTGTTAGAACACTGCAGGACCAGGTGTCTCAGCCTGCTTCATCACCACCCGTGTGACTGACAAGCATTACAGAACTGCCCCCTCCCCATTTTAACTTCCCCATTCCTTCCTTTGAGAAGGAAGGATAGCTGTAGACAGGGGTGCTGTGAGGACTTGGTCAGAAGAACCCCTATCTTATTAAAAGAGCAAGAGGTGTCTTGAATGGGTCTCCCATAAACTCATTCACTTAAATATTTGGTTTCAGTGGTGGAGCAGTTTGGAGAGGATTGGGAAGAGTGACCCTGTTGGAGAAGGTGTGTCCCTGGACTTTGAGGTTCCAGAAGCCCATGTCATTCCCAGTTAGCTTTCCTGCCTCATGCTGATCAAGCATGATGTGAACTCTCAGATCTTGTACCACTATCATGCCTGTCTGCCCAATGCCATGCTCCCTACTGTGTTAATCATGGCCTCTAATCATCTGGAAGTGATGCTAAATTATAAAGGGTTTCTTTTATAAGATGCTGCGGTCATGATGTCTTATCATAGCAGTTGAAATGTAAGTAAGACAGAGAAGTTAGGAGCTAGAAAGATGCTGGGTGGTTAAGAGCACTTACTGTTCTTGAAGAAGGTCAGAGTTTGTTCCCAGTACCCGTATGAGCCAGCTCACAACCACCTACAATTCTAGTGTCAAGAAATCAACTGCATTCTCCTGGCCTCCACAGGCATTGCACACTCATGTGCACACACACACACACACACACACACACACACACATATTTATCCATAAATAAAATCTTTTATAAAATGAAGCAATTAACTGTTGGATGTTTCTATTATTTTTATGAATGGAAACACATAGTGTTTACTTAAATCAAGAGATTATGCATATGCATGCATATATAAAAATTGCATGCCAATTTTTATGTAAATGGGTACTAGAAGCTTTTGTGATGAACTGACATTTTGATATACATCTTAATCAACCATCATGTGTGTACATGCATTGGGTTTCTTTAAAATCACGCTCTAGGGCTGCTGGAGAGATAACTCAGGGGTTGAAAGCATTGGCTGCTCTTGCAGAGGACCTAAGTTCTGTTCTCAGAACCCATACCATGACTCACAGCCACCTGTAACTCCAGTTCCAAGGGGTCTAATGTCCTGGTCTAACTTCCAGGGTCAGCACACACAAAATGAGGAGAAAGAGAAGGGGAGGCTGACAGGAGAGAGGGAGGGAGAAGGGTTGGGAAGAAGAGAGGGAGGACATCAGGAGGCAAGGATAATGGGAGGAGGGAGAGAAGATTGTAGAGACAGAGGGGGAGGGCCGGGGACTACAACACTCAGCATATTGCCTTAGTGGCTCAGGCTACTGATTCTATTCCTCCCAACCTTCCTCCAAACCCCCTCTCTTCTTTCCTTTTTCATTCTTTTTTTTTTTTTTTTGTGGTGCTAAGGATGACTCCAGGCCTCACACTGCCCACAAATGTCATGTTCTGTGCTGTGTCGTATCCTATGCATAGTTGTCTTCTTGCGTAGTCACACACCATAAACCAAGACTGAACTGAAGTACTGCATTCCAAGCATACACCTTCACCGATGACTGGCTACCTCAGGCAACCTCCATAACTTTAATGTATTACTTTAACTTGTGTAATTAAAGGGAAAAATTAGTTGTGTAATGTAATTATTATAATCAGTGTTTATGAACATAAATAATGAATTTGCCTGAGCAAATTTCACGTCCTCCTCTGCCTGCCTGGCCTCAGGGCCCCTGGGGCTGCTGCTGGGTTAGCTGCAAATTTTCATGCTCACAAAGGTGATACACTCCAGTACTTCTAACTGATGATCTTAACAAATTTTCAGCAAGGAGACCCATGTTCCCTTTGTACTGGGCCTCATAACTTTCCCATTATCTGTCTTAATGATCATGATTAAAGCCTTCCAGCCTGTTGTGGTGGAAGCATTGTTAATATTTGTTTACGTACTTTTTAATGTAATGCCAGATTATTAAGACATACCTAGTCCTGTGCCAATGACCTGATCTATTGTAGAGGGATCTAGCCTGTGACATTGTGAATGCAATTATCCTGACAAAAGAAGAGTGTGACCACAAGAAGATATCATAGTGTTTTAAGTCAATTTACATTTGTGTTGTGCCCCACATGTAGCTCTCCTTGGCCACAGGTTGGACATGCCTGCAGGATATCAGCAAGAATATGTCAGCTGATCCACTATCTATATAAAACAGCATCTTATCAATAGCATGGGAATAAACACCCCATATTAAAAATGGGCACTAAAGGGCTGTGTACCTGGCTCATTGTTTAAGTATACTTACTGTTCTTTCAGAGGATCTGAGTTCCCAGGGCTCATGTCAGATGGCTCTCAGCCACTTGCAACTCCAGCTTCTGGGGTCCAGTGTCTTCCAGCTCTGTGAGAAGCTGACCTAACATGGCATGTGTTCATATAGAACTCTCATATACATAATAATAAAAAATCTTTTTAACAAAAATGACAATTAAGATAGACTACAGTCATGGATATATCTAATAACTCCATTGCACAGTAGCATTGTGGCTCAGAGGGAGAAGGTAAATTTGATGGCCTGAGTTTGAATGCCTGAGATCCATATGGTGGCAAGAGAGACAATGCCTTTTAGTTGTGTAAGTGGTCATTTGATTTCCACACGTGTACCAACACACACATACACACACACACACAGTAAATGTTTTTAAAATCTCAACCTCACTAATTGTTACACTGATGGAATTTAAACTCTAAGCCCATATTAGGACATGTCCACTCTTGGTACAATAGTTACAATGAAAAAAGGATAAGATCCAGGCGTTAGTGGCACATGCCTTAAATACCAGCACTCAGGAGGCAGAGGCAGAGGCAGAGGCAGGGGCAGAGGCAAAGGCAGGCAAATCTCTGTGAGTACGAGACCAGCCTGATCTACAGAGGGAGTTCCAGGACAGCTAAGGCTATATGGAAAAACCTTGTCTCAAAAGACAGAGAGAGAGAGAGAGAGAGAGAGAGAGAGAGAGAGAGAGAGAGAGAGAGAGAGAGAGAGAGAGAGAAGGAGGGAGAGAGGGAAGGAGGGAGGGAGGGAGGGAGAGAGAGAGAGAGAGAGAGAGAGAGAGAGAGAGAGAGAGAGAGAGAGAGAGAATAAGTCAGAGGACAACTATATGGTGTGAATTCTCTTTGTCTTCATCTGTGTTCTAAGGATTGGATTCAGATCACCAGGCTTTTGTGGCAAGCGCTTTCACCCTCTGAGCCATCTCTCCAACCCTTCCCTTCTTTTTAAGCCTTACCTCCTCTTCCATTAGCATCCATCCCATATGCTTCAAGGACAGTATGAGACCTCAGGAAATAATGACATTGTAAAGTTCATCAGCTGAATGATACAAAACCACAGGAGCCACTGTATGTAAGACTGGTGACTGTCTGTTTCCAAGGGGCCTTATTTTCAGAGCCTTCAGGAGCCTTGGCTTGGTGTGTATTCTAGAGGTTTTGGAAGAGTGTTATTGGGAATGTGTGGAGCTCATTACCATCCAGAGAGAGTGCGGTGATGTACAACTTCATAGCAGAAGCTGAAGCGAGGCTCCTTTGATGAGCTGCTGCACAGTGCATGATCACTAATCATTCAGTCCAACCCGTTCTCACTTTACCAACTTCTTCTCTCCTTCTCTTGCTGTCCAAATTTCCCCACCATGTTTTGATAATTGCTCCTAATTGGCAGCTACTTTTGCGGCCATATTCCATGACTCAAATCAAAGGCAATTAGAGATCTTACCAAGGGGAAGAGTGATGAGCAAGTGAGCGCCACTGTCATTTGGATATTAAACCTCTTGGCTTCAGGCCTGATGCCCATTACTGTAAGTCTTAATGGCCTCCCTGAGCTATACTTTCTGAATTTTAAAATGAGGACAGTAATAAAATCAAAGTCTGTTTTTTTTAATGAGAATATCTGTATGAAAGATATGGATGGTAGTTAGCTCTCAAAAGTAGAAAAGTGCTATTTAGTACAAACTATAACAAAACATTTCATGTAACTTTTTTTTTTATCTCCATATCATATGGCAGGGTAATTCATTAGCTAGTTTTCTTATTGCTATGGTAAAATGCCTGACAGAACCAACTCAAGGAAGAGGTTTATTCTGGCTCTGGATCTGAGGGTATAGTCCAGCACTGCAGCAGGAGCATGAGGCAACTGGTCACATTACATTCACAAAGCGGCGTAAGCTGGATCCTGGCACTCAGCTCACTTACTTCTGTTCACACATAGGATGCTGCTGCTCACAGTTGTTATGGGTGCCCCTACTTCATCTAACACAATCTAGAAACTCTATCATGGACATTCCCAGATGAGTCCTCTATAAGCCATTCCACATGCCACTAAGGGATACTAAGGATTACCTGTCACGGGGGAGGTGTTGATTTCCATCCATTACTATCATCCAAGTCTAAGGTCAACAGAAGTGAGAATGTTAAAGATGTTACTTATGTGCACACACAACATACCCACATTCAGATCGCAAGTACTTGTGTAGTATAAAATATATAATGAAGCATATTTAAATGAACATTGAGAATAGTTTGCTATGCCAACTTTCCTAAAGTAAATGCTGAGTTGGATAAACAGACATAGCTCCTATGACAGTGTCAATTTCTGAACAGGGAGCTGTGTTGGGGTGGGGCTACTGTCATCCTTCATTTAGATTTTTTTTTCATTATAGCAAGAGACATACAGCTCACTGATTTCAGAACCTCCCTTTACGAGTAGGAAAAACTAAGGCTCAGAGTGATGGCTCCGTGCTTAATGTTGCATGGGAAATCAAGACAAAGGCAGTTTTTACTTGAGAACTGGGGCACTGCAGTAGACTGTGACTATGGACTACATGCAGTACTTTGTGCTTTAAAAACTCGTGTAGACATCTGTTATTCTGAATTCCATTTTGTGAGTCCAGAGAGAGATACTCAATGGGAGGTAGCAAAGCTCACCACAAATGAGCCCAGCTTGTGCTTTTTTTCTTACAAACAATCCACACAAAAGCAAAGTCTCTCTTGTATTTCTGTTATTGGTGTGCATTAATATTTAAATCTATAAAACGCTGAGAGAAAATCATTTTGAAAATGAAGAATGAAAGTTTCCTGGTTTGCTTTCTGATGATGTGATAAAGTAGTTTGACCAAAAGCAACTCGGGGAAGAAAGGGTTTCTTTTAGCTTATACTTCCAGGTCACAGCTCTTCTTTGAGGGAAATCAGGGCAGGAGGAACTCTGCTTGCTGCCTCTTACAGGATCTTGCTTACTTAACTTTCTTATATAGCACAGGATAACCTGCCTAGGGGATGGTGCTGCCCACAGTGGCATGGGCCCTCCTACTTCAATTAACAGTCACTGACATGCTCATAGGTCAGTCTTTTCTGGGTAATTCATCAACTGAAACTCCTGAAGTTGTGTCAAGTTGAGAATTAAAGGACACAAAAGTTTCTGCTTTGTGAATTTTTAAAAGTTTAGTGTTTGAGAGGTATCAGTTTGTGATTAAGAATGACAAGTATAGCATTTGTATAAAGGAAGCCTCGGATCAAGGTTGCATACATATGAGAGACTCTGCTATAAAGAAATGAGAGATGCTAGCAGGGGGGCTTTGGACCACCTTGGTCTCCCTCAGTCTTCCTTCAAAGCATCAAGTCGTTATGTCCAATCAGCTTCATCCAGTGGAAATAATGTAATTCAGCAGACATGATAACTGTGTTATTAGCAAACAAGAGAAAGGACCCACTGTCTCTTCAAAGTGGCTCCTGGTTTTTCTCCGTGGCAGCCAGTCCCCCCTTTTATCTGGTCCTGAATATGCACATCAGGACTTGAGCCTTACAACTTGAGAACTGTACAACTTTGCAAATCAGCAAATACGACATGATTCCCCAGAGTGACATGAAAATGAGTGTTAGCTTTGCATGCTTCTGGAAAAGCAGATACACGAGACTATGTAGTTAACTGGCCAACTTTAAGAACTAGAAGAAATCCTACAGAAGAAATAATAGGTTGTGTGTAAAGTCTGCTGGGTTAAAGCCAAAAATTTAGGTTCCTTATCCCATATCCAAGTGGAGGCCTGCAGGAAGGAATTCTAGAAAAAGAATGCTTAGAAAAGCTCTGCCAGGTCCCTGCAGGTCAGCAGGCATTTGGAGTCCTCTGTGTTCTTATGGCAATCTGAGGAAGAGTTCACCTCATGGGTGGATGGATGGATGGAAGGGGTTTGTAGCATCAAGGCCACCGACTGCTGAGAATTCTGAAAAATGAGACAATGGATTAGGAAGAATGCTAGGTTGAAAGATGATATTTCCTGGTGGGCAAGAAGCACGGGTCGGCCTTCAACAGATTTGTGTTTGCTAAGGGGCCTGGGGAAGTGGTGCATGAGTTAGGGTCCGGTTACCTAACATCCACATGAAATACAGGCACAGGTTTATAATCCCAGTGCTGGGGAATTGGAGACCAGATCTCCAACTAAGCGACCCTAGCCAAACTGGAAATCTCAGTGACTAAGTTACTGAGTTGGCCTAAAATTAAAAAAAAAAAAAAAAAAGGAAAACACATGAGGAAGGATAGTCATGTCAGATACATATGTGAACACACACACACACACACACAGAGTACACACACACACACAGTACCAAAACAAACCAGAAAAGAGCTCAGACACAGACACTATGGCAATGGGCTGTCTGTCAGGTATAGCCCCGTTCATTCTTATCACTTGTAACAGAGCAATCACATATATAATCAACGCAAAGTCAGTTTAAGGATTAAATCAGTGCTCATGGGCCATTTATATATAAAGCACAAAACAGTCGGAAACTAAGCTATAGTTCCCATGGCCAGAGTCTGTGCAGCCTGTAGGGCAGAGGCAATAACTGGGGAGAATCCAGAGAAGGCTTTGGGGTTATGAGTGCTTCTGTTTTATTGGGGAGCAGTGGTATGAGGGTAAGAAGTGGGGAAGGAGAGGGAGGGAAGAGGGTGAGAAAGAGAGAGGGTGGGAAGAAGGGAGGGAGGGTGAGGGCGAGAAGGGAAGAGAAAATGTAGGTGTGTGCGTGGTACACCATGCATGTAGAGGTCCGAAGACAGCCTCAAGTGGGACCCTGCCTTCCACTTTAATTGAGGCATCCTCTCCCTTGTTTCTCCACCATGTGTGCCAGGCCAGCTGCCCCACATGTCCCTCCTTCCTTCACTCTGAAGGAGTGCTGAGATTTTAGATGCTCGCACTACATGTCAGGATTTTAAGTGGGTTTGGGGATTTGAACACAGATTGCCACTCATTTTCAGCAAGGTATCTTTTTGGTCACTAATATTTTGCCTGAGCTGAGGGCTTATGTTTCTATGAACCATAATGTTATCAAAACAAAAGTACTTTGTTTTTGAGAGATTTCCATTAGAAAGGTCAGATGACCTGAGAACCATTTTTATTTACCTCAATGGCTTTAGCAAAGGCTTGCCACCCCAGCTCCCAGCAGGTACCTGGTACTGCTTTTCCTTTGGCTCTCTCTAAACTGTCTTAGAACAAAGAGGAAGAGGAGGAGGAAGAGGAGAAAGAGAAGGAGGAGGAGGAAGAAGAGGAGGAGGAGGAGGAAGAGGAGAAGGAGAAGGAGGAGGAGGAAGAGGAGAAGGAGAAGGAGGAGGAGGAAGAAGAGGAGGAGCAGAAGGAGAAGGAGGAGGAAGAGGAGGAGGAGGAGCAGAAGGAGAAGAAGGAGGAGGAAGAGGAGGAGGAGGAAGAGCAGAAGGAGAAGGAGGAGGAGGAAGAGGAGAAGGAGAAGGAGGAAGAGGAAGAAGAGGAGGAGCAGAAGGAGAAGGAGAAGGAAGAGGAGGAGGAGGAAGAGAAAGAGGAGAAGGAGAAGAAGGAGGAGGAAGAGGAGGAGGAGGAAGAGGAGGAAGAGCAGAAGGAGAAGGAGGAGGAGGAGGAGGAGGAGGAGAAGGAGGAGGAAGAGCAACAACAACAACAACAACAGTGAACACATAGACGCATCTGCTAGCAGGGGGGCAATCACTTACAAACTCACACAAATTAGATAGGGACTGGATTGTGCAGAGAAAACATTTAAGGGACATTTTTGTTAAAGTATACTAGTATGAGAAGAAAATGCTCATGTGTAAAGGATTTCCTTCTAGTTAGAGATGGTAGTGAGCGAGGTCTGCAGATACTGGCCCAGGCAATGAGAGTGGTCTAGGGCTGGAGAGATGACTCAGTGTGTAAGGATGCCTGCCACTGTGCCTGCTGACCTGAGTTCTCTTCCTTGGGACCCGCAGAGTAGAAGGAGAGAACTCCTTAAGCTGCTTTTTCTCTGCACATGCACTCACTATGGCACCAATACACATACACACACCTACACGTGCATGTGTACACACACACAATGCATAAGGAAATGTAAAAAGTAGGACTACATAAATTCGCTGTAAGGATTTAGGAGATAATCTACTTTCGGGAGATTTGAAATTATCATTCGTATTCTGCTTTAACTCATTTAATTTCAATATGATTACGTCATGATTCAAACAACAGTGTATGGGCACCAGGAACCAGAGAACGGTCAGGAATCCTAAGAATAAAATGTCATTTTTCTTTCTTCCTTCTTCTCTCCACCAAGGACCTTACGTGTGGCACAGACAGGCCATTCTTTAAAACACTCTATTGAAAGCATATGACTCGAGCCGAGGAAGCCAGGGAAATGTCACCTGGAGGAAAAATAACCTAAATGTCTTTTATCACCTTATTGAAAAATGGAATGCTCTCTTGCTGATAGATGTCAATAGAGTAATGGCCCGAGATGGATGGTGGCGGGCTGTGAAGAAAGCCTGGGCTTTACAAGGTGTTCTTGAAACCAACAGATGTTTTTATGTGATATGTCTGGTAAATTAATTTTGTGGACTATAGCTTATTTTAGTTTGAAAAAAAAATAACAGACAAGTGATATGGGTATTATACAGGGTTGTTTTATTTTAACCCAATACCTCAGAATTCATATTCGTGTCTGACTCACTGTGAACTCATATTTTAAAAAGGCATTGGGAATGTACCCCATGCTTTTTGTGTATATGACATAAATGCGCCCAAGCTACAATATGCAGAGTGACAATTTTGGATTGAGGTTTTAAGAAGGTAGCTTCAATTTCTTAGCAACTAGGACTAATAACAGGGAGTGTATTAGTCATGGTTCTCTGAGGGACAGAACAAGCACACGCACACACACACACACACGCACACACACACACACACACACCACATAATGGGTCTTATTAGAATATCAGGCTGTAGTCTTGTAGTCATGCAATGACTGTCCTGACAGAAAGGTCATGGATCCTGTAGACCTACAGTCCACAAGGCTGGATGTCTCAACAGTCCCTATCAGTTACTGGAGTCCCAGGCAAGTCCTAGAGAGCGGATAGTTTTCAGTCTATGTTGGAATCCCAAAGAAATGGGTTCTAACACCAGGAAAGTGAAGCATCAGCTGCAGAGTGGATGAACTTGCCAGCGAGAGTGCAGGCAAGCAGGTCAAAGCAAAGCTTCCTTCTTCTATGACAGGAGTTCTCAACCTTCCTAATGCTGTCGCCCTTTAATACAGTTCCTCATGTTGTGCTGACCCCCAACAATAAAATTATCTCATTACTACTTCATAACTATAATTTTGCTTCTTTCATGAATCATAATGTACATATCTGCTATGCAGGCTATCTAACATATGATTCCCAAAGGGGTCTTGGCCCACCCATTGAGAACCATTGCTCTGCCTTCTTTAATGTGGGCAGTCCTCAGAGGGCATGACCCACCTCAAATGATCTAAAGAAAGAAAAGTCCCTCACAGGTGAACCTTGGGTTCTAGTTAATTCCTGATGCAGTCAAGTTGACAACCAAGATTGACCATCACAAAAGTCATCAGATTGTGAGCGAGTTGGTGATGCTGTTTGGGGAGGCATAGGCGCAAGAGAAGAAGGCATAGGAGAAGTCAAAGATTTTAAAATTAAAGCAATACTGACATTATAAAACAATCAACTTGAGACACTTCACTGCTAAGTTGTGTAGTCTTCAAGAGTTAGAGCTGAAGGTCTTTGCTAGTCCTCGTGTTCGATAGGGGGAGTCCTGAAAACACATCTGTGGCTGCCCTGGGACCAGGCACTGCACACACCTGCCATCCTCTGACTGTCCAGATCTGTTCTCTTCTCTATCACTTTATCCTCTGAACTCATTATCCCAGAGAATGTAAGAGACGAGAGCCAGGTAAGAATGGACTCACCCAGACCCATAATTATATGTCTTGTCATAAGGAGAAAAAAAACAAGCAAGCAAAAAAAAAAAGAAAGAAAGAAAGAAAGAAAGAAAGAAAGAAAGAAAGAAAGATATTCAAAGTGATATATGGTTCTCATGACAGCAGTTTTGAAGCAGAGGCAGGAGGATTCCTGCAAGCTCAAGGACACTGTGGACTACATAAGGAGACCCTGAACCCAAACAAGAGGGAGGATGGAAAGATGGCTCCGTAGATAATGTTCTTGGCTTGCTCACAGGAGGACCTGAGTTCAAAACCTCAGAACCCACATTAAAAGCTGGGCCTGTTGATATCCCCTTGTATCCCAGCAGGAGAGGCTGAGGCAGGTAGATACCTGGGGCTTGTGGTCAGCCAGCCTCACCTAACAAGTGATCCCCAGGGAAGTGAGAGGCCCTGTCCAAAAATCAAGTGGACCATACCCAAGAAACAGTCCTGGAGGTTGATCTCTGACCTATACACAGGCAGACATATGACACACATAACCAGGCACACTGACACACGGACAAACAGAAACACAAACAAGATAGAAAAAAAAAGTAACATGTACAGGATTGTGAATAAGCATGATCCTTTGATCCCCGGAATATTGAAAGTATTTTATTTGAAGGAAAGAAATATGTCTCTTGATGCCATTAAGTTTTCCCTTGGAATTTTGGCTTGAAATATTTATTACAGATCATTTACAGATCTCAGGATTTAAGGCAAACTGTGCCATTCTGGATCATAGTTGTTTGGCTGTTACTTACTTTCCGATAGCATTGGTGTAACAGGTCCCATGGCACCAGTTTAAACAAAATTTGATCTGGAGAAAACAGGACGATGGCAGATGTCTCTTCTGTGTGGGTCCTCCCTGTGGGTCCTCCCTGGCCATCCGCATAGACAGTGCACTGCGATCTGAGGCTCTTCTGTGTGGGTCCTCCCTGGCCATCCGCATAGACAGTGCACTGCGATCTGAGGCCAGTCGATCTTGCATCCTCTGTAACCTACAGTTGAAAGCCTTCCCACAATAGCGGATGTGCAGGCCTAGGGGTCAGAAAGTTCACAAAATCAGTGAGTTTGCTAGAGTAAGAAGATCCCCACTCAACTGGGGAGTATGGGACTCCTTCCAGGGAACTCTCCTGGAAGAATTCTAGAATATTACTCAGATACCAACTTAGTTTAAATGAGAATGAGTCCCAAAGGTTCTGGCATTTGACCTCTGTGTCCCAGTTGGTAACAGTGTTTGGGGAGGCAGAGGGAAGGGCCTTACTGGGAATGTATCACTGGGGCCAGCCTTTGAAGTTTCAAAGCCACAGGCCAGTCTCTGTGCTTCCTGCTCCCAGCTCTCTCTCTGCTGCTCCGGATGTGTGCAGGCCACACTTCCCCACCACAAGGGTGCTGAACTCTTACCCTTTGAAACTGTAAGCTCAAATGAACCTGTCCTTGTACAAGTTACCTTGGTCAGGGTGGTTTACCACAGCTATAGAAAAGTGACGGGCACACCAATTTAGGTGTCCGTCTGCAGCGGAGAGCCCTGTCACCCCAGTGTTCTGTGTGCTAGCCACGTGGCTGTCTGCAGCGGAGAGCCCTGTCACCCCAGTGTTCTGTGTGCTAGCCACGTGGCCGTCTGCAGCGGAGAGCCCTGTCACCCCAGTGTTCTGTGTGCTAGCCACCTACACGGTCCTGTGCACAGCCACACTTTAGTCTGGAGGAAGGAAGGGGCAGGGGGCTGCCGTCCTGACAATGGCTGTGCAAACAGGCCCATCAGTGGGATATTGGCTGGTTAATTTGGGAAAAGTCACCTAAACTCTCTGAATTTCAGGGCTATTAAAAAATAACCAGCAATATAAGCCTGAAATATCTGGCCTGCTTCCTTCCAAGGTTTCATATGGAATTCAAAGGAGAAAGATTTTGGAAAATAACAAAAACAATAGGAGAGTAAGCTAAAGGGCAGAAATTTCTGCTTGTGATTAAACACCCAGGGCATGATAAATCCCAGCATTCAGCAGGCAGAGACCGGAGGTTCAGAACAGAAGTTCAAGGTCATCCTTGGATACATCCTTGGCCTGTGAATTTGGGTAGAATTAAACCAAGATCTTTTAAATAAATTTTTAAATTACATTTTCATGTATCAGTCTCTCTCTCTCCCTCTCTCTTTCTCTCTCTCTCACTCTCTCTCTCATCTATTTTAGTGTGTATGAGAATGTGTGTTTGTGTGTGTGTGTGAGACAGAGAGAGAGAGAGAGAAAGAGAGAGAGAGAGAGAGAGAGAGAGAGAGAGAGAGAGAGAGAGAGAGAGAGAGAGAGAGAGGTGGTGTATTGAAGGCATAGATCAGAATCAGTTCCCTCCCTCGATCATGTGGATCCTGGGAATTGAGCACTCTTCATCCTTGAGTGGAAAGTTCCTCAACCCACTGGCCCTGTTTCCTTTCTATATTATCAGTCTCTAAAAAATTATAACTTTATTTTATATGTATGGAGGTTCTCCCTGTGCATATATCTATATTCTGCATGAGCATAGTGCCTCTGAAAGCCAGAAGAGGGAATCTGATCCCCTGGGACTGACTTACCAGGTGGTTTCGAGCTGTTGTACAGGTGCTAGCAATTGAACCTGTGTCCTCTGCAAGAGCTGCCAAGTGTCCTTAATCACTATGGCCATTTCTCTAGCCCAGGGTTTTATTCTTGTGCCTACAGAAGAGTACTGAGTAGGGCTGAGGAGACAGCTCTGCCAGTGATGTGTTTGCCTTACAAACACAAGGACCCCAACTCAGTCCCCACAATCCTCTCCAAAAAATGCTGATTATGATGGTATATGCCAACAGGCAATCCCAGTGCTAGAAAGGCAGACACGGGCATCCCTGATTGACCTCAGAGTCTAGCCTGTTTGGCAAGAGAGATACTGTCTCAAGCAAAAGGTTGATGGCCAATGAGGGATGGCGGTTGAGTGTGCACCCTCATCCATACTAACACAGGCAAAAGCAAAGGTTAATTAGACCAACTCCTTGGTAAGAGCTCTTCATATGGGATGCTAAACAGTTTCATGATGGAGAGCTGCCATGTCTCTGTGGCCTTCCTCACACCTGTGGGCAAGAACCTGAGTGTGGCTCAGAGTCCATTCCACTGGAGGATCCCCTCTGCTCCTGGCTCTGATGGATGCAGCACACTCAGGCTGCCAGCCATTTTATGAAGCATGCTAATTTTCAGAAACATGCAAATGGGGAAGAAAACCACAGGTTAGAACTGATGCAGGCCTCCACTCCCTTGATGTTAGCAATGTTCTACTCTAATGGCATCCAGTGATTCAGAGTATTCCAGTAAAAGCCAGAGCCCAGTCCCTGTTCTTCAGTCATCTACCAGCTATTCTACAGAGCACAGATTCTCTGGTGCCTCCTCAGCCCATCTGGAAAAAATCTATATTAGAAGATTATAAATTAGATATTACAGATAAAAATATACCTCCATAGCCCGAGTCAATGCACACACAAAAAATATTCTCTGCACATGAATACTTTACAAGTGGTACATAGACTTGTTAATGTTGATAAAGTTGTTATATCTTATTACTGAATTGGTTCAATACAAGAGATCATAGATGTATTTAGATACCTCTGTTTTTAAAATAGATTTCATCTACAAGGAACCCATCCCAGCCTAGCTTTTTTGAACTATTTTTCCCTCCTCTCGTTGCCAGTGTGAATTTGGACTTCCTTTCTCCTTATGTGTGTTTTGGGAAAGGCCACACACGTGTACTGTATCCGCAGCTACTGACCATCTAGTTTTCGCTTCTCCTTGCACACTCCTTTTCGGTCCAAATTTGAAGCAAATGTTAATACAGAAAATATACCACAGCTTAAAATACGGTTGTTCTGGCAAGATGGCTGCCTCGGTGTCCCATGTAAGCAACAGGGACCTCCACCACAGGGCTAGAAAATTAAATCCAAAGGATTAGCATCCTAATACCTGGTGTTAATTCTGCATTAAATCTAGAGCAGGTCACGGGGGGGGGTGGTGGTGGGGGGAATCAGGTTCTCAGCATCTGAGTCAGAAGGAAGCAGGAGCCAGAGCCTGAGTGAAACCCAAGATCAGGCTCCAGCCAGGAGAGGACAGATGTGTCAGCTTTGGCTGCTTGTGTGTTTGGCTGTTTTGTTTTTCTCTTGTTTTTATTTCTTCTTAACTAGTTCTGCAGAATCAATCATTTTTTGTTTTATTTTTTGTTTGTTTGGTTTATAATTAGATATTTTCTTTATTTACATTTCAAATGACATCTCCTCTCCTGGTTACCCCTCCGAAAAACTATCAAAAACAGAAACAAAAACAAAAAACAAACCCTGTTTCCTCCCCCTCCCCTCTGCTCACCAACCCACCCTCTCCCACTTCCTGACCCAGGCATTCTTCTACACTGGGACATAAACCTTCACAGGACCAAGAGCCTCTCTTCCCATTGATGACCGACTTGGCCATCCTCTGCTACATATGCTGCTGGAGCCATGAGTCCCACCATGTGTGCTCTTTGGTTGGTGGTTTAGTCCCTGGGAGCTCTGGGGGGTACTGGTTAGTTCATATTGTTGTTCATCCTAAGGGGCTGCAAACCCTTCAGCTCCTTGGGTCCTTTCTCTAGCTCCTTTATTGGGGACCCTATGTTCAGTCCAATGGATGGCTGTGAGCCTCCACTTCTGTATTAGTCAGGCACTGTCAGAGCCTCTCAGGAGACAACTTTATCAGGCTCCTGTCAACTAGCACTTGCTGACATCCACAATAGTGTCTGGGTTTGATGATTGAATATGGAAAGGATTCCCAGGTGGAACAATCTCTGAATTGTCCTTCTTTCAGTCTCTGCTCCATAGTTTGTCTCTGCAACTCTTTAGATGGGTAGTTGTTCCCCCTTCTAAGAAGGGACAACGTATCCACACTTGGGTCTTCCTTTTTCTTGAGTTTCTTGTGGTTTGTGGATTGTATATTAGGTATTCTGAGCTTCTGGGCTAATAACCACTTATCAGAGAGTGCATACCATGTGTGTTCTTTTGTGATTGGGTTACCTCACTCATGATGTTATTCTCCAGATCCATCTATTTCCCTAAGAATTTCATAAATTCATTGTTTTTAATAGCTGAGTAGTACTCCATTGTGTAGATGTACCACATTTTCTGTATCCATTCCTCTGTTGAGGGACATCTGGGTTGTTTCCAATTCCTGGCTATTATAAATAAGGCTGCTATGAACATGGTGGAGCATGTGTCCTTATTACAATTCCACCAGCAATGGAGGAGTGTTCCTCTTTCTCCACAACCTCTCCAGCATCTGCTGTCACCTGAGTTTTTGATCTTAGCCATTCTGACTGGTGTGAGGTGGAATCTCAGTGCTGTTTTAAATTTCATTTTCCTGATGACTAAGGATGTTGAACATTTCTTTAGGTGCTTCTCAGCCATTCAGTATTTGTCAGTTGAGAATTCTTTGTTGAGCTCTACACCCCATTTTTTAATAGGGCTATCTTATTCACTGGAGTCTAACTTCTTGAGTTCTTTGTATATATTAGATATTAGTCCTCTATTGGATATAGGATTGGTAAAGATCTTTTCCCAATCTGTTGTTTGCCATTTTATCCTGTTGACAGTGTCCTTTGCCTTACAGAAAGAAGCTTTGTAATTTTATGAGGTCCCATTTGTCAATTCTTGATCTTAGAGCATGAGCTATTGGTGTTCTGGTCAGGAAAATTTCCTCTATGCCTATGTGCTCCAGGCGCTTCCCAACTTTCTTTTCTATTAGTTTCAGTGTATCTGGTTTTATATGGAGGTTCTTGATCCACTTGGACTTGAGCTTTGTACAGGAGATAGGAGTGGATTGATTTGCATTCTTCTACATGCGACATGCCAGTTGAGCTAGCACCATTTATTGAAAATGCTGTCTTAAATTCATCTGGAATAACAAAAAAAAAAACAGGATAGAGGAAAAACTATTCTCAACAATAAAAGAACCTCTTTTGGAATCACCACCCCCGAACTTAAGCTGTACTACAGAGCAATTGTGATAAGAGCTGCATGGTATTAGTACAGTGACAGGCAGGTGGAGGCAGGTAGATCAATGGAAAAGAATTGAAGACCTAGAAATGAACCGACATACCTATGGTCACTTGATTTATGTTTTTTGTTTTTAAGCTTGTCATTGCTAATAGCAAGAAATGGGTTCTCTCGTCCCTTTAAAAAGACAAAGTTATTATTTATCTAAGTATTGGGTATGTTTGTATGCAATGGTATATGGGTGGAGGTCAGAGGACACCTTGCAGGAACTGGTTCTTTCCTTCTAACTTGAAAATTATGTCATCTTGTTCCACTGTTTGGCTCGGGGTTTGAACTCGGGTCATCTGGCCTGGCAGCAAGGCGCTTACCCAGAGAGCGAACCATCTCACTGTCCCTCCACAGTCCCTTTCTTTCCCAGAGTGTAGCAAGAGACTTCACACAGCTTTTCTCTTGTGTTTTGTCATCTTACAGGCCTCTCTGTTCAGCTGGAATGAGTTAGAGAAATGGACACCATCTCTGCTCATCGCTGGAGCTTCTGGGTTTTATCATTCTAGTATTAGGCAGTGACCAAGCTGGAAACCAAAGCTGAGATCCAACTTAGAGTCTGCTCCTCCTTGTGTCTGTTCAGAGTCTATTGTGAAGAGCTAGGTACTTGTGGGTTAACGGACATAAAAATCCGTCAGAATGCATAACCCATGAGAAAGGAAGTTAGATATTTAAAGGAGGTTCTCAATAGAGTCAAGAACTGCTTTGGCCTTATGAATCATTTACAGCGTTGTAATTGGAAACATGAGTTACAAAGGCCTGAGTCCAGTTCCCCAAATCTATAGTGGTAGATATTTGTATACACACACACACACACACACACACACACACACACACACCACCACCACCACCACCACCAACAACAACAACAACAACAATAATAATAATGATAATAATAATTTTATGTTAAAATTAATTTTTTTTTGAAAAGAAAAAGAACATATAAGCCTTCATCCCAGGTTCTTGGTGATTTTGAGGTCAAACAAGTTTTTTTCTTAAGTTTTTTATTAAATTAATTTATTTATTTATATTCCAAATGTTGTCCCCCTTCCCAGTTTACCCTTCCAGAGTTCTTTAACTTCTCCCCCTATCCTTTGACTCTGAGAGGTTGCTTCTCCGTTTCCCCCCCCCCCCCATCTGCCCAAGCCCTTACTCCAGGCATTCCTATGGCAGGTTTAGGGGAAGAAGGATTGAAGGAGCTGAAGGGGATCGCCATCCCACAGGAAGAACAACAATGTCAACTAACCGGATCCCTCAGAGCTCCCAGAGACTGAGTAACCAACCAAAGAGCATGCACGAGTTAGTCCATGACCCTTTGTACATCTGTTGATGAGGAGTGCCTTGCCAAGCAGGTTTTTAAACACTAAAAACCAAAAGAGCTTTGTTAGGTAGCAGGAAAGGTCTACACTGATAAAAAAACAGCCAGGATTCATTTCAGACCAACTTAGCAATAAGTGTATTGAGGCTGATTAGCAAAGAAACTGGGAGACTTTGTTTTGAGTCTGTGTCCAAAAAATCGATTGCTTCTCCTCTTCTTCCAGAACCTTCCTATCACTTCTAACTAGGTAGTAGAAATTCTTGCTTTTATTCTGCTTCTAAACCTGATTGGTAGCTCTCAGTGCTCAGAACCCTTAAGTAATTTTTAAGGATTTGTTAAGCTAGTATCAATGACATAGGTGAAGAATTTAGGACTTCGAGTGACTTTCCTGTCTCTGTTCATGGTGTCACGCCCTTTACTGTAATCAACAAAGGCTGGTTTCCAATCACATAAGTGGGTAGGATTTTTAGCATTGGGGGAGCAGAGATGAAGCTGGCAGAGCTCCACAGTGTCACTGGAAGCCTGAGGGGTTCTCATGTCATTCTGGGACTCTCCTATCCAGGAGTCCTGGCTTTGAGGCTGGAAAGCGTTTCTGGCTAACCCGGTTATGAGGCAGAGCTAGGCATTTTGTGGAATACACTTTATTAGAGTCTTCAGCAAAAGGATACAGAGAAAAATCTGCTTAGAAACAAGCAAGGCAGGAGTGGAGAAACACCCCGACCATCTCAAGAGCAGACAGACCTGACCATCCCAGGGTCGGTGCATTGCTTCATGGGTGCCTGATACCAAGTGATACCTTGTGGTGGAAGCAAACAACTCCTCAAAGTAGTCCCAATCCCATACTACCCATAGACAATAAATAAATGTAATTTTTTTTCATTTAAGTAAGAAAATTAGACATACCCAATTGTGGTTGCAGGCTCCTCAAGGGAAAAATCACTAAGCATGAAAGATCTGTCTGATCCCAGGGTGCTTGTTGTGTGTGTGTGTGTGTGTGTGTGTGTGTGTGTGTGTGTGTGTGTGACTGTGATAGCAAACTCCTCTCTCCTCATGTCAGTTAGCTCCCCCTCCCCCGTTTTTCTATCCTACTGAAAAGTTCATGAAAGCGAGAGCATTCTGTTAATTCTATTTTTTTATGATTTTCCCATTGCAGTGTGATAAAGAGATGTACGATAGCTCTTCCAGGCCCTGTTATCATTTTTGGTCTCCAGACTTACACAAGTCAGGACCGTTATTTCGTCTCTCACTGTTACTCCATTTTTACCACTAGGGCTTGAGTCAGATAAATCATTATACATAATAAATATTGACTGGCATGATCATTCTCTCTCAGAGGAAATTAGAGGTTGAGATTTCTAGGTAAGATCTCTATTCATTTCTATCAGTATATAGGGAGAATTTTCTCCATCAGCTTTTGCAAGTCAGTACCTTTCTTTAGGAAGACGTGTTGATACACTGCACAGGTCAAAGATCAGAGAACCATTAGGAGGAAAGTTGACTCCTACCGACAGAGTCACACGTGTCCTATATCAATGGGGTCTGCCGGCTCCTGCCTAATGAAATTTTCTGCAGTGAATAGCCAAGTTCAAGCATGCTTTTCTCCTCTTTGTGGCTCAGTGTTTGTCTGGGTGAAAACCCATTTTGTTCTGTTTGCGAAGCACCTTTCATTTGCTAATGATCTGTACAAATTAAACAGAAAAGGGGCGGAGAGGCAAGGTTAACTTTCTCAGAATGCCTTTGCTCTGAGTGAATGGCAGGCCAGAAGCATTCAGCCAAGGCCTCCTCTTGCCCTCTGGAAGACTTGTCAGAGACAAAGAATCTGAGGAACTGCCACATGCATGCACATGCCACCCAGAAATGCAAACGGGAGGGAGGGGAAGTCTATTCACAGACTTCCTAAGCAAACTGAGAGCAATTAGGAGAGAAGAGAAGGTTCTTTTCATGCATGCAGGTTCCTGCCTGCCTGTCACATTGCTCTGTAGAGTTTTGAGCCAGGGCCTAGGCTGTGAGGAGATTGTCCCCATTGCGATTCTCCTTGAGTAAAAGACAATTCCATACTGACCAAGTTGTGCATACATGGAGGCAGCGATGCACCTACAAGCTCAAGTGCTTGCCAGTTGAGAGTCAAGAATTCCTAATTCTTCAGAATGTGTTTTCTGGATTGCTCCTCATTCACTATCCAACTTGGTGGTAGAAAGCTGTAAGAGAAATGGGAAAGGCTTAGGGTTTACCATTGAATGCATGTACAACTAGGCTACAGTGGTTCATTGTGTGCATGTACATATGTGTGTGTATACGTGATGTGTGTGTGGTCCTTTGTGTGCATATGTGTGTATCTGTGTGTATGTGTGTGTTTGTGGGTGTGTTCTTCTGTGTGCATGTGGTCCTGTATGTGTGTTGTGTACCTGTATATATATATATGTGTGTGTGTGTGTGTGTGTGTGTGTGTGTGAGTGTGTGTGTGTGTGGTGTATGTATGATATGTGTGTGTGGTATATATGTGTGTGTGTGTGTGTGTGTGTGGTATATGTATGATATGTGTGTGTGGTATGTATGTGTATGTGTATGTGTGTGTGTGTGTGTGTGTGTGTGTGTGGTGTATGTATGATATGTGTGTGTGGTATGTATATGTGTGTGTGTGTGGTGTGTGTGGTATGTGTATGTGGTAGGTATGTGTGTGTGTGGTATGTGTGTGTGGTATGTATGTATGTGTTTGGTGTGAATGTGTGTGTATATGTTGTGTGTGCATATGTGTGTGGTGTATATGTGTGTGTGCCCATTTATGTGCAGACTGGGGAACGACTGAGGCTCTTGTCTCTCAGGTTCCAATCACCTTACTTTTCTGAGACAGAGACTCTGGCTGGCCTGAGATTCGCTGCATGAGGGGGAGGGAGCCTCAGGGAAGAATTAAATCAGGTCTGCAAGCTTGTGTGGCAAGGAATTTCCTGGACTGAGCCGGCTGGCCAGGCCTGATGATTGTATTCAGTGTTGCACTCAGAACAGAAATGCTAAGTATCGGGCCCTGGGACGTCTCGGTACAGAAGTGCCAACTCTCGGGCACTGGGACATCTTGGTACAGAAGTGCTAACTCTCGGGCACTGGGACATCTCGGTACAGAAATGCTAACTCTCGGGCACTGGGGCATCTCGGTACAGAAGTGCCAACTCTCGGGCACTGGGGCATCTCGGTACAGAAGTGCCAACTATCAGGCACTGGAACATTTCGGAGCTTGAGACTCCTATTCTTCCCTTGTTTGTCTGTGGGGAGGATTTTGATGTTAATTATAAAAAAGATTTCATCATGAATAAATAACATTTTCCAACCCAGAGCCAGGAGAAATGACTAAAGAGACATTTGTGACATTTTAAAAAAAGTGATTTCTCTAAAATGAGCTCGCTCATTAGGACCAGTGACTCATCCTGAACAGAGAGGGCACCTCCATGCTCTGCCCCTGCACAGCACTAACTTTGGGAGGTTTTTCTCTGCACAGCACAGGGATGAGACCTCCCTCTGCTCATCCCCTAACCCTTTGTGCTTCCTAGTGGAACACTGTCTTTCCCTTCACGTCACTAACCAGCCTACCCATGGATTTTCATCTTTATTCTAACAAGGCTCATGATGTGCTGAAGCAGTTTCATAAAGGACCCCCAGATAAACCTTGGTCTACATTTGCATAAATCATAGCAGAGAATGTTCCAGAGAAGTCAATTCTAGGTTTTCAGCCCCCTCTCCTTACTTCTGTTTGTGTCCTCTAAATTTGCAATGCGTATTTGCTCATAGCTACTTTGGCTCCTGTACATCTAAATGCACAAACTTTAGGGCCAGTGAGATGACTCCATGGTTAAAGATGCTTGCATCCAAGCCAGAGAACCAGAGTTTGATTCCCGGGAGTCAGTTTGATGTTGTGGCAGGAGAGAATGCACTCTCTCAGGTTGTCCTCTGATTTCCACATGAATGCCTTACCATATGTCTGGCGTGCATATGCTGGCCTGAGTGTGTGCACCCATCTACAACCTCCCCCCCAATCCTCCACACACTGTTTTTTAAATGTGGGGAAAAAGAAATCTGTATATGGATTTCTGAAATTAATAGCACTTCATGGTGGTGAAATAGAAAAAGAAATTCTTGAAAATTGCAAACAAATCTGGGAAATTTACCTTTAGTCCACCTACTACTTACTTAATCTATGGCTCACTTTCTGAAGAGAAACACTACCAACAGAGAGGATCACTGGACAGAAAAGCAATATCCTTTTAAAAGAATTTTTCTTTAGCCTTTTTGGTAGTAGCATTTGCATACATATGAATAGATCCTGTACTGTAGTTCCTTCAGTATAAACTACATAATTTATCAAACAGTTTTTAAAGATTCATTTTCATGTATGTGTGCCTCCTTGTCTTTATGTGCACTGTGTGAGTGTAGTGCAAGTAACAACCACAAGAGGGCATTGAATCCCTAGAGTTGCACATCATTGAATCCCTAGAGTTGCAGGTCATTTGAGCCTTCTGATATGGGGACTGGTAACCGAACCAAATTCTCTGCAGTAGATAGCAGTGAGTGCTTTTAACCCTGAACCATCTCTCCAGCTCCTGCCACACATTTTTAAACTAAAAACTCCCAAGTAGCATTAGCCTCAAGAGACCAAGAAGGGCTAGGGTGTTCCAAAGTAGTTTCGCATAATTTAAAATGACTGCTCTGCTGTCCTGCATCTCAGAGTCCAGAGACAACCTTGGTGCTAAGGGACCCCCTATCTAGCTAGTTCTGTTCAATAGTACCAACCATCAAAAGGCCTTTATTGGCATCTATCAGTTTCTTGGGGAAATGTCTAGTCTTGGCCAATGACAAGAACCTGGTTCTGTCTTATAAAGTGTCTTGAGCCAAAAACCAGGGCCCAGAGAATGGGAAGGAAAATTCTTAACTTTACTATATTCCTGGGAGTTGTGTGAGTAATGAGGAGCTTACACATGTCTTCAAACCCCAGGCATATTGCCATTGTACAAAAGGCCCAGGTTGTCATTCCTGCTGATTCCCTATGTGGATCAATACTGAATACACAGTTTCTGACTTACATTTTATCTCCTGAATATTAACAGTTCTGAACATGCAGCTAATCCCACAGCATAGTCTTATCTTGTTCTAAAAGAGCCCCTGGCCAAGTGGAGACAACTAACTTGCTAATGTCTCATAAAGAAATCTCAGCCCCATGCAGTGCTTCATGCCTGTGATGCCAGGATTCAGGGGACTGAGGCGGGAGGGTGGTAAGTTTGAACTCAGTATGGGCTGCACAATGAGTCCTAGGTCAGGCTGAAATGGATATGTAGAGAGGTGGTTCATCGGTGAGGATGTGTACTGATCTTGTAGATCTAAGTTCAAGTCCCCAAATCCTAGTCAAGCAGTTCATAATCAACTGTAGCTGCAGCCCTAGAGATATCCAATGTCTACAGCTGAGGGTACTCATGGACTGCTGGCACACGTGGGAGATATATCTAGGAGAAAGTAGAAAGGGAAACATTCACAGAAATACCTTTAATTCCCACTGTTCTGATTGTTGTCCCCAACCAAAGGAAATGTTGATGTTACCAGAATAACTAAGTGACTAATAGGCATTTCTTGGTTAGACAGGGGGTTCTAGCAGAGTGTCAGGCACTGTGGGACCGGAAGGAAGCTGAGCTGTGCGGTTTGCTCATGTGGAGGTGGCTCTTTCCTCTCAGCATGTGGCTAGCACAGCTTTCATTTTGCTATTAGAATTACTTCAAGACACAGACAGTTTCTTATGCAGATGCTCCTGTTAATGTGAACACATTTCCATTTCGGAGAGAGACCAAATTTACTTTATTCTCATGTTATGTAAGGGATTCAGCAGACACCATGGGAAGCCATTTATTCCTGCATGCAGAAAATCAGCTTCTCCCACCTGGCACTGCCTACCTGGATTTTCTTATTCTCTTGGAGAATAGGGAGAACTGAAAAGTCTCCCGCAGACAGGAGGTCTTTGCCTGCCTTCCTTCGGATGACTCTGATCTGTTACTACACTTCCGAGGTCCTCCGTGGCTGGCAGTGACAATTTCCGTATTGTATTGTGGGCCTTGTTTCTGATTTAGTCAGAGAATCCCATGTAAGAAATCCTTGTCTTAGCATCCGTTTCTGGGTGAAGCTCTGTCTAAGGTAATATCCTTTCCCAACGCCTCCTTGCAGTGGTCTGAATGCAAAATGTCTCCTACCTACCACCTCAGGCCTTGGAACACTGGTCCCCAATCGGTGGCACTGTGTGGGAAGGTTTAAGGGGTGCAGCCTTTCCTAGAAGTACATCACTGGGGACTGACACTGTGTTTAAAAAGCTACTGCCCCTTGCAGTCCTCCCCCCTTTTCTTCTTTCCCATTGTGGTTCAGGATGTGAGCTCTGAGCATCCCTTTCCCACCTCTGAGCCTCCAGTCCTCCATCAGGGGTCCTCATCCCTCGGGAGCCATAAGCCCAAATAAAGTTCACTTCTGTAAGCTGCCTTTGGTCTTGGTGTCTTGTCATAGTTTCAGAAAGGCAGCCAATGCACTGTCACTCCTTGATATCAGAAAAGCAGACTCTTCCAGGCACACCTCCTTCTTCTTTGTGCTCCGAAGTCAATTCAGCCATCTTCCTCCCGCCTCAAGCTCTTCATTCCATAAAAGGCAATTTAACAGTCATCCCACCCCCACCCCCAGCCCCCCACCCTTGCCGCTCCATTCAGGGCTGACTTATTACCACTGTTCTAAACAGGATTTTGACTGCTAATTGCTACCTCTCTACATTCCAGGGAGTTTTGTTTTGTTTTGTTTTGTTGTCCTCAGGATCCTCTCAGTTTCTTTAACCACTGCCAGACAAAGCTTACCAAGCACCTGCTGGTTCCATAACCCCGGCCTGCAAGAGCTTCAGACCTTCATTTCTTTGCTGGTATCACCCTGATTCACATCTTTAAGGATTTCTCACAGGCCCCTGACTTCCAGGAGCAAAATTTCCTCCTCAGGCTTCGCTCTCAAATTCTAAATTCTCTATACAGACAGCCAAGGGAGACCTTGAACTTCTGATCCTCTTGCCTGCACCTCTGAAGTACTAGGATTAAAAGTCTGAACCACCATTCACACTTCATAAGTTACCCTGGCTAGAACCCAGGGCTTTGTGCATGCTAGGCAAGCATCTCACTAAATGATCTATGTGTGTGTGTGGGGGGGGGGGGGCAAAGAATAAGCTCTTCTACTCAGTTAGTCTATCCATGTCCTTTGGGACAAGGCCTTTAATTGGCCTGGACCTTACTAACTCAGTTAGAATGGCTGGCCAGTGAGCTCCATTGACCCTCCTATTCCTGCCTCTCTAGCAATGGGCTTACAAGCATTCACCATTACATCTGGCATGTTCATGGGCTCTGGGGATCACACTCAGTTCTTCATGCTTACAAGGCGGGCACTTCACCCACTGAGCCATTCCCACCCCTAATAACAGTGCCCTTACAATACTCTGTGCTATTTGGCTCATGACTCCTTTCCTGTCATCTTAACAATCACTGTGTTCGTCGCTTAGAAGATCTATCTGTCATTTGCATGGTAGCCGTGTTCCTGGCATCAGAAACTCATCTGCTTTCTATAGCTTCAAGTGTGAGTTCTAGGAGTCTTTGAAATACGGTTGCCTTTTATTATATTTTATTACATAGCTTACTATAAAGGACTCTTTATAATAGTGAATTTGGGGGGGGTTGTTTGTTTTTTGGTTTTTGGTTTTTGTTTTGTTTTGTTTTCAGGACAGGGTTTCTGTATAGCCCTGGCTGTTCTGGAACTTCCTCTATAGACCAGGCTGGCATTGAACTAAGAGATCTGCCTTCCTCTGCTTGCTGAATACTGGTATTAAAAGCATGCATCACCACAGCCTGGATGAATTTTTTCCCTTAGGTTTTATGTCTTGACTCTTCCCTCTGTATGCCAATCAGAAAACAGAAAAGGATTGAAGAAAGGAAGGAATAAAGGAAGGAAGGAAGGAAGGAAGGAAGGAAGGAAGGAAGGAAGGAAGGAAGGAAGGAAGGAGACAGGCAGGTAATGATGATAGCTGAAAAACACATTTTCCTGTGGCTTAGTCCCTATTGGTCCAGCAAGGACAGCTAGCTGCAAGAGATGCTAGGAAATGAATATGCAGAAGAGATGAACATTGCCGTCCAGATAATAACGGGTGTTTAGTTAACACTTCCCTTCTGTCTGCTCATCTGGAAGTAAGAATATTCACAGTATAGAAAAATAACGTTTCATCTGCAAAAGGTATGAAATCGCTCCCCATAGTTTAGGCAGAACCTAGGTCCTGCCCACATCAGAGCCTTTTTAATAGGAGAAGCATTACCATCCTCCCCTGCTTTTTATATTATTAGAGTAAGTTTTATTTATTGCTACTGGCTCAGGAAATGACCCAATGTGGCCTCGTAAGACAGAATTAATTTGCAGTGACTCCAGCTGAAAAGTTGGCTGCCTTTTAACTTAATAACTTGAGAGTTGTCAGTCTCCTTTGAAGTTAATGATAGTTGTAAAGTGCAAATAAAAATTTTCCTAAAGAGAATCAAACACTGCAAGGCTAGCTAGTGAATGAATACCATTGCTCAAACTGTTCGTGTATGTGTTAAGAGAGGGCGGTAAATGGGATGTGATTTGAATTTCATTATGATTTTCTTACTTTTTGTTTTGGCTTTGGGTTAAAAACTGTCCAATAATTTCCCCCTCAGAAATAAAATTTAAACCCTTAATAGGCTTTTAGAAGCAGGTTCCATATTAGAAGCAAAGTTCTTTTGTCTGAAGGGCTGTTAGAAATACTTGGGATATAAGCACCACCTCTGGGGCCCCTATGTCCCACAGTGGGACACTACACAGCAAAGGAAAGCTCAGTTACGTGCCCTGGCCTCTCTGACATGGGATGTGATGTTCCAAATAGATATATGAAACTCTGTCTTAAGTGTGTTTTATTTTCTTTAATGGGTGATCTGACTAAAAAGAAAGAAGAGGAAGAAAAATAAAGCAGCTGAAGGGTTACATCCGCTTGCTCTTTCCTATGTTAGGCAAACTTGTTCATTTCCAGGCAGCAGGAGGTCCGGTGGCCGACGTGTTCTCAGGTTATGGGGTGGCTAAGAGGCTCCTAGCTAGGCTGTGCATTGGAGCGAGCCTGTGCTGTGTCTACAGAGATGTCTCTCTCTGAGTTTGCCTCAGCAGGGAATAACACTAAGGCATGTCTCTCTCTGTCTCTCTGTCTCTCAGTCTCTCTGTCTCTCAGTCTCTCTCTCTCTCTCTCTCTCTCTCTCTCTCTCCTCTTATTCATTTGTGGGTTTATTTCTCCTTAATCTACTAATCAGAAGAGATGGCAGATTGGTATCCCCAGGGACTGTGTTTCCTGTTGGTGCAGATGAGGCTGCAGGAGGGAGCTGTGCTTTTGGCTGGCTGGGTTTCCTCTCCAGGGGCAGGAAAAACTCCTGAAAGCCCGAGGGATGTGCTCCACCCACCAACACCCCTCCATCCTGGAGTATTCCATTCCCTTTCATCTGATTGCCTCTGAAACATTTGAAGTCTGCAGAGATCCCCAAAGAAGGAACAGCCCAGCAAAATCCACCAGCCTCTCCTCGAGCATTGCACCACCATTGAAGAAACTTGGCAGCAGGCACCTAATGATTCAGATGAAATTAAAGGATTCTGCCTCATTATTCCCTTCTCAAAAAGCAAGCTTTCCAGAGCTCCAATACTCCTTGCAACTTAGTGGGTTTTTTTTTTTAAGTGGTTTTAAACGCCCCTTGTCCCAAGAGAAGCTTTCTATTAAAAAGCTTATATTTTAATGACTTTCCTGCCTTGAAGACAGTAGTGTGCTTGAGGTACAGGGTTTTCGGGGCATTTGTTCATGTGTCTGCATGCTTTGCTGTATTGCAGATTGTACTTTGGCAGCTGCTGGGTAAGGAGTTCTCCTGGGTCCTTGTCTTTGTGAAGAAAAGAATTCAGTCACGAGACAAGGACAGTTGAAGCAGGAGTTTATTTGGCAAAGTAAACACTCAGAAGAAAGACTGGAGAAGACTCTGTTGAAAAAGGGGTTAGCAGTGCAGTGTAGGCAGAATTATGGATTTATAAACACATTTTAATGAACATTTATCAAGTGGATAGTATATGGATGGGGTGAAGCGAATCAGGGTGATCCCTACAAAATGTCAGCAAAGAATGTCAAAGCCACACGGCAAACAATAATGACAGTGAAGCCTTTTGAAGAGGTATATCTTTTGTGAAAGCACTGGGGAAATTTTTAGCTAGCAACAACTTATCTTGAGCTTCAGGGACATTTAACACAGAGTGTCACTCCCCTATCAGGAGGCGTGGCTGTGAAATAGAGATGTGGTTTTCTCTTGTCACCTCCTGTCTAACTTCTTGTGTAAGCTGGGCAAACACACTAGCACTGAGCTCCATCCTCAGTCCCCAGATCTGTAATTTGCTTAAAAGACAGATTTACTCAGATGGTTTTTGTGTATGTTGTGTGTGTGTCTGCATGTGTACATGTCCACCATGTGCGTGCAGTATACACAGAGGCCGGGAGAGGATGCCATGTCTCCTGGAACTGGAGTTACAGATACTGATGAATTGTCATGTGGGTGCTGAGAATCAAAGCCTGGTCCTCTGTCTGCCAGGGCAGCCAGTGCTCTGAACTGCTGAGCCATCTCTCCAGTCTCTTTCTGACTCATTAACAAGTATCTCAAGTTGTTCTAGAGAAAGATCCAAGAAGCAATCCTCCTGTAGAACAGACGGCATGATGGACTGGAGACTAAACGCTCTACATTCAGTATTATCTCCTCAAGTCCCTTGTTCCCTCATTATAGGGTATTTACTAACAGACTGAATTTATAAAGAATTTAGTGCCCACAATAACATAGGCATTGGAACAGAATATCTCGCTTCATAAAGTGGAAGAAATAGCTTAAAGGGCAATAAAGAAGGTTGCCTAGAAACACTTAGTCCTTAGCTTTAAAAAAAGACCCTGGGATGCAGGTGGTATTTAGACCTCCTCTTCCTTTTCTTTGTCACTGGGGAAAGATACCAAAAAAATTTTTTTGAGATCATTTATCCTATCTGGACAAATAATGATTTTGAAAGTGTATTTCTTTGTGTGTGTGTGTGTGTGTGTGTGTGTGTGTGTGTGTGTGTGTATGTGCATGTGCACATGTATTGTGGGGGGTGTATGTGGGTGTGGGTGTATGCACATGTATTATGTGTGTATGTGTGTGCATGTGCACATGTATTGTGGAGTGTGTGTGTGTGCATGTACACATGTATTATGTGGGTGTAGGTGTGCATATGCATATGTGTGCATGTGTGTCGGAGGGCAGAAGGCGACCTTGGGTTCCTTTCCTCAGGCATCATCATTTGTTTCCAATGCAGGGTCTCTCGATGACCTGGACCTTGTCTCATCATAGGTCATGCTTGGTGGTCATGGAGCCCCAGGATCTTCCTTTCTCTGCCTCCCCAGTGCCTCCCCAGTGTGAGGCAGAGAACATGCTTGGGTATTTCTCACATAGATTCTGTCAATTGAACTCAGATCTTTGTGCACTTTAACAGCTAAGCCATCTAGCCTTTAAAAACTGTATTCTAGCCTAACACAGGGCAAAGGGCATGTGAGCGTGAGAAGCAACTTGGCAATTATTGAAGAAAAGATAGCCATACACCCCCACTTCTACCAAACAAAAATAATGTTGGAGCCTGGAACACAAGTTCAGTATGACTGTGGAAAAAAATGCACTGATGAAATTCATTCCAGTAATTTCCTTGCATGTCATAGCTGTCTCTGAAAGCGTGCCGGGCAGGATAATGAGGCATATGATACTTCTGAGAAAAGACAAGCATTGAAATTAAACCCAAGTCAACAATAGATTGTGAACCTAACATTATTAGCAGACAGATATGTATTTAAAATCATTAGCCTACTAAGGCTGAAACTCAGAACTTTGAAGGCTCTGATATGATCCTAAGAATTGCATTTTAATCTCCCTGGATCATGTGGCCTGCAAGCCTTTCCCTCCTTCACAGTTACAGCATTGCTGATGACTTCTGAGTCACCATCTTCTCCTATCAGCACATCTCCAGAGCTGTTGATGGGTGTCTCCTGGTCACTACTTGGGGGATAATTCCAAATTCTTGCCTTATCCTGGAAGTACAGAAGGAGATAGCCCCAGTACTGAGGTATTCAGTTCCCTTTCAAAGGCATGGTTTCTGGGGCATTTTGACATCTGCAAAACTCTCAAAGAAGAGACAAGCCAACAGACTTCGGGTTTTCACTTCCATTGTTAGAGTTGGTCCTTCTCTTGAAATACAATGGGAAGATGGAAACAAAGCTATTATGTAGACATGGCCAAGTCTGAGCATTTTTTGAGC
>NW_022196906.1:110646965-110691327 GCF_008632895.1 Mastomys coucha | reverse complement strand
TTAATTTAAATGGGTTATGCATCAGGCCTTCAGATTTCTGTATATGCTGAAAACATGTATCAGAACAATCTCATCCACAAAGGTGCAATGGTTTTCTTGTCCTTTAGTGTGAGGTGCTGCACTGCAGGGGTGTGCTTTGCCCAGTCTGGTAACAAAGGCATAGCCGTGACCAGAAGGGGCTGGAAGGAGCCTTGGCCATGGTTTCCTGGTCAAACGCGCTGGATTCCTGAATGATTTAATGGGTTTTAGCACAAAATTCCCCAGAATCTAATTGAATGTCTCTGCTTCTGAAAGGTTGGAAATGATCTCTGCATCTAAGAGAAAACCCGTGGGCTTGTTCTAGAGAGATCATTTGTAAGCCCTTCTTAGAGAAATGTGGATTTCTTGCTACCATCCCAGACATAGAAATGAAAATATTCCTGGTGAAAGTTTTAGAAATAATATATTTTTACAAGCACTCCACAGACTTAGAAACACTTTGTTGCATGATTTTGGATCTTATTTGTTGGTTGAGCTCATTTCCCATAGAATTAGCACTAGGATAGACAAATGTTGAAAATGAAATATGTGGCGACACATGAAAACAAACCAGACAGCCTGGATTGAACTCTGTTCCATTGGGTTTAATTTTTAAAAAATGTTTACTATTTTGCTTAATGTGTTTGGGTGATTTGCCTGAATGCACATCTGTGTATCATGTATGTGCAGTGCCTGTGGATGCCAGAAGAAGACATAAGACCATGTTGAACTGGCAAGAGTTGTAAGCCACCATGTGTTTGCTTGAATGGATTGCTGGTCTTCTGGAAGAGCAGTCAGTGCTCAACGGCTGAGCCCTTTATTCCACTGACTTCAAAAGATCCTGTCTCTTTTCTTTTTCCTCTTCTGAATGACATGAACATTTGAGCTGGTTAAAGACATTTTGTTACTTATTTTCTTCCTTTTCCTTGCTGGAGGTTGATCCTAGGGTTTCACCCATGATCAAGCAGGCTCACTGTGCACTGAGCAATAGCCTAGTCCCTTATTGTTTTCTTCAGTGGACCGGTGTTCTGAGGTAGCATCTGTTGCGCTCAAGCGGGAATCTTGCCCAGGGGAGAGATGAACCGGCCAAGACCCTTTGGACATCAGTGGCATCTGGAACTGCAGAAGCAATGAGTCCTAAATTTTAGAAGCTGGGAATCCCTCTGTAGAATCACCTTCCCAAGAGAGTAAGGACTGAAGACAAGTGTTTGACAGATATAGATCTCACCCTCTAGAACTGACATTTCCTGAGAATCTTATGAAGCTTTAAAAATCCTCTGCTCTCACCTGTTCAGAACAATAACCACCTTCATTTCTTGAGCTGGCAGACAGTGACAGGCTCTCTGTCCATGCCTCCTGACAGCCTGTGATCAGAAACCATGTAGCATTGTGTGCCCACCACTGAGGTGATTGCTGATCCTGTGTGATGATAAATGGAGGGTAGTCTTTGCATTGGAAAGCTGTCTGTCTGTCTGTCTGTCTGTCTGTCTGTCTGTCTGTCTTTTTCTCTCTCTGAGTGTGTGGGGGTCCACTAGCAGGAGAAGGCAGTGGTGGATGTTAGGTGGTGTTCTCTACCTTATTTTTTGAGGCAGGATCTTTTTCTGAACCCAGAACTTGACATTTTAGTGAGACTACCTGGCTAGTGAGTCCTGGATGTGCTCCTGCCTCAGCTTGTGCAGTGTTGCGATTACAGGCTTGTATAGCCATGTAAGGTTTTGACTGAGTACGTGGTGGCATGTCCTTGTTCTTGTGAAGGTGTGGTATTTACTGACTGTACCATTTCTCCACCCCAAAAAGCTCTAGTTTTGAAAATGTATCTTAAAAGTGAATACATACACACATATGCACACAGATATATTCATATCCCTCTATCTTCTATTTTCTCCCTCTGTCTCCCATCTCTCCTTTATGTCCCTAGACAGTTTAACTTCTGCCTTTATGACATCTATTATCCAGTAACCACCAATTATATATATATATGTATATATATACACACATATACATATATGTACATATATGTATATATATGTATATGTGTGTATATATATACATATATATGCATATATACACATATATATACACACACATTTATATACACACACATATACATATATATTTGTTCCTCTTCTTTGAGGAGCTTTAAAAGAGATTTACTTACTTTTATTTGTATAGATGTTTTGCATCGTGCGCATGTGATACCCACAGAGGCCAAAAGGGGGCCCCAGATCCCTGGAACTAGAGTTACAGACTGTTGTGAACTGCAATGTAGGTTATTTGCTGGAAACTAAACCTGGGTCTTCTACAAGAAAGATAAGCATTTTTCATCTCTGAGCCATCCCTCCAGCCCTGATATTTGCCTTTCTGTCATTGGCCTAATTACTTCAATGTGATCCTCTGCAATCTCATTCATTCTTCCCCTAAACCACATGACTGTTCTTCCGCATAGGCGACGCAAACTCCACTTTGTGGATGTATGTCCCCTCATGCTTTCCTCTGATGCTCACATGAGATCGCTTCAATAGATAAACCACCTTTGTATCTTTAGCATAAATAGAAAATCAGGACCATTTACCACACATAAGTAAAACACTGTGTCCTGGAAGCATCCAGGCCCTCTACCCCACCTCAGCCTCCATCTCCTGCAGAGTTCAGGGCCCACCTCCAAGAAGTGGAGACGAGTTGGAATGCTTCCTAGCAACAGTGTAGTCAAGAAAGAATCAGATGGTAAGAACTACAGATAGCATCCTTCAACCAAAGATCCCAATGCATGCATCCTGTCAAGATGACAAAAGGTAGGACAGCTCACAGGACCTCTGGGCTCAGACGAGCTCATTTTGCTCTCATGGGTGGTTCATGGGAGGATACTGTGGGGGAGCTGTTTCCTGCTGTGCAAAGGGAATATGTCTTTGTTGTAAAAGAGAAAGAGGTATAGAGATTCAGCCAGTGTCAGGAGAAGAATCTCTCCGTGTGGGATTGAACTCAGTCTTTGCAGTAAAACGTTGGAGGCTCATGGCTTTCAGGCTGAGTCAGTGCCGAGCCCTCATTCTCTGGGTGATTCAGGCGCCAGGGCACCTGCAGGTGGAAAGAGCTTGAGACCCAAAACCCATTAGCACAGGCTTCATCTGGTTCCATCTCTTATTTTGAAACAATGGCTACTTGAATATATTTGAACATTGTCAACATTTTATTAAGAAAAGAAGCGGCTTTGAGCCTTTGAACACCTATCCCCCCCCCCGACCCCCCATGCCCAATGCCCCACAGTGCCACTGTGCGTCCCGCCCCCCCAATGCGCAATGCCCCACAGTGCCATTGTGTGTCTGCTCTTGTGAGGTTTGACAGTTACCTGAGCAGGAGCAGGCAGATTTAATCTGACAGCCACAGATGGGGCAGAGTGGCACCAATCTAATTAGCCAGTAATCTAGTCAGAAAGGGAGTGATTCTAGGCCTTTCTGAGGCAGCTAATCAGATTCCATGTGCATTAGCAACAACACATGCGGAGCTCCTAAGAACACGGCTTTGGCCTGCATGGAACTCGCCAACTTAGCACAGGGGTTTCTCCAGTGAGTTGGTTGTTTCACATGTTTCTGTGTTCACTGCTGAGGATGTAGCTGTTCAGGTTCATGTTTGAAGCGGGACAGACTTCTGCCCTCTGATAAGGTCCATCTGAGGAGGACCAGTGAGCTGGGAAAGCTGGCTTTTCCATCATCTTCCACAGGCATGAGTCATGTATTCTGGGGCAACCTAAAGGGTTGAAATGAGGAGATTTCCTTCCACAAGGAAAGTTGTTTGTGGGCTCTCCTTCCAGATCATCCCCATGTGTGTGGAGGAATTGAGAGAGAGGTTTACTAGAGAAACAAGAGATGGGAGCCTGTGGTGGTTAGTTTGTCTCTGAATGTGATAACGTAGGCTATGCCGTTATGTTACCTTTGTGTGTTTGCAATTTTAATATGGAATATGAGAGGAGAGGGGGGGGCAAGCATGAAAACTAAGAGACTGGGATGGCTGGTTAATATCCTACCATCTTCTTTCTGTAGAAACATTCATTTACGACAATGTCATCTTTCTTTAAACATGGAATGTTTTGTGAGTTCTTTGTTTTCCCCACATGCTAAACTCTTGCTCCTCTGAAGGGCTGCCATGTCAGCAGCCTCCCTGTTTCAACCTCTGTAGTTTGAACCCGTCTCCAGTCTTACATAATCCTTCCTTGGTCAGCCTGAAGCTTACCTTTGGGCCTTACCAGAGGAGAATTTCCCTCATGAAATGGTTTATAACATAGCAATTGACTCCAAAGTTATCCTTGATAAATGGGCTTCTTAAAGAGCCCTCAGAAATCATGACATAACTCTGCCAATGGCAGCCATGGGGAATGCTGTATGAACCTTTTTGTTGTAACATCAAACAAGTTTCCATCCCAATTTGCATCTTATTAGTTGACTTATCATTAAACTGGGTCTTACTATGCATATGGCTCAGCCTACACTGAGTTCACTATGTAGCTCAGGCTGCCACCAAACTCTTGGCTATCCTCCTGCCCTACCTGCCGAGAACGGCATTTTAAAGCATGCACCACCATACTCAACTTCAGCTGAAAATGTGTATGAGCTTTAAAATGCCTCTGCTTCTGTAGTAAGGGTGGCGCGCTGCCCCGGTGGACGATGCCGGATGACTGCCTCTATGTTCTTACAGTGACTACTGTTGGATCGCAAGCATCTCTGCACCAGGAGTTGCAAAAGATATGAGGACAGAAGCCCATGAGTCTGATGGTCAAGGATAGGAGGAAGAGGTTACCTCAGGGTGCTCCTCGGAGGCACTGCTATCAATATGTCCGTTAGTCTGAATGCGTATGCCTATCCACCAGGGTCACTGATTGAACATTTTATTAGGTAGAAATGATAACTGAAGGTTGGAGAGATGGGTGAGTTAGTAAAGAGCTTGCCATAGCAGCCTCCTGAGGATTTGAGTTTGCTCATCTGAGCCCACATAAAAAAATATGGGTTTGGATGTATGTGTTAGTAATCTCTGCAATACTGGGAAGGTGCAGATGGACCTCTGGGACTTTGTAACTAGTTAGTCTAGCCTGCTTGGTGAGTTACAGTGCAAGTAAGAGACTCTACCTCAAAACAAAGTAAGCTACCAAAACCAAAGACACACTGGACAGCCTCCAAGGATGACACCTGAGATTGAACTATGACCTCCAGATGCATGTGCACAGATGTGCACCCTCCCCGGAACAAAAATCCTATGCGAGTATGCCAGTCCTGAATTGCAGTCTATAAAACATTTCCATCTGAGAATGTGACTCTTTGTAGGAAATTAATGCCATGTTAGCTAATCCCCACAGAAATGGTGCTTAACCAGGCGTAGCTCAGATCTTACAGAGTCCAAATGGGAATGAAAGGTCTGTTAAGCCCATGACTCGTAATGATTCCAGATCTCCTAATATAACAAACAAAAGGAACATCAGTGCTTGCATTTCTCAATGCAGGGTCTCAATGGAAGTTCATGTAACTTGGGAGGGGGGACACAAAGGCAGCTACATATGGGGTTGGGGCCCTCCTGAGGATTCCTAGATGTGGCGGGGCCCTCCTGAGGATTCCCAGATGTGGCTCTCTTCAGGACTTTAAACCTCCAGCCCTGAGTCACTCACTTCATTAGGATCAGCAAATCAGGACATGTCGGTAATTCCACCAGTCAAATTAATGTCTGTTGAATGAATTGAGCCTTCTAGAACTTCAGCTTTCTGTCTTATTCATTCTTTGCCAATGTGTCTGGGACTGTCCAAGAATGTCCCAGGACAGAAAGGTCTTTGTGTGAGGAACAAAAATAAATTCTGAGGCTGTCATACATGAATAAGTAGCCTATGCTTGAACAAGTTTTTATATGAGAACTACTGTCAAGTTTGAACTTAGTTAAAATGTAATAAAGTAATGATGTCAAGTTCTGATCTGATGATTTAAAAAACCAACCCTCTCACTTTGATTTTTAATACTATTTATTTCTGGTATCTTTAATGTTTTCTTTTTTTTTTCTTTTTAGAAAGTTCTTTGTGAGTGACATACTTAGGTTTAAACTCAGTCTATTGTCTGACTGTGCTGTGGTAGACAACTAGAAATTTTTCTGAGCTGGAGAGATGGCTCAGTGGTTAAAAGCACTGACTGCTCTTCCAGAGGCCCTGAGTTTGGTTCTAAACCCATATCTGGCAGTTTGTAACTCTCTCTGAGCTCTCTGAGCCCCTCTTATAGACTCTGTTGTTATTATGCTCACGTGCACAGACCCATAGATAGACACATGCCAACCCATAATTTAAAATAATATTTTAAAATTAAAACATAAAAAAAAACAAGACTTTCCAAAAAGAAATTTCCACAGGGCTATTGGTGTTTTGGAATGTAGAGCACATACCGCACGCATCCAATTGCTTGAAGCCTCTGATTAGCTTGTAGGCTCCCTTCTGGCTTTTGTGACACCAGTTCTCACTATGTAGCCCAGGGTAGCCTTGAACTCAGCAGATGATCTTTCTGCCTCCCTCTCCTGGGGTCATAGACACACCCTGCCACACTCGGGCATTGTTCTTCGTATTGTTTGAGAGACACAGATACATACAACCCTGTACATTTCTATTGTCTGGGACTCTTGGTCATAGCCCACATTTGGGAATCCCTGCAGAGTCCTCTGACTGTCTAGAGAACCTTAGTCACACCTTGGCATTTCACAGCGGTACAATAAATCCCTGTTTCCCTTCCTGAGACTCCCTTAGTTAGATCTCAAACCTGAGACAAGTCTCAGGTCCTGTGGCTGTTCCCAGCATTTCTCCTCCCTATGTAACTCAGCCATTTTGGCTACACTCCTCTCTTTGCCTCTTGGCCCAGAATGCCTCTCTTGGTCAGGGGCTCCTCTTTGTCTCCCCTCCCCATCTCTCCCCTTGTGGTCCAGTTCAGTCTGTCAGCCATGCTCAGCCCGGACTGTCTCGCTGCCTGCTTTCTCTCTTGTATCTACAATAAAATCTTCCCCACATTGTAGGAACAGTCAGGCTTTTTCTTCTCCTTTTACTTCATTTTTGCATTCACCCATGAACTCCTGTCATCCAGTCAGAGTAAATACTTGGCCATATGCCCATGGGAGTTGAAATTTAAATTGATTTCATTAAATAAAACACATCTTTCAATTCCTCTCATAGTTACACAAATCAGAGTTCAGGTGGCCAGTGGCTGGCTCCAGGCAGAATGGATGGTTTGGATGCAGAATATCTTTGATCCTGGTGGACCACACTCCTGGCTTGCCCAATCCATTTACTGATGAGGGCCTCTGCATTGATGTAGAGGCAGAGAGCAGTTGCGACAGCACAATTGTAGGTTCAATATCACAAGCAACGAAGTCAATAATGGTAGCCGAGACTCTCAGGAGGAAGACATGTGTAATTACACCTCATCGGGAGTTTCTGTAGCTGTTAAATGAAATCATTCAAATATTGGTTTTATTAATGCTTTAAAAGGAACAGGGTAAATAGTGACTTGACAGTTTGGTCTTTTTATTTCACTGAAGTTAACATGTCGTGTAATGACTTTTGCAAACAGCTCAACCTTTAAATACTGCCTAAGTTTCTGCCCAGAGTCCTCTCCCTCTCCTTCCCCTCTCCCTCTCCCTCTCCTCCCTCACCCCTCTCTGTGTCTGCCTGTCTGTCTATATGCCTGGATGTGCCTATGTGCCAGCCAGAGGCAGAGGTTGGGTAGTTCTATTACTGTCCATACTAAGGCAGGTCAGTCACGTGAAGCCAGAGCTCACTGATGAAGCTAGGGTAGCTGGGCAGTTTGCCTTTGAAGCTCCTGCCTTTACTTCCTAAACACTGGAATCAAAAGTCTGGCTTCTGAGCCCACAGGCCATTTATGTGGGTGCTAGGGATTTGAACCTTCGACCTCATCCTTAGGCAGCAGACAATTTACCTGCTGAGCTGCCTCCCTAGTTCCCCTTCTCTTCTTTCCCTCCCTTCCTTTCACGCCCTGTGAAATCATTTCTAGAGTATCCATATTGACTCCTAGCAAGAGCCCTTTTGCCCGTCCTCACAGTGGTCCCCCACTGTTCTGCTGTCTGTCTTTCTCTTTTTCTTTCTCCAGTCCCCATAATTCTAATGTTTAGTGTTAGAGGGAGGAAAGAGAAGAGAGTACCCCAAGATTCCTATGACATCTCCCCATGTTTGGGGATGAGTGGGAAGGCCTTTGGAACGCGTGTGGTAACACACACTTATCTTCTGTATATGTGGGCACTGTAAGGTTATATACATGCATAAGCCTGTGTGATGGAGTAGCTCAGGCTTTCCCTCTTCCCTGCTCCATGCTGGGACCTGAATGGCCTTGGGGATTGAGATAGATGACTTTTTACAAGACAGTGCCTCCATCCTCAAAGTGAGGAGATGCCTCTCTTTGAAAGCTGGGACTCATCAAAATCTAAAAATGTGGGGCTTTTTTTCAGAGTTTGCCCATGCGATAAGTACATACAGAATTCTTCATGTCTCGCAGTCGTCTTCTAGACAGAGGGAGAAATTCAGTAATGACTATCCTAGAATAATTTGATACAGGAATCAATTGACAAAGAAGGAGTTAAGTTGCTCCCGTGTATCTTTATTGGAATTTTAAGAGCTCATGTGATTTGGACTTCTGCTTTTCCCAGGTTGTCCACTCAGAACAGGAGGCAACCGATTTCAAATCCATGTTTGTAGAAAAAAAGTCTAAGATATGTTGATTTCATAACACGAACACTCTGGTACAGACATGAATCTTATCATGTCTGTTTGATCACATTTACACACCCTTGTTATAAAATATCAGTAAAGTTATTAAGTTATTTAAAGAAAAATCATGGTTGGTGGCACATGCCTATAATCCTAGTAGTTGGGAGAAAAAGTCAGGCTATCTTGTTTAGATTGTGGGTATCCTATTCTACATAGCAGGATCCAGGCCAGTCAGAGCTACAAAGTATAACCCTCTCTCAAAATTAAATAAATGAGTAGATAAGTAGGTAGATAGATAGATAGATAGATAGATAGATAGATAGATAGATAGATAGATAGATGATAGAAAGATGATACATGGTAGAAATAGATGATAGATAGATAGATGATAGATAACAAATAAATCCACAAGAAAGCACCTCAAATCGTTGTGACTGTCTTATTGATTACCTTTGTTGTCATATCTGATCTCCACCCTGAGAAGCACCACATCTAACCAGCCCCTACTCACTGTTCTTCCTGGCCCAAGCTTCCTGCATGCCTTGACCATGACTGAAAGGCACCTGTGCCCTTCAGCTCATCTGATAACTTAGACTTGCTCGGTTGTTCTATTCTCAGTGAGGTACTGCCAAGCTGTGTCAGGTAACCATTGATGTGTAACAAATGATCCCAGGACCTAGCAACTCTTCGTAGTGTTTATTATCATCTCATGACTTCTGTTGGTTAGGAAGCTGACATGTAATAGCGAATAGGTCAGCTGTAACCCATGGCTCTAGGTCACTCACAGTGTGGCTGTGGAGGTGTTTTCCAGAGACGCACAGGCACAGCGGAAGACCTGCTTCTAATACCAGTCATCTGGGTGTAGCAGGATTCATTTTCCCATAGGACACTGGGCTGAAGCTTTAGCTCCTTACCACAGAGCTTCTCCTTAGAGCAGATTACTCCACCAGTATGAGCAAGAGTGGAGTCGGAACATGCAAAGAAGATGAAAATCGTGGTCTTTTACTCTTGGCAGTGGTTCTGTTTTTGGTATCCTGATAGACGTAAGCTAAGAGTCAGCCCACACCCATCATGAGTGGACTAGGCAATTGTGTGAACACAAGCATTAAGGGACCTTGGGGGACAAACATCTCACCTTCATCTTTTCTCAGCTGCTCAGGATCGCCAGCATCAGCATCAAATCTACTGTCTAGTTTATCATATCATTTTCTGAACTCGGTGACTATTTTCCTGCCTTATTTACCACTGTGGCTTTGGCATGGTGACCACAGTAGTTGAATGACCAAATGAATGTACCCGTTTTCATGGTAAGGATTTGCATAGAGATAGTGGAGGGTCCTTGGCTCAGCTGAAGGGAGAGTCCATGTGGAGATGTTGCTGCAGTGACACCATGAATAATTCCTGAAATTTTTCATTTTCTGCAAAAGCATGGACTATAAATAACGAGACTAAACAGAAGATGTGGGATTTTCGTAATCTAGACTCTTGCCTATATGTGATAAACTGGTAATGCAAGCTAAAACCCTGGGTTTTGTTTTCCCTCCTTTTTGAATGCTGAGGGTCATTCAACTTTAGAAGATTTAGCTTTTGAAATAACCACACTTGGGTTGCTTTGTTCACTAAGTTTGTTCTTTACCATTAGGAAAATGGTTTTTCAGTTTTCTCAGCTTGATAAACACAGTAGCAACCAGGGAAACCCCACAGTAGTCTTTTTTTGTTTGTTTATTTTCTCGAAACAGGGTTTTTCTGTGTAGCCCTGGCTGTTCTGGAACTCACTCTGTAGACCAGGCTAGCCTTGAACTCACAAATCCACCTGCCTCTGCCTCCCAAGTGCTGGGATTAAAGGCGTGCGCAGCCACCACCTGGCTCCCACAGTAGTCATCTATGTCATCCCGTCATCCCGTACCTGTGGAAGGCCATACTGGAGGATTCTGGGGCTGTTCTGAAAACACCTGCATGAACTATTCTGGGAGAGTGGGTCCATTACACACAGCTTTCAATATCCATATTGATTAGTTGCTGTTATCTTTAAAAACGCTACATAAGATATTAAGAAAAGCTGTTTTTCCACTTTACAAATAGGGAGAGAAATGCCCAGAAAAGCTAAGGAGTTTATTTGAAAACTTTCTTTGAGAAATGTTATGAGCAATTTAAATCCAGGAAAAGATAATCCCATGATGATGGAAGGAGTGTCAGTCATGTGTCATGTCTTAAAGAAACTTGTCCGGCAGACAGATGAATAGAACTGCAGAAGACGGCTTGATTCCCACGCAGAAACCACTTACATTATTAAAAAGCAACATGACAATTGTCCTTCAGGCCGATTGGCTAAGAGTGTCTAAATGATCAAAGCCAGAAATTCATAATTTGTAATAATCTACCCATTTAGTAGAAAAATCTAGTAACCTCAACAGTGTTCCAGGAATTTATTAAATATCAGGTTGTCTAATGAATGTTGATTTATTCACCAGACTAAAAATGAATTTATTTTACTACCCTGAGGTCTACATATGTTCCTATGCCCCATGATAAACCCCAGCTACTTATTTGCTCTATTCTTTGTGGATCACCTTAAAATATTATAAAAAAAAACATTTATTACCATATCAGACACATGGCCATCAAGTGGTCACATGGAATAGCTCAGGACCCAGCAACAGTGTCCTCTGGTCGGTGCCTGCCTCCCTGGCCTGGGGTTTCAATTGCAGAGTACAGATCCTGAATAGAGCCCCCACTGAGGCTTTGACCTTGTGTAAGGAGATTAATGCCCAAGAATCATCCCAGTGGTGCTGCCTTGCTTAGAAATAGCAGATATAGTTAATAATTGATAAACCGCACGCTGAATTAGTTTCATTCTGTTGCCTCAAAAAAAAACTACCCCCAACAAAAAATATATTTCAGCTTACAATTCTAGACTAGAGTCCATCATTGTAGGGAAGTCAAGGAAGAAACTTCGAGCAACCTGTTACGAAAAACGTCCAAAGCCTAGAGCAGAGAAGATAAATGTATGAATGCTTGTTTGTTTGTTTGTGATCAGTGTGATTTCTGGACTTGTATAAAGTTCAGGACACTTTGCTTAAAGAATGGTATTCCCCACAGTGCGTTGGCTCTTCTTTCTTCAGCTAATATTTAAGACTGTCCTCCCACCCCACCCCAAATGTGGAAGATTGCTCATTGAGTCTTTCCTCTTAGGGGATTCTAGATGTGTCAAGTCAACCAAGCTAATCATCCCAGGGTACACCTTCTAAAGCAAACTGTCCTGTTAACTGTAGGCTGGGTGCCAGGGGTGGGGGCTGGGATTGGATGCTTCACACAAAACAGAACTCTATGTTTGGACACACAAAAAAATAAAGCTTTCTAAGTCTCCCGTCACTATAGATTTTAAGAAAGGGGTCACCCATGGCTTGCACAGGTGTGTATTTAGAAATTAGGTTAAAATCATCTTTCAGAATGAACAATACAAACGTATACAGTACGCTTTTGTTTGTTTGTGTGTTTGTTTTTATATACTGTAAGTCATGAAGTAATAATCTTGTGCCTAATCTTAAAAAAGGACATCTTCTGGCCATAGTTCCCACTCAGTGCTATAGTAAGGAGTGAATGAGATCCCGCTGAGCTGTCATCCATCCAGCAACACTAAGAAGTCACAGCCGTACCCATATTGCCATTCTGTCTCTATCATGAGCTTGAATGCAAAGGCCATAAGGAGCTGCCTTTCAGGGTTTTCTCCTTTTAGCTTCTTCACAGGTGGCTTCTGTTGTCTTACTCTACTTTGTTTCTAAGTTAGCAGAAATACTTCATTTTAACCCACCTCTGCTCACACAAGCACGAGTGTGTACAACCAGGCAACTGTGTTCCCCTGTTTAGATGATTGCCAATCTAAATCTAATAATGATGAGGACATTCCAGAGACCTCCGCTGTCACACGCAGTTTTGTTGTTGTTTACACAGGGTTTCCTTCCCTATGGAGTCCAGGCTGACTTTGGAATTTCTGTGTAATCCAGGATGAATTCAGCTGTACAGCAGTCTCCCTACCAAGTGCTGGGAGTACCAGGGTGCGCCATCACATCTAGGAAACCCCACTGTATCACTTAGGGTTTACTGCTATGAACAGACACCATGACCAAGGCAACTCTTATAAAGGACAGCATTCATTGGGGCTGGCTTACAGGTTCAGAGGGTCAGTCCATTATCATCAAGGTGGGGGCATGGCAACATACTGGGAGACAAGGAGCTGGAGGAGCTGAGAGTTCCACCTCTTGTTTGGAAGGCTGCTAGCAGAAGATTGGCTTCCAAGCAGCTAGGATGAGGGTCTCAAAGCCCATGTCCACAGAAACACACCTACTCCAACAAGGCCATATCTCCTAATAGTGCCACTCTGGGTCAGGCATATACAAACCACTACTACACCCATCTTCATGATGGTGGTGGTTGCCAGAGCATCTTTTTGCTTCCTAAGAATTTAACTATGTAAAACTTCTCATGTCTGGATGAATTCAACTCTTCCTGGACCCGAGGAGAGATGAATAGGGTCATAACTTCACCCAGCTTAGTTTATTATTATTATTATTAATTCTCATGTGAATAAAAGAGTCTGACCCATGGCTCTAAATATTTCCAAGACATTTGCAATCATGGAGGGGGATGGAAAATGAAATTAAAGGGAAACCCAAAACTCATAAAAATAGCTGCCATCTAGGTCTCGACAAGATGTTATCCCGAATGAATGCCCAGATACACACAGAAGATGTGATAAGAACAACCATGAATTATTACTGTGTCTGTATCTCTCTTCAGAAGTTTAATACTTACCATTAACTGTATCTACATCCTTCTGCAGTGACTGTATACATGGTTGGCTAGAATGGATCCTAGGAAGCACCAATTAAGAGCCTGTCACAGCTGTCCAACACTTCCATTATCAGTCTAAGATACAAAAGTAAAACTCTCACAAAAAGTAAGTAAGAGGCTATGTCCTTGAGCAGGTTAGACTTTTAGAATGCGTTCCTCAGATGGCTCACATTTCAGAAGCCAGGTCTTTAACTCAGAGGTATCAATGCCATGTGCTCTGCTGTGGAGTCCCAAAGTCTATGGAAGTGTAAACCTCACCAGCATGAACTTTCTACTCCCGGAGATGTTTTAAGGCAGACCTCTAAAGACTAAAGTCGGCTTCTATGTCTCTGAACCAACACACACAAGGTTAGGAAAGAGCTGTGGCAGTAAGGACAGAAGTAACAGAAGGTTTTCTGTCCATAGAAATGTGGAATAAATGTCACGCAATCACACATGCCATCCAATTTCACATGAAGGATTAAGAAGATGACACACATCTGAGACGTTGTTGCTTCAAAAAGAGTGATTATTGGGAAAAAAACTGAAAAGTTTTCATCAAAAAAGACTTCGATTGCGATTTGCTTAGAAAGTCTTTGCGATGGGGGCCAAGCAGCAAAGCACTAGATAAGTGCACAATGAATGAATTCCAGATCTGCTGCTCTTTACTGTGGAGCTCTCTGATAAGCTCCTTAAAACCCTTGAGGTGGCACTTCCTCACCTGTAAAATTGGAATAAGTATTCTAACATCACATCACTGTTCTGAGGATTATAGACATCAACTAGAAACTTTTACCAGAGGATCTGCCAAAGACTGGGACCAGCGAGATGACACAATAGACAAAGGTGCTTGCTGCCAAACCTGACTACCTGAGTTCAATCCCTGGGATCCACATGATAGAAGAAAATCAACTTTTGCAAGTTATTATGTGACCTTCAAAATGCTTCTCTTATAATAGCGCCATGCGCTCATCTAAGCAGAAAATGGTACATATACACTGAATAGTTGTAGGCAGGATCAAGTTTATAAAGATGTAGAAAAGATGCTGGCAAACATTTCTGCACAAATATTTTGATGTGTGTGTGTGTGTGTGTGTGTGTGTATGTGTATTCTTGTATGCATGAGACTTGTATGGATGAGACTGGTCTTTGTGCACCTATGTATGCTGTGCAGGTCTTAATACTCTCAAATCTTCATTTTATTTTTATTATGCTTTGCTTATTTTATTTGTCCTTGCTTATGGTGGTGGTGCGGGACATATACATGCCATGACACATCAGGGAACAATTGGCAGGAGTCAGTCTTCTCCTTCTACCATGTGGCTTTCAGATACCAAGCCCAGGTCATCACATTTGGTGGCAATTCCTTTACCAAATGAGCCATCACAAGGGCCCCTTGACACCTATTTTAATGCAATTACCAGCCACAAAGGCCTGGCCCCACTGAGTGGTGGCCTTAGAAGACTGGAGGCTTTTCCTGTGAATGAAGTCAGCCATTTTCATGGATGCCCTTGATAGCTTTTGTATTTTATCCCTTAATGTCTTGATCTACAAAATAAGAAGAACAGCATCTGTGGTTGTTTTGCCTCAAAAAAAAAATCAAGGCTCATGGCTCATGTAAAGATGAATGAGGTCATTTGGTTAAGTGTGTCTTGCTGGGTGCAGGAAGGATGGTCTGTGAATACTAAATAGCTCGTGAGCCATGCGCACTTTCATGGAGACAGAGCTGGGTCATTTAGCTCCCCCTCTGCAGGGAGTTATACAGGAAGGAGCCAGGGAGAAGGACATTGAAAATATTTCTTCATGCCCGGCTCCTGTGGTGGCGTGTGGAGTGGCAATGGGGTTTCTGAGAGGCCATCTGCAAGAGACTGTGGGCTCCATACATAACGTCAGCCGAAGACAGCATCTTCAGGATGTGTTCATGAGTTTGTTTGTTGGGTAAACAGATGTGCGGTGGAGATGTAGTGAGACAGGCTTCCGAGGCTCTAGTGAATGATGGCTGTCATGCTGGAATCAGTAATTTAATCATGGGGTTGTCCTCTCTTGGGTATGCCACCGCGGCTGAACTGGCCCAGCATCTCACCAAGTCACCCAGTCACAATCCATTTTTCTCAGATATTTTTGGTCAGTGAAAGATTTAGGAAACCAACCTCCCTGTATTCTGTGGATCTCACCCTGGGGCATCATCCCCAGTGGCTAGAGAATGTGATCCGGATGCAGCCTTCTGTATGAAAGTTCCTGTATTCATTTGTTTTCTCATTGCAGTGACAAACTATCTGACAAAGGACACTTCAAGGGTACAGTCCATCTTGTCAGTCGAGACAGGTGCTCCAGACATTTGGCCACATTTAGGAAGCAGAGAGAGATGGATGCCACTTCTCAGCTCACTTCCTGGGCCCCAAGTCCATGGGTTGGTGAAGCATCACTTAAAAACAATCTCTCCACCTCAGTTAACACAGACTAGAAGTTTCCCCACAAACCTGCTCGTCTGTCTTCTGTGTTATTCTACATCCTGTCCAGTTGGTAGCATGGACCATCACAGTCATTATGAGCAAAGCCTAAACATGGAGTTTCTGCCTGAACATGAGGTATAGTCCCTTACTGAGAGAGCAGTGTCATTGCCACAAGGAATACTGGGAAATGTAGCTGGACTTGGCCCCTAGTCCTTGGAAGGCCAGAAATATGTTTGTTTATTTCCATTTTATTAACTCAGTAGCAAGAGAGAAGGCCAAGAAGTAAAAGGCAAATAATTTTCTTTCCTCCATTGCCTTTGAAAAAGTCTGGGCTGCTAAGGCTTTTCCTTGGGGGTAGTGAATCTCTAAGAGACGCTTGGGTCTGAGCTCTGGGTAGGAGACAGAGTTCTGGTCCTTCCTTCTCTACCATCTTTCTAGAATCTTCTTTCTGCTGACTTTATTTATGACTTCTGAGAGCTGTTGGCTGCTGTTGGTTAGTCTGGTTTATGATGAAGAAAAGGTCTAAAATCAGATGTTTAAATAGTGGGTTATAATATCAGAATGATGCTATTATTATTTTTATCATTATCATTGTTATTTCTGGTCCCATTTCTGCTTTAACTTAGCATGTCTTTTTTTTTTTTTTTTTAATAGATCAGTGTCTTTGGGATTTCTGGTAGATCACTTAATTTTAGGACATAGTATTTCTGTTAATATCCTTTATCTTTCTCTCTAAATTGTCCACTTAGCAGTATGTAATCTGCTTAAAGTCTGCCGTTGCTAGGGGCTTTAATATTCAGAATTTAATCGTCTTTTGTCCTTTGGCCATCTTTCCCCTCATTTCTTTCAAGACTATCTTTATTTCTATGGTATCCTGAAGCTGTTCTAAGACCTTGACTACAGCATCACTGCTGCCCAGTGGACCCTGCAGGCTCTAGGAAGGTTGAAGCTGATCTAAGACCTGCAGGTTCTAGGAAGGTTGAAGCTGATCTAAGACCTTGACTACAGCATCACTGCTGCCCAGTTGACCCTGTGGGCTCTAGGAAGGTTGAAGCTGATCTAAGACCTCGACTACAGCATCACTGCTGCCCAGTGGACCCTGTGGGCTCTAGGAAGGTTGAATTCTGACATTTGCCTTTATACCCTGGGCATCCGTCATGCTCTGTATTTGCCACATTTCCTGTCTGCAGCCTCAGTTTCTATACACACTGTTCAGTTTTTGTTGCTGTTTGTTGTTGTTGTCTTGTTTAGTTTTTTGTTTATTGTTTTTTGTTTAGTAATTTCAGCTGAGGGGTCTGAATCCATTTTGTATATGGGGCAGCTTACCACTACCTGTATTCTAGCTCCAAGGGATTCAACACCCTCTTCTGACCTCTGAGCAACTGTACTCACATACATATTACCTCATAGATACACATATGTATGTAAATGAAAATAATAAAATAATTTTTAATCTTTTTGAGAAAGAATTCAGTGTTTAGTTATATATTTGGAAATCCGGTGTTTTCGACAGATCTACTGATTAGTGTTTACTACTTGTAGGTCCTGGACAGGGTCAGAGGCGTTCTGACTAACCTACACGTTTTGGAAAACTACCTAATCTCTTAGATATACAAACTCAGCCAATTTCAACTTTACATTATAGCAACGACTCAGATTTTAACAGCTTAAAAACTGAATATGAAAATATTAGGATTTTATGTATGCCTAAAGAGACCAAAAGTTAGTGATGAACCCAAGCTGTCAACAAAAATGTAAACATATTAAACCTCAGAGCCATGAGAAAGTTGTGATGGAAAGCAAATATATCCCAGAGTCCCTTCAGCACTAACATGTCTCTGTCCCAAATATCTTTTCATTACATCTAGGAGGTTATTCTCTCTTTGAAAGCTGTCACATGAATATTTCCTCTCAGTGAGAACCTGGGAAGGAGAGACAAGCATGTGAGAGATAGTTAATGAAGAGAGCTTGGTGTCCCACCAGCAGATTTATCTTAGAAAGGCTCCAACTTCATGTTTTACTGTGCATTTTGGTAATGGCAAACCAGTGGCTTCCCTGCGGTCTTTTCCTAAATCTACGACAGGTCTGATGTATTTCTAAGGATTGGCAGTGGAAAAGCACGAGGTAGGAGTTAGTGTCTGGAACCAGAAGCAACTGTTTCGTGGACACAGCTACATGACAGAAAAGCTGGCCTTCCTTTAATGGCCCAAATGCAGCTCACAAAGTAGACACACAAAGTGTGTAGAATTCCCCATGTGGTATTCAATGGGATAATGAATAGCAAGTTTTAATTTTAAACCACCTCCGTGATCATATCATGTGATCAGGGGAGGCCGAGTGCCTATTTTCATCTATGAGAGTATACAAATCACCAACCCTCAGCCTGTGTGAATATAATCTAACAATTGTTCATTGTGTAGTTATTGGAAACGTCACCTCTACATGATCAATGTTACCATGTTGGGGTGAGCTACATATAAAGAAAGAACAATTCTCTATAGTTTTGGTTAGTCAATTAGTCATGGCTATATTTTGTGGCTATTAATGAATGTTGTTTCCTATTATTCCATACTTTGATGACATTTTTCCAAAAAGAAATTATTTTCCCTTTGGAACTGAGAATAACATACAGTGTTGATGGTCCAGGGGCCAGGGACCCACCAGGATACTTTGAACAGATGTCTGTATTCCAGTGTTGTCAGAAAAACATAGACACCTGTGACTTTGCCCACATAATGGCTTCAGTGGGAATCTCTTCATAGTATCTGTGACACCAACATTTCATTTTCTGTTTGTTTTGTGAATGTGTGTGTGCACACATGTGCATGCTCATGTGCGTGCATGTGCATGTGGAAACTAAAGAACAACCTCAGCCATTGCTCCTCAGATGCCTCTCAGTACCCTGGAACTAAGTAGTCTTCTATGGCTGGCCAGGCACCTAGGGGTCCTCCTGTGTGTGGATCCCTCGATCTGGGATTCAAGCATGTACCACTCTGGCATGCTTTCTTCTGTGGAGTTTTGAGAGCACTCAGATCTTCATGTTTACACAGCATGAGTTGTTTTACCAACTAGATGACTTCCTAGGCCCTCTGAAGTTTATTCTTAAAGTTGTATTTCATGTAAAAAGTGTCATGCTTTTGATAAGAGTGAGTTCCCCACTGGAAGAAGAGCACTGTCTGTCAGCTTACAGCTGCACTCTTGGAAACTGGAGTTCTGATGCCTGAGAAGGAGCCCTAGGAATAGTTTTAGTGAGTGAGTGAGTGAGTGAATGAGAGAAATAAAGAGTGAGTGATCTAACTGTTCAGTTGTAGCTTCAATTTCCTAATTTAAAAGCAACGTTTAAGCCAGAAAATGTTAATATTGCTTAGTACAAGGTTCTACACTTGGAGTACTGTATGAATGACATCTGTGACAATTATGGCATTTTTAGTGGTTGTTCATTTTATGAATTTCACCAATTAGCACCAGTAAAAAGATAGTGTTTTGAATTGTGTCCTTAGATATGAAGTGTGGAGTTGAAGACTGGAGGTCAACTGCAGTCATTGCTCAGAATCACCCAGATTATACATTACAGCCTGCTGTCATGTCCTCAAAGTAATTGAGGAAATAATTCTGTTGTAAATATGAGTATCAACTAACTCAGAAGAATTAGTATGACATACACATTCTCCGTGAATTGTGAATTAATAATTTCAACATTCTCTCATAAAAGAGCAGTTCAATAGCACGAGGTGAGAAGGCAGTGTTCTGTGTTTCTTTGGAGCAATAGACATTAATACTAAAAGAGAACTGGAAAGACACTCAAACCCTTGGACAGGTATCTCAGTTATATTTCTATTGCTGTGATGATGAAAACCCTAGCAAACATGACTTAAGGGATAAAATGTTTAGCTTGGGTCATAGTTGAAAGGTATAGAGCATCATGGTGGAGAAAGCAAGGCATTGCTAGTGTGGGGAAGTTGGATATGATGCATCCACAGTCAGGAAGGCATTGGTAGTGTGGGGAAGTTGGATATGATGCATCCACAGTCAGGAAGGCATTGGGAGTGTGGGGAAGTTGAATATGATGCATCCACAGTCAGGAAGCAGAGATGACCACTTGTACTCATGTAACTAATTTTTTCAAAACCTATTTTAAATGAAGGTTCCTAAATGATTTAACCTCCCTTGTAACCAACCACCCACCAGAGGTTGTAGAAAAGAAAGGATAGGGAGGAAGTGGACCTGTTAAATGGTTCTTTGGAGCAAATCCTGTATGTTTTGTCACAAATCATCAGTTCAGTGCACAGGAGGCAGCAGCAGCAGCTTGACCCACTCACAAACTCCTCACAGATACACCAGCAGTGAAGTTTGGAGAGTTGGGATGGCATACACCAATCAGCAGTGGTGGTACTACCTAAAAGAGACAGCCAGGCCTCAGCCTTGGCTCAAGTAAGCAGGAGGGACCAGGGCCAACAGGAACTCCAGGAATAGTTTTTTGCTGTGCCTCTCTCAGCAAAGCAAAGATCAGCGAAGGTGTGAGACCAACAAGCATTGCACAGCTAGGTCTACCAGCAAGCCTAGTTCAGCTTTCATCTATGGGGTCCTTTATATACTCCCTCCAAACATCACATGTCCTCCACAGGTCTTGCCTCAGCACATGTCTTGCTTCAGCCTGTGAGTCTGTCTCAGCTGACATCACTCTGCCAATCAGCCTTAGTCTGAGGACATGGCAAGAAACTGCAGCAACTCACCAGAAGTTTTTTGGTGTATTTCTCTCTATGAGTCCTGGACAAATGCAGCTCAGCTATGAAATGTAAGACAGCCCAATACATGCATGTCATTAGCGAAGAATCCCTTCACCACATGTCCTTTCACATGCTTGTTTTAACAGAATATCCTTTCTCCTGGGTCTGCTTCAGTGTAACATACCTTCATTAGCCTTTCACCTGTGTCTACTTCAGCAAAACACCCCTTCACGTTTGCCCCAACAAAACACCATCCAACAAAACTGACTTTCCAAAGAACCCTTAAGTTTCCACTTCATAATCAGGTCACTTTCTCCTTGCTTCCTCAGTCTGTGCCTAAGGAATGGTGCCACCCACATTGGGAAAATCTTACCTCTGCTAATCTAACAAAGATAATCCCACACAGGCATGCTCAGTGGGACATCTTCTGGATGATCTAGAGCTCGAATTGACAGTTGAGATTAACTATCTCATATAGTAACCTAATGAGTAGAAACCCAGTCCTGCATGTGTAATGAAGCAGACTTTAAAATGTTCCTACATTCAAAGAATTTATTTCTAGATACCAAAAGGCAATGAGTTTATGGTGACACTCAAGACAATTCTGGATATTTGTATAATACAAAAACATATTGGAAAGAATATTTTAATCACTCATTTGAATTATCTGTTGGGGGAAAAAGGAAGTTTATTAAAAGCCCAAATATGAGATGGCACAGTAGAAGACATTGCAAAAATAATGTCTAGTAAAAATAGCACTACAAGGCTCTAAAATAATGACATCAGCAGAAGAAATGATACAGATAATGGTAGGATGCCAATTCTTATTAGATTCCTGGCAGACAGAGGTCCAGCTAGCTGTATATTCTGCATGTAGTTTGGAATTCTTCCTTAAGCTTTCAACTGGTATTTTATGGACTTGAGGCCACAGAAGAATAAACAAATTATACCTTGCTCCTGGGAAATGCAGTCAATTATCTATTACTGACTGAAAGAATTCTGTCATTTTTTTTGACAGGCAAAATGTGTAGCAGGTTTCAAAATAAATGGTCCCCTTAATTGGATTTGATGAGTCTCTGTTTTCCAACACAAAAACATTTCAGTAATTTAGGTTCCTCTCTCTTCCCCCTTTACACCTTCTCCCTGTTTCTACCTCTCATTGTAGTCGAATTCTTTACCAGGCTAGGATTGATATCGTGAATCTAAACATCCCATAATTGCCCTTCCTCTTTACAAACAGAACCACTCTCACACTACACGCAGCAGCTCTACATAAAGCATGCACTTACATTAGCTGACATCTCTCCTCTGGGCTTTAGAACTTTGTCATAACACATTTCATTTTGAGAACTGCTTTCTGGTAACAAGTTAAAAGCAGTTTGATCTTTTTCATTTCAAATGTTTTATATGCTCCAAGAACAAAACAATTTAATTAATTATTATTTCTATCTGGCACTGTGCAGGGTATCTGTATGAACTTCCCACTGTGCACTTCATATAAAAGTTTCTAATCTTAATTAAATACCAGTGCCATTATCAGAAAGTACCAGTTCTATCTAATGTTTAATAAAAAGTTCTCTCTATTGGCTCCCTCTAACACTCAGAGTAAAAGCCAGGCCTTTGAACAACCTAAAAGGCCATTGTTGGAGCATAGCTAAGCCTCTGGCCACAATTCCTACCTAGGTTCCCTCTCACTGTTCCTTTAACTAGAGACTCTGCTGTGCACAGAGTTCATAGGCTGCAGTCACTCACAGCATACATGGCATTTCCCCTCCTGGTCCAGAATCCACTAGTAATCTACTAGTAAATACCTAGTAATCTATGTTTGGCTATTTTGTGGTGGTTTGAATGAGAATCTCCCCAGAGGATTACAATTACTTTCAGGCATTTATTCAAAATTCCCCCTGGCTAAGGGCATGTTCTTGGTTCCATTCAAAGTGATGAATCCACATGAGCCTTTCTTGTCCCCATATCAACCTTATTTTCTTCAGAAATTATGTCTTTAAATGGTTTGTTTTTTTATCGTTTTGTCCACTAGGAGGCAAGCTCGTTAAGAGAGGTGATCTTTGTTCACAGTTAACACTGCTGCCTTCTCAGTGTGTGTACATGAACAGAAGAAAGGACTCCATTTAATGAGTGAATGGGAGACATGGCACAAAACCAAATACGTGATTATGTAAAATGAATTTTATCTTTAAATCATTCCATTAGCAGAATATTAACATAATTGACAATATAGTATCATATTCATTGTTCACATTTTCATAACTATTTTATGAATGGCTATATAAATCTGCCAGGAAAGCATATTTTATTTCTCTCTAGCTGATTACTTTGTATAGAAACAATTTTAATACTTACATACTTATGGAACTAAGAATGAGCTCATCATAATTCTTAATCATTAGCTCCCAATTCATTCTTTTTGAAGTCCAGTGTTTCACCAAAGCTTTACTGACCTGTCCAATTTAATGATCTACTAGGTCAAGAATTATCATTCAGCATGGCAGAAACAATCAGATAAATAAACAAGAAACAGAAACAAGGGAGATGGTGTGGTACATGAGAGCACTTGTTTTGCAAGTACAGGGACCTGAGTTTAAATTTGCACAACCTATGTCAAAAGATGGACATAACTGCATATGCCAGTTACCGCAGTGCTGTGCATGCATTCCTGTGTGTGTGTGTGTGTGTATTTGTGATGGGTTAGAAACTAGAGGATCCCAGGGGTTTACTGGTGAGCTAGCCCACCATAAATGGTGGGCTTTGGATTCCTTGAGAGTCTCTCAAAACAATAAGGTAGAGAGCATTAGAAGAAGACATCTCATGTGTTGCCCTGGCCTCTGCATATTCTGCATAGGCACACACACATGCACACATACATGTGCATTCACCTTACTCTATGCCACACACACACACACACACACACACACACACGCGCGCGCATGCACACACACACAAATACATACACATACACACACACACACATGCACACACACACGCACACACACGCAACACACGCAACACATGCACACACGCACACACAAATACATACAACCTAAAACAGAAGTACTCTTTCCACTCCTCTGCATTCAATAAGAAAACTGTTGAAATTACCGTAAGAGGTGAATTAATATTCATGTTTAGTAAGACTCCCCACTAACTCAGAAAAACCCAGGACGCAGCCAACTGGCCCTCCTACCCACAGTGAAATGGACAGGATAACAAGGAGGGAGCATTGGTTATAATCGGAGGATCCCCAACTATCTTAACACGAGGGAATTCAATTTTGATAGATAAACCCTTTTCCTAGTCAGGTCGGTCCTAACATAGGCTGGACTATAAGCTTCTTGGGTAATAAGTCAGTGCTTGGCTTCATTCAACTCTCTGAGGGGTTGTGAAGTGTAACAAGGGGTTTTCAACATGGAGCCTCTAGGGCAATAACAGCCTTGAACTTTGGGATCTGAGGAAATGTGAAAGTTTTGGTCCTCAGTTTAGATGTCTTGCCCAGAATCTCTGAGAGTGAGGCACAATGACAAAGGTTTTTTTGTTTTGTTTTGGTTTGGTTTTTTGTTTGTTTTTTTGGTGTTTTTGAAAAAAAAACCAATGGAATTCTTCCTTAAGCTTTCGACTGGTATTTTATGGACTTTTGAAAAAAAAACCAATGAAAATTCCTGAAAATTCTGATACCAATGACTTTGGGTTGGTATCAATTCATTTTGTATGTGTGGCTTCTCTATTGTATATGAGATACCATGAGTTCCACAGAATTCAAAGATGCAAGGTATACAGATACACCTATATAAATACATATGTGTTCTTATAAAGATGAGATGCTGAAGGTGATAAACCACCAAGATTCTGAATTCAAGTTTCTGAAGTAGTATTCTACTGGTGTACATCAAGGTTATTTGTTTAGCTACATACCCGGACTTCCTTTTTTTATGTCATTTTGGTGTGCCTAAAATCCCTAAATCCATATTTGAAAGAATGAATTTTAAAGCAAGGGATATAAAGTATATACAGCAAATACATGAATGTTGTTAATCCTCAAATAATAGATAATTGTATTCATGTAAAATTCTCACAGTAACCCAATGAGTGATATTTGTTTTCCTGTTTTACTCAATGCCTCTATACGTGTTGATGCAGGAAAGAAGACAAGAAATGACCTAGCAGAATAAAGATGGCACAGAGTTCAGTGGTTAAAAATATCACTGCTCTTACAGAAGACCCTGGGTTCAGTTCCCAAGACCCATATTAGGTGGTTTCGTAACTATCTGTGCCTGCAGCTCTAGAAGCTCTGACATCCTCTTCTGGACTCCAAGGGTCCTGGCGCACATGTGTGCATACACACATGCAGATGCACCACATACAGATCAATACAAATGCTAAGGTACTTTTCTTTTTTTTTAAGATTTATTTATTTAATTTATGTGAGTACATTTTAACTGTCTTCTTAACAGACACACCAGAAGAGGGCATCAGATCTTATTACAAATGGTGGTGAGCCACCATGTGGTTTCTAGGAGTTCTACTCAGGACCTCTGGAAGGGTACTCAGTGCTCTTAACTGCTTGAACCATCTTTCTAGCCCCCTAAGATAGTTTTCAAAAGGACAGCAGGGAACCCCCAGCGCTTTCTCTGCCAGTTTAGAACTGTGCGATTAGCTTTATGTGGAGTCACTCTGATGCAGTTCCCATTGCAAATCAAATAGCTTCTTGGGTAGAGTACATATGTATTAGTCAGTCATTGAGTTGAAAACACAGAACTCCCAAGGCATGCCAACCAAAGTGTCATTAGTTCAGGAATCATCCACAAAGATGTCAGAACTCAGGAGGGGACTTAGAGGACTCAGGGACTCAGAAGAGTTATAAGGAACTCTTGCCCCTGCTATAAGGGCTGCCAGCCCCTTGCCAGCCCAGCCTGGCTTTACTGTATTAGATAGGAGTGTCACAGTGTGCCATCACAGTGTGCTGCCACAGTGTGCTGCCACAATGTGCTCTCAGTGGAGCTGAGGGGACCCAGGGTTGCTGAATCCTGTAGCTGACTACTGATGCAGATGGCAGTCCCGAGAGAGAAGAATCGTCACATCTCCCTTTCTACACACTTCCTAGCTTCCCTGTTGTATCTACCAAGGTTGTAACTGACCACGGGTGACTTTGAAAGAATTAGAAATACAGTTTACAGGGTCCCAGTCTCTGGAATACAGGCTATTATAGAGAAAAGTGGATGATATTCAATGTACGGAGGCAAAGGGCTTCCCAGATATGAGGATACAGAGCAACCTGTTGACACTCATAGGGTCAGAAATTACTGATCCATGATATTTTTTCTGTCTGTGATTTTTCCCAAATATTATGTAGGTTTGTTTCTGAATTTGAAAGGAAATCTAAAGAATAAGTGCATTATAAGGGCAATCCTTTATTATAACTTATAATGGTATAAATCTGTTATACCTTAAATCCACAATGCCACCGAAGGCACTAATGTTGCAAGATTAGACCTTAAATATTTCTATTTTTTAATATTTGTATTTATGCATCATGTCTGCATATATATCTGTGTGCCACATGTGTGCCTGGTTCCCACGGAGAGAAGTGAGCACTAGATCCTTTGGGACCGCAGTTATAGATGCTTCTGAGCCACCATGTCGGTTCTGGGAATCGAACCTGGATCCCCTTAAGCAGTCAGTGCTTTTAACTGCTGGATCATCTCTCCAGCCTCCGTAAACCCTGTTTAGTTCTCCTATTACTGTGATAAAATATTCTCACCAAAAAGGCAAATTAAGAGAGGAAAAGGTTTGTTTTAGCTTATAGGTTACAGCCAATTATGGAAAGAAGTCAGGACAGAAACGCAGTCAGAAGTTTGAAGCAGGAGTCGGGAGAAGGGGTGTCTGCAGGCTTACCCACTGGCTCATGTTCAGTGAGCTTTCATACACAGCCAGTACCACTTGCCTAGGAAATGGTGCCACCAAGAGTAGAATGAGTACCCTTTTACAATTTTCAGTCAAGAGAATCCCCCCATGGACATGCCAATCTGATCTTGTCAATCCCTCCTCCAGTGACTCCAGGCATGTCAGTTGACAGAGCTAATTAGGACGGGCACACTCCTATTGGTATAGTTGAGTAACTATTATAGCAACACCTTTTCAACTCTGCCGGTTTACTACATTGCTCCACACATTGTGAGTGCTGTTGGTTCTTCTGGGCAAAGGTGAGCTATTCCAATCTCTGGAAGAGTTCTCTGAGCTGACAAAACAGTAACCCAGAAGTGTAGATGTGCCTTTCACTGGGACTGACTGACCTGAACCTGTACAACCGTGCCTGTTCCGTATATTGTGGCATGTGTTCCAGACTCTTCCATGGTAGAACACAGAGACAGAACGCACCCAACCCTCTACATCCCACAGCTCACCCCTTCTCCTCTTCCTCAGCTCTTATGCCTTACCTCCCTACCTGACTCTCCTCACATCCTACACCTGAATTCTGGCCCTGTTCTCAGCCCTCAGTCACAGGCTGCTTTTCATACTCACTTCTCCATCTGGCATGTGGGCCTCATCCAGTGGCCACTGGACAGTTGACAATTGCAAGTCACAGAAATTCATCTACATGTTTATCTTGTCTCAGATTGTGTTGCTTGCTGAGAATGAACCCCAAGGGCTGGCCTTGGAGTCATTGTATAATATAACACCATTACTGCTCTCAGTACCATAAAACAACTCAAATACCACATTTACAACCTGGATAATTTCCCTTAGGACCCCATACAATGAGTCTAGAGGTGGTACATAAAAGTTAACAATTTGGCAAGAGAGTTCTCCTTGGGGTATTCCATGGCTCGCCACCAAGAACTATGACTGATTTTGGTAAATCTTTACTCAACTGTAGGTTCTCTCCTTCATTTCTGTTTATTCCTTTAAAAAAATCACTTCCTTCCAGTGTTTTTTTGTTTTGTTTTGTTCTGTTTCTGTTTTTAAGTGACCAGTAGCCAAGGCAGGGATGTCTATGGTCAAACACTACCATGCAGGTTAATATTTAGCATATTTCTACCTGTGTACAGAGCTGAAAGAAAACTTATTGTAGGCTCAATTGTGGCCTCTAAGAAACTGTAACCAACTTGTTCCATATGTCAAAATCTTAGTATATCTGCTTTCCTCTAAATGGAAATAGAAACTGAAGTTTTACAGATAGAATCTGTCAAGAAGTCATTAATTTATGTTTTCTTCCAAATGTAACCACTCAGTTTTATTGCTTTGCAGTTGGTTTTGTGACATTTATATTTTGTTACAAAATTATTCAGTTTTGGGTTTTATATGTAAACAAAATCAGTAGAAACTGCCAATCATATTGTATAAGGTTATTCAATATTTTAAACATCACACATACACACATTCACAGACACATATACAGACACATACAGATAGACACAAACACATATACAGTCACAGACACAAACACACACACACACACACACACACATATATATATATACATATATATATATGTATATATATATATATATATATATATATATATATATATATATATATATATATATATATATATATATAGAGAGAGAGAGAGAGAGAGAGAGAGAGAGAGAGACTCCACAGTACACATGTGGTAGCCAGAAGACAACTTCCTAGAGTCGATTCTCTCAGTCCACCATGTGTGAGCTTCAAGGATTAGTTTAAAGTTCCCAGGCTTAGCTCTAAGCTCCTTTACTGGCTGAGACGTCTCTCTGGTCCATGCCTGTGCAGTTTACAAATTCTTATTTGTGCAATAATTTTCTAAAGTTTATTAAAAAGTGTTTGTTAAGAGAACCTGAGGTGCCATGAGCTACCTGAAGATAGCCTGTAGCTATCCATGGTTTTGTGTATTTTACTAGAAATGATAACTTTGCTAGGTATAAAACTTACAAGTCAGACTTCTGCTATCAAAATTCAGTACATCTCAAAGGCTGTCAAGACTGTAGTTTGGTGCTTTGCCATGATCACTCTGCTGGAGGAATCCCAACTTACTATCCACTGACCAAATTCCTCTTTTAGTATGGACACCCCAAGAATTACCTGTTCACTAGTAAAGTTTCACTAGTTTATTTTGCACCAGACTTTTCTTAAAGGCTTGTCCATAGTCTTTAGTAAGTGAGTTTTCAGACAACTTTCAACGTCTTTTTAGCATCGTTGAATGTGCCACGCCGTTGCTTTGTTGGAGGGAGGGATATTTCCTCTTCTCACCCACATCTCTCTCCACACTGTGTATGGACTTCTGGAGCCGTGGCTTTTCCCAAGTCTAACTGCAGACAGCTTTGGTTGGGGAATCCTGCTATAAAGGTGGTAGTTCCCCAGGACTGGCTGTCTTTCAGAGGTCAGTACAAAATGGGGGACTCCCTTTCTCAGTGGGGTTTTTCTGTCTCTGCCTTTGACTGGAGAGTGTCCCTGAACCCAGTGGCTAGCCTGGTCTGAAAGGTAATCTTGTACAAAGGTCTCTGAAAAGCTGCATAACTCAGCACACGTGCCCCACAATGGCTTCCTGCCTGCATGATAATTAGGTGCTGTAATCATAACCAATCAGCCCTTCCTGCTCGCTTGATTCTATGACCAATTAGTCCTGTCCACTGTACCCTTATTAAAAGCCTTCGTATACTCTACCCCTGAAACAATAAAGTAGACTTGTCTCAATGCAGCAGTTTCTGCAGGTCATTCTGCCGTAGTTATGGTTATCTAAATCCTGCTCTCCATCTTTGCTCCTTTTGTCTTCTCTCCTCAACAACGTCTGAGGAGAAATTGGGAGCTACAACCTTTGGTTCCCAGTAGTTATTTTCCTTTTTCTAGTAGATTTTCTGAAAAGCAACTGCCCCCACCTTTCCCTTGAAGGCTGCCTGGGATGGGTTTTCCTGCAAGTTAGAAAAAATGAAAAATAGTCTAATCACTCTTTTACACTTTTGGGGTTGGTATAGTGTAATAAAAACGTCCTGAGTCCAACTCTGGCCTCTGTCAATCCTGTATCAGCTATGTGGCTTTGGTTAGTTTTATTCCACCAAACTCTCAGAGTCTCCATTTCTTTGTAAAGCTGTTGTATAAATTAAAGCAATAGCCTCATCAAAGCTGGGAGTAAATCATACGTGAACCATAAGCCAAATGTTAGCTATTATCATTTTACATATTTTAAAAGAGCCATGGTGTAAAAAGGAAGTAAGATTGATACGTGTGGGGCCTGTGAGCACACGCAGGAGTGCTCAGTTCTGTATGGGCTGGGTTAAGTTTTCTATCACATCCTTCAACTCTTCTGAATACATGATCCAAGGAAACTGAAACTGGTAAAATATTCATTTGGTTGCAAATAATGGGAGACACATTAAGGCAGGCAGGGATTTTAGAAGAGCAGAATACTACGCATATTCAAGTACACATGTTGAGGAGCACTTGAGTGCTCAGTGCAGAGAGAAATTAGAAGATTCATTAATATAGGTCAGATGCAGGCTTTGCGTGACAGGCTCGAGGACCTGCCAAGGCTTCTTTGGAGGAAGAGCGAGTGTGAGCTATACTTTCTGTCTGCTACTTGTAATATAGAGAAGATTTATCCAGCCCAGTCATGTCCCCAGTCATGGCAGTGGCATATGGACCTTCTCCTGGCCTCCTTTCAGTGCCAAATCATTATGATCTCTATGGACAGAACTCCACAGTGTGTTCTGCAGAAAACCAAGGGTGTTATAGATCAAATGAGGTATACTCAAGAGATGAGAGTTAACAGGGATAGAAGTGCCCATTGCCGAGCAGCACACTCATGGGAAAGAGTGGATGGTGACCTAAGGGTTAGTATACCTGTTTGCTGTAATAGTATTTTAAAAGTCGCAGCATTTCTCCATGTCTCTGGCTAGCTCCCTGATGAATGAGATGGACACTACTAGATTTACTTAATCAAGCTTTACCACACAATGATTAGGCAGTCATTGATCTATTCTAATCCTCTAATCTAATCTGGCTACCTCCCAGCCAAAATCCCCATAATAGTTCCATTTAGGGCCTTTCAAGCTCCAGCTGAACTCTCAAGACGGCTCCTTCCTCATAGCTCTTTCCCAGAATCCTTTCTCCTCCCAAATGTCCTGCCCAAATCTGTCTGTTGCCTAGTTATTGGATTTTCCAGCTTTAATTGAAAAGGCAGAGAATAAATGGTGTGCATTGTTTACACAAACTTGAGACAGGAGATTCCTATGGTAAGCATTACAATGCTGTGTCCAGATTGAAACTTGATAGTGGAATAGAAAAATCAGGATTTGAATAATACAAGGGTGAACTTTATACAGTACACAATAACATTATCCCTACAGCTTACCCTTTAGAGAATCTGTGAGGCTCTGGAACGGCTTTCCTGGGGGAGGGTGCTTTTCTGTCCCAGTGATTGACAGACTCAGTTTGATTGACTCTTCCAGATTTGGGGCAATGGTATATCTTTGTTCTTCATCAGAAAGCCCTCCTACTATTGAGAGATCTTATAAGGTCTCAGGCTCCTGGAGCCAGATTTAGAAAGATATTGGTAAATGACATTCCTAGTGGTTCAGAATGTCACATTTCTTTCCAGAGGCAGACAATATTTGAGTTCCATTCTTCAGGCCAGTGATTAGGGCCCAAGTGTTTTAGTTTGGGGCTTTGCAAGCTGCTGATTACAAAGAAAAGATCCAGCCCACATGTACTCTAATCCTTTTATCTGACTAGCTACCTAAAATAAGACAGAGGGAAATTGGTTCCTAATGCATCAGTAGATTCACACCACAGTTTCCATGTTAAAATGAAATTCCTAGTCAGGCAAGATGACCCACTTGATAAAGATACTTGCTACTTAGCTTGATGACCCGAGTTCAATTCCTGGAACCCACACTGTAGAAGGAAGGAATGGATTTTGATAATTTGTCCTCTGAATTCTATGCAGTCGCACTTGGACATGCATGCATGCACACATGCACACACACACACACACACACACACACAGAGAGAGAGAGAGAGAGAGAGAGCGCATGTAAATAAATGAAATATTTTAAAAATTCCTATGACTAGGCACCAAAAATATTTTATGAGCCAGGAGAAGACATTTGGACCAAGGACAATCATGATAACCAGCATGCTAAAGGAGCTGCCTGAGACCTCCTCAAGCAGCTAGACAAGACCATAGAGAAGATGACAGGGCACTAGATTCCCAAGAGGGAAAATATTCAGGATACCTAGGGGTCAGCATGTGTAGAGGTTAGCGTCTGGGAACCCACCACCTTCTCCATTTTATTGAGCTCAAACCAACCCCCCCCCCGCAGTATCAGCCAGTTTCCACCAACTGGTTATTGAGTGAAGTGACACAGTTATTAGCTTTCTGTTTTATCGTATTATTTTTGAAGTTTTTTGTAGCCATTTAATGGGCTTGTGTCCATGGAAACCATTTGAACCACACTGTTCCTTATGTTTTGCGGCACCACAGCATGAATATCACCCAGGGGTGTGTAAGAAATACAGATCTATGTATGCCACCCTGACCTTCCAAATTAGCTGCTCTGGGGATAGAGCCCCACGTGCGCACATTTAAACAAGCCGCCACTTGATTTTTTTTTCCTTTTTTTATTTTTAATATAGTATTTTTATTAATTCTCTGGGAATTTTACATCATGCACCCTGATCACACTCATTTTCCAGACCTTCTATGTCTGTTCTCCCACTCTGTGACACCCCCAATTAAAAAAATAAAAATAAAAAAATGTAATTGAAAAAAGTCCAATTTGTATTCTCTGTTTCTGCCTGATAAAGTTGACAACCCGGTGTGGTTTAACGACCATTCACTGGTTAAAGACATATGAGGTTCTTGTATTCAGTTTTTGTTTGTTTTAAGATTTGCTGTATTTTTAATTGTGTGTGTGTGTGTGTGTGTGTGCATGCATGCGCACACACATGAGTGCCAGTTCTCAAAGAGGACAGCAGAGGGTGTGGGATCCCTGGAGTTGGAGCTGTAAGCTTTCCCCATATGGATACTCCACAGGAACTATATGGACATTTCACTGCTGTGTTATCTCTCCAGAACCTTGTGTTTTACTTTGACTTCTGCCTATATATACCCACTTGTAAACAACCAAAAGTCATAGTAAAACATTCCCTTGCAAGATCCTTCAGTTTCTCCGTTTGCCAGCCAACCTCTTTATAGTATTTATTAGATTTTTTCTATAATTCAGTACATTGCCAACATCATGATTAAGAAGCTTATTCAAATGAATTCAAAAACGCTGAGATGGAAACGACCTGGGGATGTAATTGCCAAAATTTAATCAAGGATTTAATTTGTAGCTTAGAACAGCCAAATGGATTTTCCCATTCTCCGGTTCACTGTTTATACAAGGAAATTAAAAAGTATGGAATCATAGGCCGGGTAGTGAACCTTTGAAACCTCCTGCGCTGCCCTCACTTAATTCTCATTAGCCATGTGATGCCATCTCGGTCTTTGGGAATTTTACTTCCCAAAGCCAGACTATAGCAAATGAGGAAGTTAAATAGAGTTTGTGTGTGTGTGTGTGTGTGTGTGTGTGTGCATGTGTGTGCTTGTGCGTGTGTGTGTTTAATTATACATTATTGCTAATATATTTTAACCTACATGTTGTTCCAAGCAGTAATATGACAGGTTCAAAATACCATTCTCAAGTCCACTTGTTGAAACCCTCACTTTATTTAATATTGGTTGGGTTTCTTTATTAATTGGTGTGCTGATGTTTACTGCATCTCTCTATTTGTGTGTGTGCATGCACCTGTAGGTGTGATACTGCCAACATACACATGTGGAAGTCAGAGGACAACTTGACAAAAGCCTGTCTTCTCCTTCTACCATGTGGGTCAGACTTTCAACCTTGGTGGCCAGCTTCTTTATCTGCTCTCAGCCCTCTCGCTATCCCTGTCGCCCTCGCTTTAGCATGCTGTGTCCGGCCGTCCTCAAACTGCCAGGTCCAGAGAGAGTGGGAGCATGATTGTGAGTCAGCACAGACTTCATGTGACTGCTAATGGCCACTGGCAGTACCATCCCAGCACACCGCGCGTCCCTCATCTGCCAGTCATAATAGATTTTCACTCAGCTCTTTCCACTTGTTTCATAAAAAAACCCACACAGTGAATACTTTGTGTCCCACGGTCTCCGTCATTTATGCTCTGCAACCCCCTTGAGTGTGTTCAACAGACTCAACAGAATAGTAGTTTTCAACCATGGTGTGTCAGCCCCATGGTAACATCTCTGAGTGAAAAGTGGAGGTTGATAAATCATGTGAAAGACGTTCTAGTTATACTGGGGCGAACATGGCTTTAGACTCGCATCTGTGCAAGTTGTAATCACCAAATTGCCAAGTTCACATACAGCAGTAAAGAGGTCACCTCTTTTTTTTTTTTTTTGGATATTTTCATTATTTACACGTAAATTTCTCCTTTCCCAGTTTCCCCTCCAAAAAACAAACAAACAAACAAAAACAACAAGAACAAACCCCTGTTGCCTCCCCCCTCCCCATGCATGCCATCCCACCCTCTCCCACTTATTGGCCCTGGTATTCCCCTACACTGGGGCACAGAACCTTCACAGGGCCGAGGAGTAGAGGTCGCCTCTAGCGCTTTGGGCACCTGGCGTTTTCCTGGCCTATTCCAACAGCTCTTTATGAAGAAGGAACTCAAGTCCTTCGAATAACAGGCAGTTCGATTTAATCTCACCTGGCAGAGACTTAGACGTAGTTTTTGCTCCAGATCCAAGGAAGAACAAAATCACAAGGTTTATATGATGGGAAAAGTACTTGTGGGTTGTCCTCCAGTATTTTATAGCAATGTACACAAACACACAGAAAAAATTGGAAGAAGTTTACACTAGATCCCATATCTGCATTCTAAACTAACTTTGGCAGCATTGGCTTCATTGAATACCTGTGGTTCCATCTGTCACCCGTCTTATTTTTACACTAAGACACCAGTTGCAGAGAGGACCAAAACCTCACCTCTCTACAAGTCAACATGCATAACATTAACTAGAATTCAATATCTGCAATTATTCATTTGTTTTTTTGTGTCAATTTCCATAAAACAAAATAAAAATTGCTTTCTGCTCAGCCTAATTGCCTAACTGTACACATACCCTAATTTATCACATGACTTATGCGTTTTATTTACCAAATGCTTCAATTAGATTTAGTAGCAGGGCATGAACGTGCACGAAGAGAAAGTCTGTTAGCGCCCTCCTGTCACTGGTACCTCTGATAAGAGCATCTCCTGTTGCTGCTGTGCTGACAGCCCTCCACAAGGCTCTTAGCAGGGAACAGACGGCCGAAGCAGTGAAGCAGTGACTCTTGATTGTCATTCCAGCCCTGGTTCATTGCTAATGATGGTCCACTGCCTGCGGTTCCATGTTCAAGATGCCCAGGGTATGAGTGCATTTAGTAGACTGTGCTCTCAGGTCATTTGATGGTGTCTGACTCAAGTGGAGAGCTGATCAGGAAACAGCTCCATCTTCCCTGGAGATTGGAGAGTGAACCAGAGAACCAGCAACTGGAAGGCCCAGAAGCATGCTGGGACTGTGGTAGAATGTTCCCCCCTCTAGTTCCTATTTGTACCCTATCAACATACAATTTTCCCTCCAACAGTCCTAGTTGCAAAAGGTATGTCTAAATTATTAAAGAGAGAGAGAGAGGGAGAGACAGAGACAGAGAGACAGAGAAAGAGAGAGAGAGGGAGAGAAGCAGTGGGTGAACTCAGGAAAGGAGCTAACATACAATTATTCTTTAGAAATAAGCTTTATTAAGAGAAGAAGCACTGGTGCCAGGGCAGTCATGATTTCTCTTTGAGGTAGGTCTTAAAGAGCTTTTAAAACCTGCAGTGGGAAGCTGGAGAGATGCTCAATAGATAAGAGCTTGCTGCTTGTGGGGAGAACCTGGATTTGGTTCTCACAATCCACATGGCAGCCAGCAACCACCTGTAACCCCTGTTCCAGGGGATTGCCTCTTCTGGCCTCTATAGACACAGGGCACATACATAGTATGCATGCATTTGTGCAAACAAAAGATGCATATGTTTAAGAAAACGTAAAGCAAGAGAGAGGGATTGTCATGACAGACAGGATGATGGGGAAAGGTCCTCCGGCAATCCTTTGGATATATCAGTATCTGACTTTTGTAACACTTCAGGGCAAGGTGGAAAGTTTTATACCAAGACGTTTATTCTGGGGTACTCCGCATGGCAGGGGGCATGAAGGAGCTAGGCATAGGGCCATATCAGTCACAGCACACTTTCTTACTTATAGAAGAAAGAGAAAAGGGGAGGCAGGGAGAGAGGGAGAAGGAATGAGTGCAAGGGAGAAAAGGAGAGAGAGAAGTGGGAAGAGAGAGATGTGGACAGAGAGAAAGAAAGAGAAGGAGAAAGAGGTGGGGAGAGAGGGAGAGAATGTGATTCAGGGAGGGCATAGCCTGCTTTTTTCCTTCAGCTGTGGAAGGCTCTGGCCTCTTTCAGTAAGCAGCATCTTCAAGGGGCACAATGTGGCATGGATGCCGCCTGAATGCACAGGGCAGTGGGGAGAGAGAGAATGGGGAATCAACTGGCTTATTCTCCTATTCTGAGACTAGCCACATGTGGCTATTTGCTTTAAGGCTGATATGCTCCAAGAGTGAGTCACTGCTCCTATGAAAGTGTCAAATTCTAAGTGGCTAAATATTTGGATGACTGCTAGTGCCGGGTAACGGTACCCAGTTCAACTTTATTGCTTTTCTCTAAGAGGCCCACAGGTTTGGGGGGTCAAGATTATTCCTGGCATGTGGGGGGTTGAACAGTGGGGTGAGGAGCCCAGCTTTGCTTTCATCTTTAACTGCCCTGCTTCCTTTAGAACCCCTCAGCAGATGTCAAGACCATTGGTCTGGTTCCTTGTAGCGTCTTGTGATCTCTCCCTAAGTGTGAGCAGGCTGGCTCCAGATCCTGTTCAAAGACTCAACTTTCAAAGCAAATACACACACAAGGCAGGAGTATTTTCAAAAACAAAGGTTATCATGTTTCCCCAAGGGGGATAGAAAAGCACAGGGGGATGCTGGGAATGGAGTGAGTTTAGTTCACCTGGCAGGATCTCTTAAAGATTGCATCCTGGAAAATGTCTGACCGAACTGAACAGCTGCCAAGGGGAATAAGTGGGGTGGAGAAGAGAGAGACTCAGATGAAAGCCAGGCGAAGGGAAGGGGTTCAGCTGAGGCTGAAGGTTCGAGGGAGGTGTCCAGAGGCAGAATTCTGTGTTAACTCTGACTGAACCAGACATGTGCAGCGAAAAGACACACTCACAAACGTGCATGCATAGAAGCCCGCCCCACCCTTGAAGGGAGAGCATGTCGTATTTCATGTCTTGCTGAGAGATGTAGCCGCCAAGAAACCAGCAGACAATATTTCTGAGAACAGAGACAGCCTGTCTGAAGCCAGATCAACTTCTACTTATCGCTTTGTGAAAACAGGCTATCTCCAAGAGCCAAATTAGCTTTTCATGATAGGGCTTCTTGGCAGCTCCCACTGAGGCGTGGCAGGGCTGAATGGGAATGACTAAGCAGTTTTATGAGCCAACGTCTTCCCAGATCTGTTGCCTTGATGGGGTTGATGTCAATCAGACATGTGGGAATCGTTGTTCCTCCAGAGACAAAGAGATCTCTGGAAAAGTTAACCTTGTTCTGAGAAAGACATGAGCAGAGTAGTCAACAAAAGGGGCCACAGGGTACACTGATGTGAGAAACCAGTTGGCTATGCATGTAAGTACTCTCCATTTTCCGTTTAGAATATTCGAGATTGGGATATACTCGATGCAAGAAGGACACAGTCAGGGATTAAAGAAAGTAAAGCTTGTCTCAGATATTAGAAAGACAATATTCAAATTTTTATTTTATGATTTTTCTCTACTATCACTAAATTTCTAATTCTCTCTCTCTCTCTTTCTCTCTCTCTCTGTGTGTGTGTGTGTGTGTATGTGACACATGTGGAGGTCAGAGGACAATTGGCAGCATTCAGTCTTCTCCTTTTATCACATGGGGTCGTGTTCCAGAACTCAATTGTGTTCTCAGGCCAGGTGGCATGAGCCTTTCCCTGCTGGGCCACTCCCCCTTGTCCTTCCTTGGGTACTTCTACCTGGGTATGGCATTATCCTCACAGAGTTACGGGATGCTTAGTTTTTCATGGAAGCTTTGTTTCATTCATCAGTTTTCTGTTAGCTGGAAATAAAAGGTTGTCAAAGATCACAACCAAAATATAAACTGCCAACCTCTAATGTTTGTGACTTACAGCGTGAATGAAGAGGGCGCCTGACAGCTGCTTCACTCACTGACACTGTCTTCCTTGTGGGCTCTGTGGAGTCTAAAATGAGGTTTCTTGCTACTGATGGTGCCTGGCTAGTACAACTCTCTTCAGTTAATGGAGCCCTACTCTCTTATTTTGTTTTCTTATCACTTTAATTTCCTTATGGTGTATGTGCTGTGTATGCACACATGCAAGTGCGTACACACAACTCTTCTAGCTTTCAGTGGTAATTTTTATTTAATAAGTATTTGTATACAGGTAACTGTACTACTTTCAATATGACACATCCCAACTTAATATATTTAAGGTGAGGCTTAGGTTGCCATTTAATCTCTATTAAATATCCCTCCCCCAATAATGAAGTCCATTTTATCTTCCAGAAAGAGAGTCTCAGTCCCTGTCATTTCCCATCAAAACCATTACGATAAAAATGTCCTGCCAAGACAACTTAATAAAGAAAGTCTTTATTTTTTTAATTATTTTTTATTAGATATTTTCTTTATTTATGATTTCTCCTTTCCCAGTTTCCCCTCCAAAAAAACAAATAAATAAACAAACAAGCAAAAACAACAAGAACAAACCCCTGTTGCCTCTCCCCTCCCCATGCTTGCCACCCCACCCTCTCCCACTTATTGGCCCTGGCATTCCCCTACACTGGGGCACAGAACCTTCACAGGGTCAAGGTCCTCTCCTCCTATTGATGATCGACTCTGCAATCCTCTACTATACACATGCTGCCAAAACAATCAGTCCCACCAAAGAAAAGCTTTATTGAAGCTCACAGTCCATCAAGGCAGGGAAATTAAGGTGTCAGGAGACAGAAGCAGCTGCTCTCATCACAGGAGGCAGAGAGTGATACACGTTGCTGCTCAGTACCCTTCCTCTCTTGCATAGTCCAGGATCCCAGCCAGAGGATGGTGCCACCCACAGTGGTCAGCGCTCTTTACACCAGTTAATACAATCAAGATAAGCCCCCCACAGGCATGCCTAGAGGCCCATCTCCCAGGACCTTCTAGATTTTGTCAAGCTGACAATGGGCTGACAACCACAATAGCCAGCCTAAGTGTGGCTCCACCTTCCAGCAAGTGTCCAGAAGGCTTCCCCAGCCTGTCCTTCCTCCAGCTAATCCAGGTGTGCAACAGCATTGTTCCTTTGAGCTTTTTCTGGCTCCATCTTGACCACAACTTTATAGTTTCATATCTTTTGGGCTCACCACTTAGTGTCTCCCGGTGCAAATAAGTTCACCTATAGTTCTCCTGTCTAAAACAAACAACAAATAATTTAATTTTATCTTTGCAAGCTCAGAGTAAAGGACTTACACATATTCACTGTTAGACAGAAATGTCCTGGGAAGTCCTAATAATTTCCATAAAACATCATTACAGAGAGCTAGAGAGATGCCTCCGAGCTTACAAGCATGTACTACTTGCAAAGGACCTGAGTTCTGTCTCCAGAACTCATGTTTAGTCACTCACTACCACCCACAACTCCAGTTCCAGGGGATCTGACAGACACCCTTCCTGACCACCCACAACTCCAGCTCCAGGGGATGTGACAGACATCCTTCCTGACCTCCATGGACACTCCCCTCATGTGTACATATCCAAACAGACACACACCTATAAACTTAATTTGAATAAAAAAGAAAACTTAAAAAACACCCACAAAGCTAAGTTTGAAAAAATAACAATCACATAAAAGGGCATAAAATAAGTTAAACATAAGAAAAATAATTGATGGGGCTGGAGAGATGGCTCAGCAGTTAAGAGCACTGACTGTTCTTCCAGAGGTCCTAAGTTCAATTCCCAGCAACCGCATAGTGGCTCACAACCCTCTGTAAAGGGATCAATGCCCTCTTCTGGTGTGTCTGAGGAGAGCAACAATGCACTCACATCATAAAGTAAATAAATAAATCTTTAAAAAGAAAAATGATTGAGTATTTTATACATAACCTTTTGTACTTCACGTCTCACTGAATATAAACTCTATTATAATAGTGTATAATGTTAAATGATTAATTTTATTACTCATGGTTTATATTTTTCTTAATTTTTATGTCTTCAGAACAATATTGGTTTGTACGCCCTGAAGTCACCCTTTTTTTGAGGTGAACATAGGACTTACGTTTCTCTGGGCCGGTGAAACAGTCCCTATTACCTGTTTCACCTTACAAAGTGCACCCTGCTGATTGTGTGTCCATCCTGAGAGGATGAAAGCAGGAGAGCATTTTTGACCACGCAGCATCTCTTGTGGTTCTTCTTTGTATGTGGCTTCTCCTTTAGTCAGATGAGACTTTTGATCTCTGTGAGTCTTGCTTAGCCCTTTATGTGCATACACTACTGCACATCTTTTGGGAAAAAAGGCATAGCCAAGACATCGCTGCACAAGGTAGAAGTGGCCTTTGAAAACACCGAACACTGAAGGTTGGGATTTTTTTCTCTAAGTCTCTGAAAGAGCCAGATACCTTCAGAATGTGTCTCACATTTCTGCTCTTTCAAACTGTGTGATCAGCTTAAAATAATCCAAAGGAAAGAATCCTCAAAGGATCCAGTCCTTAGGCAACACACATTGTATTATGTAGGTAGTTTAGACGGAGGCTCCGAAGCATTTAAACAGTATAGTGCATGTGTGTTGGGAATGGATGTAGATGTCTGTGTGTGTGTGCATGTGGGGGGCACACATGCTACATGACACTCAGGTAGGGCAAAGGCTACCTTTCAGGACTCAATTGTCTCCTTTCATTATATTCTGAGGCAAGGTCTCATGGTGGCTGCATATACCAGGCTTCATGGCCAGCAAGCTTCTGGCTCCTCCTCCCGCTTCTGCCTCCCTTCTCACTGTAGGATTGCTAAGATTATAGATGCATGCTACTCCATCTGGCTTTCTGCATGGGTCCTTGGGTTCTGAACTCTGCTTACCAGGTTTGCATGTCAAGCAGTTTACTTCCTGTGTCATATCCCTGCACCTTAACCATAATCGTCTATGGGATTTCTTTTCCTTGCAACACAAAGGCATGTACTCCAACCGTATCAAGGATAAAATTGTGCTTCAAAATTGACATGCCTCGGTGTCATACCAGTTTCCTCTCATTAGTGGGCACCAAGATAACTGTTTTTGAGAATGAAGTGATAAATAATGCTTAACTAGGGACAAGGCTCTGCAAGTGCGTGCTGTTCAGGCATTTTCCGGGTCCTATCTTCCTCCCTCCCCCCCTTTTTCTTTTTAACATAGAACACATTGTAGCAAAAAAACAATCATTTGAAATAAAAACCTAGATACTTCTAGATTTGCCTACTTCCTAACTAGCCAAGACAGACTTATTTTGATGGCCAGACATGAGTTGCACAAGATGATAAAATGATAGTCTCTCCCATAATTGTAGTGATGACAACTTTTAAAGGGATTATTAATTCCATGTAGTGAATGAGGTCTAGTATACAGAGCATAGAAAAAGAATTACATATATATATATATGTATTTATACATATATATATAATATATATTATATATGTACACATATCCATACGATAGATAGACAGGTCAATAGATGTACTAGTATTTAAGTATTTGTTTGCCACAAAAGAAGGCAGTGTTACATTTCCCATTTACAGGTTCTTGAGGATGGCTGGAGAGATGATCAGTGCTTCAGAGTGCTTTCTGCTCTTGCAAAGGATGCTGGTTCAATTCCCAGCACCCATATGGTGGCTTACAATTGCCTGTAATGTCAGTCCCAGGGCATTTGATGCCCTCTTCTGGCTTTCTCAGGCACTGTATGCATGTGCTGCATATAAGCTCATATAGGCAAACACACATACACTTAAGTAAAATAAAGTCTTTAAATTTGAAGAAATTAATGGAACATGGACATTAGGGTTTTGCTGACAGTGTCCTGGGAAGTCCTGGTCCTTGGCCCACCTGTACAAAGCATTCCTCAGTGTAAGGAATAATATCCCATTGTCTGCTTGATCGGATGGGTGGTTCACCCTTCAGTAGTTATGTGTCTATTCCTCTCTTCCCTCCTCATCTTCTTGGGGAATAATCATATCTTAAAATGATGAATCACATCTCAATGCATTTATTTTCCTGAGAGACCTTTCCCTTCTTCAGACAGAACCCCCCTCCCCAGATTCCTACTGAAGGATGAAGGGACTTAATGAATGTGTGCTTGCTGAGAGAAGCTTGTGTTCAGTTTGGAGAAGATAAAGAGAGAAGACACTTCTTTGTCCACAACTTACAAGAGTCTTAAGTGTCTTATGACCTCCTTAATATTTTCTAGGGCAAAAAATCTTTTTAAGTTGTAAACTTAAACTTATCTTGGTGTATTCAAAGTTTTAGCAATTTTGTATGTGAGTAAAATTCATGGAAATGAACATCTGTCTTACAGCCTATGCCCCAAAATGAATATATTATTTTAATTTTATAATTAGCATATACTTAAAAGTTCTCATATTCTCTGTGTGCAACATTTAGCTGAGCTTATTATGAATGTGTAGAGGATTAAGTTTGCTTAGAAAATATAGTCTAATGGAGAGTTCTATTATCTCGTGGTTTAAAGGGAAGTTTAGCTCTGCAGAACTGTCAGTGTGAAGAGATATTTCATAAATATGTCAATCATATTTTGACAGCACAGTCTCATATTCACACAGCCATCAAAATCTCAGAGAATAAGGCATTCATCTGAAGGTGCATGCTTTTATATATTGCAAAACAAATGTTCTGTCTTGTATGAAAATCCTTTCTGCTAGACCACAAAACCTCTAGGCAGAAATGGACTAAAATGGCTAAAGTCTGCCCTTAAAGTTAGCAATGGCCTTTGCTCTTATAAAACTGACTCCAGATATGAGTCGAACGTGGCCTTCTCTCTGCAGTTCTGTGAGGGAGGAGGGATGCATGCCTTTTCCCCTTTCTCCTCTTAGCTGGTCTGTGAACTTCTCTCATGGCCAGTCACCCCAGAAATAAAACTCCAGGCTCCCACAAAAATACCTCAAAGGTGAAAACAAGACCAAGTCCAACAGTTTAATTCTTGACCCATGGGATTAACCTGGCCCTCTGCTTCCTACCATGGAGGAGGTACTAAGTTAAGTACTAAGTTAAGTACTAGCACTAGAAATTCTTAGTTGTGCTTGGTTTCCTCTCAGAGAAACTCATCTTTTTTGCCCTAGAGTTAAATCTAAGGGGAAAATGTCTTAAAAACAAATGACATATTTTTATCTCCAGGTGCTATCTCCTGTCTAACATGCAACAGTAGATTTTCTCCTAGTAGTTTCTGGATGTGAGCATCTAATCCAACCCTAGTGCAAGCAACTAATTTAGAAATAAATAATGCATGGGATTATAATTTATTTCTAATTATATATATGCCATTATATTTGTTAATAAAGATATAATACATTTTCTTTTTCCTGGTGCTTGGGATGGCTCTCAGGGCTTCTAGCTTATCAAACCAGTTCTCAACACCAGCCTCCTTCATTAAGTCCTTTAAAATGCCCTGCTCTCACTTCAGGCTGACCTCTTCTGGGTAGCCATTTAGCCGTCCTTGCTCAGACTCAGAGAGGCCTCACTTTTGGTTGGTGTGGTATAGTCCTGTTTGCAGAGAGGGATAGACATGGTTTCAGCCAGCCTTTCTGTGAAGAACCCAAAAGTGGTGAGTGACCAGGTTTTCTGGCCTTGATAATAAGAGACCTGACTTATTTGGGTGACAAAGGAAAATAATGGAACAGAAGAGTCGAGAGAAAGTAGCCATTGAGACATCCTTGTAATGCCTACACCAGGAGGCTTTCTGGGTGGACCAATCAAAGTCTGACTGCTGGTCTCTCTCCTCCACACCTGTTACCCAGGATCCCTTCTGTCATCTCTCTGCTGTCATTCCTCAGCATGCTCCATGATGGCGTCTTCATACCTCACTTCAGTGTGGGACATGGGAGGACACAGGGCCTGGTGGCAGCATTCTCTGATTTCCTATCAGATTACCTAATGACACATACAGTGAAGGTGTCACTGGTTATGCTGTTGGCACGCGAAAGCAGCTGATGTCCTATTCTCCCAAATTCACAGAGGCAGGACGGGAAGACGGAGCTCCCACAATCAGCCAATATATTCTGACATTCTTTTTCATTTAGGGCAAGTGACTCGTTCAAATTCAGAGGTTGTGTGTGGTTCTGTTCCAGTGGTAATAAGGATTTGCTAGGCATTGGGGTAGGGGGTCATTCTGCTTGTCCCAAACACAAGCTGCTCACCACAGTGCTTGAATCTGGAGTAGCGGATACCTTCAGGGCTAATGGGATAGCTTCCAGGCAGCCACA